>NC_057847.1:20610357-20915535 GCF_910594005.1 Cervus elaphus
AGGTATGCTCAGTTACTAAGTTGTGTCCAACTCTTTGCGACCCCACAGATTGTAGCCCACAGGCTCCTCTGTCCATGGGCTCTTCCAGGCAAGAATACTGGAGTAGATTGCCAGTTCCTCCTCCAGGCGATTTTCCCAACCCAGGGATCAAACACATGTCTCCTATGTCTCTTGCATTGGCAGGCAATTCTTTACCTCTGAGCCACTGGGAAGACTCCCTAAACTGATGACAAAGCTATAAATATCAGGGAAGCACTACCAGGATTCCTAGCCTTGCAAGTAACTGTAAGAAATGGGGTAAGTTCTTTTAAACAAAGATTGCTGCCTGGCTGCAAATCTGAGAAGACAAGGCAGCAAAATTTATGCCTATCATAGAATGAGTGACTAGTGCTTGGCCTTGAAGAGTCATTACTGTGTGTGGACAGGACAGAAGCCAGTGGTTTTTCTTAAACTGGCTTTTCAGCTGGCTGTACAGACACTTGCTGATCCACTTTCTGGGTAAAAAATTATGGCCCAGCACTCACCTACATGGGCTTCCTCGGTGGCTCAGCAGTAGAAGAATCCACCTTCAATGCAGCAGATCTGGGAGATGTGGGTTTGATCCCTGGGTTGGGAAGATCCTCTAGAGAAGGGAATGGCAATCCACTCCAGTATTCTCACCTGAAGAATCACATGGACTGAGGATCCTGGCAGGCTACAGTCTGTAGGGTCCCAAAGGGTAAGACACAACTGAAGCAATTGAGCACCTACACACACACACACACACACACACACACATACACACTCACCTACACATATAAAACCAGAAGAGTCATTGAAATAAAAGTTTAATAAGCTGACACTTATTTTCTGTTTTCAGCATATGCCCTGGATGTACTCTATCTGAAATTATTCTTTTTGAAAGTATATCTTGTGAAATTATTCTCATTTGTCCATAGGTAATAAAGAAATCTATAAGAAATCTATCTATAAATTATAGATAAATCGAAGATATGTATTATTTATCTATGTAGAGATAAACATAGATAACATGCCTATTTTCTGTTTAAATGCATGTGAATCATAGCTCACTGGGAGTCTGTGAGCACAGCGGCATTTAACCCTTCTATAGTAGGAGGAAGAGCTGATGTGAGCTCCAGCGCGTCTCACCTTCTGAACGGGCTCTTGCTGCTTTGCCTGCATTCTGTCAACACCAATGCACACAGTTCGCACAGAGTTAATTTACACTTATTATTCCAAGCATTCTGACATTTTCTCTTTGGTTCATTATGTATTCTCAGTTTGAATAAAAATTCGTACAACAGGGGCCATAACAGCTTGACTCACGTGTCTCCTTCCACAGCTCATCCCAGTATCTAGTCTGGTGTGTCCATTTCACTGGCTGGCTGATGAATGTTGCTGACTGTTAGTACAATGGCAGTACAATGCAGGAGGAATAGATTTGATTAGCTGCATGGAATTGTAAGTGTAGGCTCTTTTTCCTAACTGAAGAGTTATACTCTATAAACTGGTTGAACTAAAGATTCAAATTAAAAATATAATTAGCATTGTTGTATGTTATATAGGAAAATTAAGAGGATAAATGCCAAGAGTTCTCATCACAAGGAAAAATATTTTTTTCTCTGAATTTGTATCTATATGATGGATGTTCACTAAATCTGTTGTGGTAATTGTGGTATTCACTTTGTGTGTGCAATTCATTTCTTGCATGTCAGTCAAATAATGCTGCATACCTTAAACTTACACAGTATTTCAATTATATCTCAATAAAATTTGGAATGAAAAAATGTATAAACTTTATGACACTCTCCACTATTCATTTGTTTATCCATCCATGCCTCAAACATTTATCAAGTGGCTACTATTTGTAAGACATTATTTTAGGTGATGGATGTACATAGACCATGCCCTCAAAAAACGTGGGCTATAAGAAAGATAGGGCTTCCCAGGTAGCTGAGTGGTAAAGAATCCAACTGGCCAATGCAGAAGACACAGGAAATGTCGGTTTGACCCCTGAGTCAGGAAGATCTCCTGGAGGGGGGACTAACAACCCCCTCCAGTATTCTTGCCTGGAGAATCCCACGGACAGAGGAGTCTGGCAGGCTACAGTCTATGGGATCACCAAGAGTCTGACATGACTGAGTGACGGAGCACACATGCACACGCGTGTGCACACAAACACACACACACGCACACACACACGAAAGATAATGGGTTTTTCTCAACCAATAATCAAATTGTGTAATTTTGATTTGACTGATACAGATTTCTTGTGTATACTTTGTTTCCTTCAATGTCATTCATTACACAATCTATAATAGGACCTAACTTAAAAAAAAATACCAAAAATGCAATCAGTGGCATCTCATTTACTCCCCACTGAAAGCAACCTTTGGACCTCAAGTGCATAGAATTAATCATAATTCTGGGTTCATGAAAATTGTCATCATTGGCTCATTGAAGACTCATCCATCTATCTACTTACCTACCATATCCCAGTTGATCTATAGACTGAATATTGTACTGAATATAAAACATCAATTGCAAAGTTACTGTAATTGAGGCAGCATTTTAAAATGTCTATGGTAAGGGAAATTACTTGTTAATTGATCAGAGGAATAGAGCAGAAAAACTGAAACAGACTAGTACAACATTTTGTGTATGTCAGAAAGGATATGGTAGATCACTGGGGAAAGGAAAGAGAATTGAATCAACTGAGCTAGGAAAATATATGGATCACCAATATTAACTGCACATGGATTAAGAACCAGGACATGGAAGCAACCTAGATACCCATCAGTAGATGAATGGATAAGGAAGCTGTGGTACATATATACCATGGAATATTACTCAGCCATTACAAAGAATTCATTTGAATCAGTTCTAATGAGATGGATGAAACTGGAGCCCATTATACAGAGTGAAGTAAGCCAGAAAGATAAAGACCATTACAGTATACTAACACATATATATGGAATTTAGAAAGATGGTAATGATAACCCTATATGCAAAACAGAAAAAGAGACACAGATGTACAGAATAGACTTTGGGACTCTGTGGGAGAAGGCGAGGGTGGGATGTTTCAAGAGAACAGCGTTGAAACATGTATATTATCTAGGGTGAAACAGATCACCAGCCCAGGTTGGATGCATGAGACAAGTGCTCGGGCCTGGTGCACTGGGAAGACCCAGGGGGATAGGGTGGAGAGGGAGGTGGGAGGGGGGATCGGGATGGGGAATACATGTGGATCCATGGCTGATTCATGTCGATGTATGACAAAAACCACTACAATATTGTAAAGTAATTAGCCTCCAACTAATAAAAATAAATGAAAAAAAAAAAGAACTTAAATGTCAAAAGTCAGCTTAAAACTTTTTGAAGAAAACATAGGCAGGTATTTTTCTAACCTCAGTAGAGAAGTATTTCTTAAGATATAGGTGTAATAATCTTAAAGGAGGAGATTGATAAATTTGACTACTCTAAAATTAAGAACATGTGCTCATCAAGTCATCTTTAAAAAAGATAGAAGACAAGCTAGGGAACTGGGCAGAAATATCTGCAGCTCACATAACTGACAAAGATCAGAATCAAAATCATGTGAAGCAGTCCTTCTAATTAAAATTGATAAACATGCCCCTTTCCTTCTAGTCTTCCAGTTTTCCGCTGATATCTCATTTTTCCACTGACTCTGATGCCCTCATCCAGCCAGCAACAACTAGATGTTGTCTGAATGAGTTGTTCATTTCTACCTCAGTACCATTTTCTTCAGCTGGAATACTGCCACCACCAGCTGGACCACGGACACCTTATACACTTCCCTGAGCAAAGTCCGTCACTCCCGAGAACCTTCCTTGATGATTCCAACTCACCATTGCTTATTCCTTCAGAATTCATAGAGTCCATTTATACTTGGTTGCCATATTTAAATGTATCTTTTTGAATTCTGATTTTTTGAGGTACTTTTATCCTGTTAACGTTTCTACCTTTATGCTTTCCCTGAATTTAAGAACTCACGTCTTCCACTCTTCATGGCCTTCCTTTTGCCTGGCTCTTCCATCCCACAGCTTAGCACAATGCTGAGCACATGATGGGTACCCAGCAAGTGGCTGGCTGATTGAAAACATAAAGATTTTACTCAATTTCATCATAAGCCCTTCCAAAAAAAGAACAAAATTAAGGTGGCTTTATCCGAGGAAATAAAAAGAAAAGACAGCAGTTCACACAAATAAAAGCCTAACAGGGATCTTAAACCAGTTATAGAGACATATGGAAGAGATTTTAAAATACCCATTTACGAAAAAATGGTGAAGGAGGAATAAAACAATGTAAGCAAGCCAAATTAAGGAAAAATTACATATTGGAATAAATAAGCAGCAAGTTTCAGAAAACACTTTGAAGGCAAATAAACGTTCAAATAGGATAGCAACAGATAAAAGTAAATGACTAGGCTAATTAGGACTATAAGCAAGCGATTGTTTAGAAGATAAAAATCCAGATGTGTTTATATCTCTTACTTTAGAAAAAGCAGGTGGAGACACTACCTTTATCAGACAACATTTTTCTCCCCCTGGGACAACAGATGTAGGCAGTTTTAAAAAAGTTACCTGCAAACAAATTAGATGAGGCAGCAATTCTAGATAGGCTGTGTTCATAATTTTTTATAAGAAAGGAATAAAGTGATGAATCATTCATTTAGATATTTTTAGATGATACCAGGATCATAACATTTTCAGAATGATTAGAATATAACAAGGTGTGAATTAATCCATTAATTAAAGATCATATAGGTTGAGAAGGGGGCTTCCCTGGTGCTCAGGCGGTAAAATATCTGCTTGCAATGCAGGAGAATGGGGTTCAATCCCTGGGTTAGGAAAATCCCCTGGAGAAGGAAATGGCAACCCACTCTGGTATTCTTGGCTGGGGAAGAATTCCATGGACAGAGGAGCTTGGAAGGTTACAGTCCATGAGGTTGTGAAGAGTGACATGACTGAGTGACTACACTTTATAGGTTGAGAAATCAACAATGAAATTAGTTTCAGTATTTAAGATGTTCCAACTTCTTTGATTACTCGAAAATATTTGAATGAAGGTGATTATTTGTAAATTGAAACTTTACTAAAGCATTATCGTTTAGTAGTGAAATATAATAAAAGGGGAGTTCATCTGCTCTTCAGCCTAGGGCTGTTGAGTTAGGCACCAAAAGATCTTATTGCAAAACTGGTTCATGTATAAGGTACTTCCGTGACAGGAATCCTGAGGACAGCATTTCAGTAAAACCAGGCAACATCTTTCCCAGCCAGGTACCTAAGGTCAGCATGTATTTTGTGTTGAAACCTAGACAGCAACAATTACTGGGCGGTAATTCTATGCCTAGTGCTGCATGACAAGCTGTCAGGTTAAGACAGTTAGAGAAAGAAAAAGGTTTTCAAACCTTCTGCATTCTGTATGGCACACAGTTGGTTAATACAGATGCTTCCAGTCAGCCAGTTAGTCATCCACAGAAGGTACGGGGTTAAAGAAGCATGCCAGCTTTAGAATCTAACAGTATGGGGTCAAGGCCAGGCTCTGTCATGTACTTGCTGGGTGATCCTGGACTGGTGGCTTTCTCTTCCTGAGCCTCGTCTGAGGAATGAGGGTGGGAGTTTGGGGTTGTGATGGAATCTCTCTCCTATAGGGTTATTGTGAGAATTAACTTTGAATATGCATGCGAAAATATCTTTGCAATGATTAGTATCATCTTAAATGAGAAAAATCAAAGCACATGAGAACTGGAAATCCTTGAGATCTGGGAATCGATAAACCATTGATTTTATTGGAAGTGGAACTTTGAGGAGATAATGGATCTGACTGAGGAGAAGGTAAGAAAGTTTAAATAGCAACTGGACTCTATATTTTCCAAGGAGGTTTTTTTGTGTATTTGCCTCCTGTAGTAGATTAGACTTTGAAATCAGAGATTTGTATCTTATTTATTTCTATATCCCTAATTCTAAACAGAGCTAAGTAGCAGGGTATCTTGTACACATAGTCATTTAAATTATGAAATAAATGTTGATGAAAAAGTAAAACTGAAAGAAGACAATAGCTTTAGGAGAAACAAAGTCAAGAAAAGCCTTTCTGTTTTTTAGTTCTTTTTATTTTGAAAACAGGAGACCCCTGAATACATTAATTGTAAGAGGGCAGCATGAGTAGAGTAGGAGAGATCAAAGATTTTTCAGAGATGCACATATTATCTCCAGTGATGGAGACAGGTGAAAGGAAATGAGATCAAGACTCTAGAGGGGATTGAACTGAAGAAAGAAGAGAAATTGGCATCAAGTGTGCATGGAGGAGTCCTTACCCCAGAGAGATGAATTCAGAGAAATTCTGAAGTGTTCCGTGTGGTGAGGAAGAAAGTTGAGACGCTCAAGTCAGAGGGTTTCTCCCTTCCAGGAACGCAAGAGTTAAGCTTTTCTTTCTGGATAAGAGAGTGGGTTTTGAAATGGTTGAATGTTCCATAAGAATTTAGTATGAGATAAGTAATGGATAGTTGAAAAGGACCTGGTGTAAGGGTATCAGTATATCAGGAGTGATGAAAAGGAAGACTGAGTGTGAATTACAGGTTAGCAAAAAAAGACCAGGAGGGCTTAGTGATTGGATATTTAGTTGTTATTATTGGTGTATACGCAGGGCAAGAGTGGTATGCTGGTGCCTTGCCCAATTTTCACCTTGGATGGACCAACCCGAACATTATTTTTTATCTTTCAAAGGAAGAGGATAAGCAGGAAGCCTGTATGCAACTTAAAACTTGCTTAGAAGTAAGCTTTTGAAATAGAAATGAGGAAAATGTGTATATAAATTTAGAATTGTGCTAAAGAAGAAATATTTCATAATTGGACCTCTAGAGGTGGCAGGGTTGTTTTGAGAAGAACGAGTTCCCAGCAGTACAGAAGCTCATCTAGGTTAAAGGATGCAGTGATTGGTTTGGATTAAAACAAATGAAATTTAACTTCATGATTCTTGGAATAAGCTTGAATGGCATTCTTGAGCATTATCACTGCTAAAAATGAGTGTATACTACTTCATGTCCTGCCAACTAATTTTTGAAAAGCATTTATTACTTTTACAATAAGAGTTAATATGTGAATACTTTATGCTTATAAAATGTTTAGTTAATGTATAATAGGGCAATTTATTTTAGATTCCTCTGTTACTAGTTTTGGTTGCTCAGTCATGTCTGATTCTTTGTGACCCCATGGACTGTAGCCTGCCGGGCTCCTCCATCCTTGGGATTTTCCAGGAAAGAATACTGGAATGGGTTGCCATTTCCAATTTTTTCTTATTCAAAGTACAATGTAACAAACATCTTTGTACATGCTGCTTTGCTTGGATATGTCTCTAGGATAATGAGGGACCTCTGTGTTGAAGGATGTGCACACGAATCAGGTAACTTCCTGAGAGGTTATATCAACTTACAGTACTATCAATAGTGCATGAGAGCAAGCATGACTGCTTGATAGTCTCATGTAACACATAACCACATCTTCAGTATGGTGTAGAGAATAAAAAGCACACTCTTTGTCTCAGGCTTCTAGATAAGGAAAACTTAACACATTGAAAGGAGTATCAGATGGTACAAACCACAAAATACAATAATGAAGATATATCCAAGTATATATTGTGTGACATATAATGCGCCTGAACTGTTGTGTCAACCAAAACTTTTGTAAATCAGTTGAGATGGATGGGTTTTGCACTTCCTTCAATCTTGTCTTGCATTGACTTATCTTGCTTAGTTGTGATCATGGTATGTTACAGTTCTTTTCTCCTTCCCTCTTTATATCACAATCAATAATTTCCCATGTTGCTAATACAAAGTCCTAACAAATATCATTAAAAATAACTGCATAATATTCCTTTAATGGGATATGCTTAACTACTCCCTTTAGGTTGTCTTCAGTTCTTCTTATCATTAGTAAGGCCCTGATAAACATTTTTCCATGGCTCATTTTCTCCACATTTAGCATTATTTCATTAAGCTATAGCTCTAGATTAAAACTACTAAACCAACAGGAATAATCATTTTAAGAGTTTGATAAATATGACAAAACACTGCTTGTAGAAAAAGTTGCACCAATGAATAAGACATCCATTTCACCATACCTTTGCCATATTGCTTTATCTTTTTATAACCTCTGAAAAACAAGTTATTTGATGTTATGGGATGCTGTTTTAAATAAACGTTTTTACTTTTTAGTGAGCATGAACATTGCATATCTCTGCCCTTTGTCCACACAAAAATTGTCCCTTAATTTACCAAACTTTTTGTTGGATACACCTTTGCTGTGGGCTATGACCTATGAATTATAGATTGTTCAACAGCATTCCAGGCTTCCCGGGTGGCATTACTGATAAAGAACCCACCTGCCAATGCAGGAGATTCAAGAAACGTGTGTTCAATCCTTGGATTGGGAACATTTCCTGAAATAGGAAATGACAACCTGTTCCAGTATTCTTATCTGGGAAATTCTGTGGACAGAGGAGCCAGGCAGGCTACAGTCCATGGGGCTGCAAAGAGTCAGACACGACTGAGCGACTAAGCACACACAAGCAGAATTCCTGTTCTCTGTTCTCTACAACTAGATGCCCGCACCCCTAACTCATAACAACTAAAAACGTCTCCAGACACTGTAAATCATACAATTGGGAAAAAAATCAGACCTTCTGAAGAATCTTATTTTTAGCAAATAAATGTTCAATAATGTAGTAAACTGCCTATTTAGTTGATCTGTTTTGGAAGTCCAGATGTTTGTCTCTAAAGTGAGAAACCTTCACTCAAAAATATGAAATAAGTGCAATGAGTTCAGGCTAGAGAGAGAAGTGTTAATAGGCTCATGGAGGTCAGTTTAGAAGATTTCAAGATAGTGCTAAAGCAGAACAGATAGGGAAACAGAAGCTCAGGGAATTTAATTCAACTGCCCAAGCTTGCTTTCCAAGTAACTGGGACTATAATAGAATTCAAGTCTTTTTTTCAAGCTAAAGTATAGTTGAGGTACAATATTATATGAAAGAATTCAAGTCTTTCCACTCCTATTCACAATGTCCATGCGCCGCGCCCCCCCCTCCGCCCCCGCCCCAACCAAAGCCTTAGGTCTTTTCTTAATTCCACACTACCTTGCATGCCATCCCTGCTCTCCATTATAATCCTACTGACTCTGTTTTGTTCAAGGAAACTTTTTCAGAAAAATCTACCTGAGCTACATATCCCCTAAGATATGACTTTAATGGCATGGAGTTCTTCAGTTAACATTTGATGTTTAAATGATTGTCACTTGGACTCCAGGCTTGATCCCAATAGTTTAAAAAATTCTTGGAGAGTACTTGGATAGAGGGCTGTGATCACAAAGGACACTCACAAAACACTATTAACTAGATAGCTTCAATAGCATCTTGAATTATTTTGTAAGGATTAACATGGCTCCTTACCTTAAACTGGCCAAGCAGTGCTAAAGCCTGATGCAGACTTGTGCATTAAACACATAATATGGGCTTCCCTAGTAGCTCAGTTGGTAAAGAATCCACCTGCAATGCAGGAGACCCCAGTTTGATTCGTGGGTCGGGAAGATCCACTGGAGAAGGGATGGACTATCCACTCCAGTATTCTTGGGCTTCCCTTATGGCTCAGGGGGTAAAGACTCTGCCTGCAATGTGGGAGACCTGGGTTCAACTCCTGGGTAGGGAAGATCCGCTGGAGAAGGGAAAGGCTACCCACTCCAGTATTCTGGCCATGACAATTCCATGGCTGTATAGTCCATGGGGTCACAAAGAGTCCGACACGACTGAGTGACTTTCACTCTCACTTACTGAAATGATTGAATTAGAGTCTGGATCTGGCTTCTTGAGCATCACTTCCTCTGTGCAGCAGAGAGTCAGGTCTTGCTCTTTGCACTGTGAATGTGTGAATAAGAATGGAAAATCACTGGCTGCATTCAAGCTGGCATAGAGTGCCTACAACTGGTGTGATTCAGTCCTAGGCATTGCAGGTTGGGGTGGGGGAGGGGTGGATGCAAAATATAAGAAACAGTCATGGGCTCTAAGAATCAGACAATAGTATTGAAAAGATAAGAGAGAGTAACCATTTGCAAGGAGCTTGTTTAGAAAGGTTCAGATGATTGTCCAAAACAGAAGGATATTGAGAGCTCAAAGACTACAATGTTTTTGGAATTTGTGAAGAAACAGGGTATTTCTCCTCAGCTCTCTCAATTTGTTTCCTGAAAGTTTTCCTGCCTTAAGTTTCCTAAGCTGAAAATGGCTTTGGAAGATGGAGAGATGGCAGTTGTAGTCAATGAAACGCAGAAATGAGAAACCGTTTACTCTGCACACAGATTTTGAGCTTCTCTTTGTAAGGAACTATATGTTAGATATTATAAAGGACTACAGAGCCAGTAGGATATGATTTCTGCTCCCAGTGGAGCTTACCGTATAATCAATACTTTTGATTAACCTCAAGACGCAGCATGTAAAGAGCTTTTTAAAGATAAGAAAAACTTGAAGTAGAACTTTAGCTCTGCCAATTTGTGACCTTGTGTATATTGCAAACGTATGGTTTATTGCTTTTCTCATCTGTAAAATGACATCAATATTTCCCCCTTATAGGATTCTTACTACGATAAATGAGACGATGCATTTATAGTACGTGGGACACAGTATTCCTCAGTAAACTCTGTGTTGGCTATTTAGATACTGAAGGCTTTTGAAAATTATTCAACACAGTAAGTTCAACACTCATAATTTATCTAGAATTATGACATAGGTTAAAGTGCAAAACTCGTGAAACCATGCAACTTTAAATCAAAAAGTTTTAGTCATCAGGGAGCTTCCCCAGTTATCAGGTGGTTATGAGTTAAATGCACAAGGGCATGGATGAAATGCTAAAAGTAAGAAATAGATCAACGTTTTTGAAAGGAGTATCACCACATCTTCAGATTTACAAAAAGTGGAGGGAAATTATAATTGCAAATGCAGTCCAAAGAAGATTAATTATTTTATATCCATTTCAGAGCAAAGAGTCAAAGGGGAATATGTGCTAACTGAGGTAATAACCTTGCAATATCATCAGGGAAGGATTTGGGAGTATTGTGAAGTCATGCAACCCTCATCTTGGGTCCCAAGGCAGTGCTGGATTAAGTTTCAAAGGGACAGGTGCATAAGAAGAGTCACAGTTACTACCTCAAATCTGGGGTTAGGGTGCAGGAGGAATACTTTTAAGTATCAATCACCTCTGGACATAAAAATATTATTTCCTCAGAGAAGGGGGCACAGTGCCACAGCAAAGCACCAATCCCACTAGATTTCAAGAAAATAAGCTTTTATGAGGAAAAGGTAAAAACAGACAGATCTTGGTCACACATAGGGAAAATAATTAATTTTAAAATATCAAGATAAATCATAATGTGCTCAATGTGAAAAGGGGGGACACATATTAGCAAGAAAGGAATTTCAATACATGGCTATTCTCTGCTAAGAACATTCAGGTAGAAAAGAAAGATGAAAGGGAACTCGATCTTTAATTAAAAAATAATTGTAGGCTAAAAGGACAATTCTTTCTCACAGAATAGAACACTAGTGAGTCACATAAAAACAATCCCCTAGAATAGGGAGAAAAAAAGGCTAGCATATCTCCTCAAGGATGTCTGAAATTTAGCAATGGGTTTTATATCCCTTCTTCTAAAGGCAGATACTCCAATTAGATTTAAATGATAATACAGTTAGGTTTAGAAATGGGATAAATGTAAAACACAAATTGACAATTCAGAAATAGCCTTAAGATTTTCATTTAAAACAACTTCCTCCACTTTTTTATACTCATATTTTTAGAATAAATGTCTGGGTCAAAATTTCTGCATGAAACCAATTCATTAACCTTAAAGAGCTATCTGTCCCATCTCATATGTTTCATCAAATGTATGAGAAAATGAGAATGAAAATTATCTGATTAAAAAAAATTCTACATTTTGTGTTTCAACTCATTGTTATCTATCTTGAGTAGGCAGACATCTTAAGTAATAACATCAGTGGTTTTGAACAAAAACAGAATTTTTTGTTGAACTTGAGTTGGAGCTTTTAAGAACAAATGTCACATTCATTCCATTAATTTCTGATAATATGTGGAAGCTGAAAGATTTTATGGTATTTGCAATATTCATGTACCTTTGTATAAAAATATAATTTAGCAGCCTATTTAAAAAAAATACACAATCTTCAATCTAGTTGTAAGTTGCTCTGAAAATCCCATAAATATATATATATACACACACACACACACACAAATATATAATTTTTCTGGTATTTCTAAGACATTTTAGATCTTATTGCCTAATATGGAGATAAATCTCCTATTTACTTCCCAGATAGTTGTTAAAATAAATCACAATGAACATTTGTCAGGTGTTTCTATAGTTTGAAAAATACTTTCCTGTTTGCTTTGATCCTTAGGATAACTCCTATGATGAAGGTATATTTATTTTCCCACGTTACAGATGAGGAAATGGAAGGTTAGAAGGAATGAAGAATATCAGGTGGCTAGTGGTCAGTACTAAGCCAGAGCTCAAGTCACACTCATTTAGCACTAGAACTTGCGCTATCCCCATTATATGACCCTGGAGCCACCTGCAAGTAGAGTTGTCAGGAAAGATTCATAGTGGAGATTTTTGAAGAGCTCAACAGGAATTATAAGACACTTCGAGGGAAGGTTTGCAGAACACCTCAAAAGCAATAGAGGAAAAGCAAACTATGAGCAAGACAGCTCTCAACCAATGGTACCTGTGTAGTTTTCAGAGTGTTTCAGATACATTATATCTTTACAGCAACTCATTGAGACCAGGCTGTTATAACTAGCCCCTTCTGGTGTGCTCAATCATGTCCGACTCTTTGCGGCCCCATGGATGGTAGCTTGCCAGGCTCCTCTGTTCATGGAACTTTCCAGGCAAGAATCCTGGAGTAGAGGCTTCCCTGGTGGCTCAGTGGTAAAGAATCTGCCTGCCAATGCAGGACCTATGGGTTTGATCCTGATCCGGGAAGGTCCCAGATGCCACAGAACAATTAAGCCCAGGTGCCACATCTATTGAGCCTATGCTCTAAAGCCTGAAAGCCACAACTACTGATCCCATGTGCTACAGCTACTGAAGCCCACACAGGCTAGAGCCTATGCTCTGCAACAAAGAGCGGCCCACACTTGCTGCAACTAGAGAAGGTTCGAGCAGCAGTGAAGACCCAGCACAGCCAAAATAATTATTAAAGAAAAAAAAAAAAAAGAATATTGGAGCAGGTTGCCATCGCCTACTGCAGGGTATCTTCCTGACCCAGGGATTGGACCCACGTCTCCTGCAATGGCAGGTAGCTTTTTTTTACTACTAGCACCACCTGGGAAGCCCTGTCTTATGGATGAAGAAACTAAGGTTTCCGGGTTTGAAAGTGAGAGCTGAATTTGGAATGTGAAACTTCCGGGCTTCCCTGGTGGCTCAGACGGTAAAAAGTCTGCCCACGATACGGGAGACGCAGGTTCAATCGCTGGGTTGGGAAGATCTCTTGGAGAAGGGAATGGCAACCCACTCTAGTATTCCTGCCTGGAGAATTCCATGGACAGAGGAGCCTGGCGGGCTACAGTCCATAGCGTCGCAGAGAGTCGGATATGACTGAACGACTAACCCACACACACACTCTTCCTTTAGTTTTCTTGTGTGTCCACCATGTGGTTTTCAAAATATGGCCCCTAGTTCTGAGACCAGAGAATTGCTGATGGCTGCAAAGCAATCTAAATAAAATATCTATAGGGCCTTGTTTTATAACATCTTATTTATCCATTTCTTATATATAGGCTCTATTCATTTCTTAGAAAGTAAAACTAT
Organism: Cervus elaphus; assembly: GCF_910594005.1. Lineage (NCBI taxonomy): Eukaryota > Metazoa > Chordata > Mammalia > Artiodactyla > Cervidae > Cervus > Cervus elaphus. The sequence goes on from NC_057847.1 coordinate 20,624,241, forward strand.
GTGGTTGATGAAGTCTTCAAATGTGTTGATACTTTTCTTGCTAATACCAAGTTCTTTACCCACTGGAAAGTATAGATTTATAAACAGTTATAAAAAGGAGTTTGTCTGCATAAGTTCATCAATGTATAGGAAGCAATACATCACACACCTCATTGACACAAATAGTAGAAACAGGCTCAAATTAATCCCTTTCTGCTATATTTCTTCTCAAGGTTTAGGGACCACTTCTTGCTGCACAATCCCTCTGTGTTGCAGCTATCCTAGGGCTAACACTCTGAGTTGGTTCACTTCATTGCTGCCAGGAATGAGCAATAATGGTTCTAGGAAAATGATGGTGAGCGAGTTTGAGGATAGCAGGACCCCCTACATCAGATCTCACTGGCAAGGCACAGGCAATGCCGAGATATGCAGTAGGCACAAATCTGCAATCAGAAAATCTCTAGAGAGCTGTTGTTTTTATGTATTTAAATCTTGTGGGGTTTTTTTTAGTTTATTATTGTTTCCAGTTGAAGTGCATTTCAAAAGGAGGCATTGCAATTATTCTAGTGCTTGAATCCAGAGGCCTAAATCCTGCTCTGGCTAAGGACATTAAGGCAGAGCTTACAGTCAGTTATGTCACAGGTGAAAAACTGAGAGTTATCTGTACCTATTTTATTCTTCTTTCAGCTGTTGTTAGGAAATGCAGTCCTCAAACTATTCTCTACCATAAGTCTTTGCTCTAGGTGATTAAAAATAGACAGGGAGGAGAGAAGGATATAGTTGCAGTGTGCAGGACATAAAAAAGGCACATGCTGCTAAATTGCACACACCACAGGGAACACTTCTCACAGGTGTTCCACTCTGCAGAGGTTACTCATTTGCCTCCAAGTGCAATCTAAGGTGTTGGCTTAAGGTTTCAAAGGCCCCCTCCCCCTTGCCCTATGCTTGAGGTACCTGGAGACACCAATACTTATCTAGGCTCAGTAGAAACCTCACTGTTCCCAGCTCTGAAGCGCAGGGCGGTGGAAACTGGGTGTTTTCCTCTTGGAAGGCTTTTGCCTCCGGAATTTCCTGCCAGTCCCAGTCTGCCAGAACCCCACCTTACTGACCTTCAGGGACTCATGAAAGACTCGTTTTCTATATATCCTTCAGTACAGGGAGAGACCTTACAACCATGATTTTATAAGAATCAGTTTAAGGAGTTAGCATAGCTCACCGTCTTCTGGGTTACAATGGTTTAATTTTGGTGCTGGCTTCCTGTTGCAATATCAAATAGGGTAAATTTTTCAGAATAAACATACCAAATAAGTGCCTGCTCTTAGTAATGAGGAAGTGAGAATGCCTACCCGGACGTGAAAATATTTGGAATTCTAAAAATATAAAAAACTTCTGTCAGATAACGCTCCTTCTCACACTGGTACCTCAGGTGCCTGCAATAACCCTTAATTCCTAGGCAGGCAAAAACCGCTCCCTTAAAGCTCGAGGATGATGCGCGTGTGTGCCTGACAAATCCCAAACCCACCCTGGAGAATAGCACTGGCTTTGACTGGACGCTCACATATTTACCCTGGACTGTTACGCCAAGGCATTAACAGCTGCTGGCTTAATTACTGATGGAGTTAGTGTCAATCATCTGAGAAGAGAATAAAAGAATAATATTTTAAAATCATCTGGTCCAAAAAAGAAAAAAAATCTGTTGTAAAATACAACTCTCTTGTCATTTATTCCTCTTGAACTTCTCCGGCCAAAGCAGTAATCTCAGAAAACTGCTCTTCTACAATTATTTTTCCTATCCCCTTAAACGTTTTCTGTCCAAGCGCTCTCCCTTTCAGAACCCAGCACTTGCTGTTTGCATTATTTTCGCAAGATGCCCTACATCAGGGGAACCGATGATACGGTACAGTTTTGACAACTCAAGCACCGAAAAGAAATACAGAGGAGCAAGAGCCCCCCTTTTAAGAGCCCTTTAGGTCCGCGGCGAGCTTGCGATGCCTTTAGCGCTGCGGGCCTTCCCGCCTCCGCCAAAAACGGGGAGGCTGTTTGGTGTGTCTTAGAGCCGAGAGCAGGTCAAAGAGGAAAAACAAATAGTTGTTCTGATGATCTCCAAGAAGAGAGTTTCACTCTGGTAGTACTTGAAAGATCCCGCCCCCCACTCCCCCCGCGCCGCTGGATAGCCCGGTTTTGGGACCTCTGCAGTTGTCAAGAAACTGTTTTCAGGGACCAGGGCCCCGAGGCCGAAGACCGCGAGGACCCCCCTCATCGGGACCCGGACTCCTCTCCCTGGCGGTGCGCGCACGCCTGGAAAGGCGGGATTTAAAGGCGGCGATGCTGCGGGAGACTCTGCAGTGTCAACGAACCCCCGAATGGTCCCGCCTCATTCGCCCCAGGGTGTGTGCCTGGCAAGTCCCCGCCTGGTGAACCGTCGCCAGCTCCGGTGCGCGGGAGAGGCGTTGGCGGGTCCGACCCCGGGGGTCCGCGGCCAGGCCGGACGCCGGGCGTCTGCCGAGACAGGCCCGAGCCCAGCCCCGGCCCGGCGCGTCCAGCGGGCTCCAGGCACACGCCCCTCACCTGGGCGAGGCAGGGCGCGCAGGCGCTCAGCGCGGGGGCCGCGGCGGGAGCCTCAGCCCCGCGCCCGCCGGAGTTGGACAGTTCCGGGGCCGCACCCGGCCGAGCTGTGGCCGCCGCCGCCGCCGCCTGGGCTGCAGCAGACCGCTGGAGAGCGTCTGCGCGAAGCCCCAGCGCAGCCCCGGCGGGACCGCCACCGCCGCCGCCGCCCGAGAGCGAGCAACAGCTTCTGGGCTGGAAGAGCCACTGCCCCCACGCACCAGCGGCCCGCGCACGGAGGTAAGCTCCGGGCGCCCAGCCCAGCCGGGCCGGGCGCCCCCCGAACGGGCGCCGCCTTCCCACGGGCCCCCGCCCGCCTCCGCCGGGCGAGCCGGCACCTGGGCGCGCCGCCCGAGGGAAGGGCCGCCGGGAGCCCCCTCCCGATGGAGTTTGCACTTTGTCTCGCGGTCCCACTTGTAGAGGAGGATGCCCGGCCGCCGCTTGCCCGGGCTGTGGGCTGAGGCTCCAGTGGGCTTCTGGAGTTAGGACTGGGTCGTGGAAGCCGGAGGAGTGGAGGCGTCCCCAGTGGGGGCTCTTGGGGTCCGGTGCACCCAGACGGAGGGAGGGTGGAGCAGGGCAGAGGACAGCACCCGTCTGTGGTTAGCCGCAGGGCCTCCGCCACCCGGGCTGGACGCCTCTCCCTTTAGTACAGGGGAATGGGTAGTTTGGGGACAGAGGTGTGGGAGGAAGATAGCAATTGAAGCTTGGGATCCAGAAAGAGTTCTCCGGATGAATGAAGGTGAAATGGGGGCGGCGAAGCAGAAAGAAGGTCTCCAAAGTTTGTAATTGCTGGGAGCCCCAGGAAGAGTGGGGGTGGGGAGGTTCGGTTACCAAGCTGTAGGGGAAGGTGTCGGCGCGGGATGGGAGGACGCTGGGACTGCGGAAGGGACAAGGAGAAGGGGAGGGGGAGGACCATCTGCTTTGCCACTGTTGTTTGCGGGGGCCCGTGGGGAGAAGGAGAGCTGGCAGGACGATGATTCCCTGAATACTTCCACAGGCTCTGGAGGACATACAGTTTTTATAGTGAACCTGGCTGGTGCGGGGGTGGGGGGGGGTGTGGAGCGGGGATGCTGTGGTCCTTCAAGGAAAATAAATTGCCTTCAAGCCCCCTACGCCCCTAAGTACAAAATAAACAGTTTTGGAATACCCTCAAAAGTTCTTGGATTAGGGAACACGTCTTCATTTTCTTCATTTTCATGCAGAAATGTGTTTGGTTCTCTTTGGTTTTGCTTTGCTCAAGAGCATCTCACCAAGGTGAATGCAAACTTGGTTAAGATGTAGCAAAGGATGCTCAAACAGAAGAAATAAAACCTGTGTGTTGCAGGGCCCAGCCTAAAGCTTAGACACTGGCAGCTACAGAATAGTGCATGAAGCTGTAAAAAAAACAACAAAAAACAATGCATTTGTCAAATTAAAAAGAAGGTTTTTTCCCACAAAGTAAACTATGTGTTAGATAAAGGATTTGGCTGGAAAGAACTTCCCTTAAATATTTCAGGGCCCAGTTTCTCGGGTTTTCAGAGTCCTTTCATCTTATTTTGATGCCATATGTGCAATGAGTGTATGTGCTACCTCTTCCCTGTAACAGATAAATGCCCTTAGAATGCAAATACGCATTGAAAGTTATGTTGTTACCTTAGCTTTTTAAGGTGGAAAAAATATTTGAGTAAAGTGTTGGTTGTAGTTCAAATTTTATATTCTCATAAATCAAGTATTTGTAGATTTATAATTTACACTCCTACTCGTTTCCAGAAGTGATCTGAGGAAGCTTGGAATGAAAACCACAAATCAAATAGCTGTTCTTATAGATCTCCTTGACCTCTCTTGGATACATTTGTAGTAAAAATGCATTTGAGAAGGTGAATTCTCCTAATAAAGGAAAAATTACTGTTCTCTCTGAAGTCATCCTCGTAATATAAATGTTTTGCAGTATAATTCCTTATGTATTCCATTTGCATTGTATTGTTTTATATTATGTAAGTGACGATCTCTTTAAAGAAATTTAATAACCATTAAACAGCATCTATATTAAAGAAAATAATGTTGATATTTTGTAGTATTTTACCAATATATAGATTCACATAGCAAAAAAAAAAAAACAACAGTGAATTTAATGTGTTCTTCTTGAATTGAGGCAATCAAGGGAGGTGTCTCCTCTACAGTCAAACCAGTGGAGAAACTGTCATTAGTACTTGTCACCCAAACATGGCCAATTAGTGAGACCTGTCAGCAGTTGGTAACTTTATAAAGTGCCACTATTATGTGAGGATTCATCAAAGTATATCAGGTGTTCTCAGCATTTTTTTTTTTCAGGCTGGTGACCTGGCTTAGAGACAAGAAAACCAAAAAAATCCTCCAAAACAAACACAATTCCCAAAGGTGAAATGTCTACATAGATAATGCTTTGTGGAGCTCCTACCATGGAAGAATCTAAAATCCATGGACTACCTCTCCAGCTTTAGATTTTTTTTTTTTCTTCCAGCTGAGTTTGAAGATACCATTGCTCAGTTTTAAACAGGAACAATTTATATTTTAAAAGAATGAGCAATGAGTTTACTTCTCACTGGAGCAACTGCTTTATTTGTGAAAATCTTTGTTCACGGAAATAAAGAGCAAAATTGGCTTTCTGCTGTGCCTATAAAATCCCATGTCTTCGAAGAGCTAAAGAGCGAGGAGAGTTTGTCCTGCTGCTTTTTATTTGCTTCTGGGTTTTTATTGTGACCCCACCACCACCCCACCATTTCAGTATATTCTACCACCTTCCCAACTCTTGTCTCTGTTCCTGAGCGTCTCATATAGACTCTGTATCCTCCTTTTTCTGTTTTTTTCTTCTGCAGATTTTTCTTGATCTTCTTTTCTGTATAGATGACCTCCTTTTTACTCTTTTGCATGTGACTTTTTATTCAGTGGTGTCCTCTTATTAGTGCTAAGTTATATCCACTTTCTCTCCTAAATTTTGTATTGACATTTGCACCACCCACGAGGTGACTTTATATTATTCTCAGGTGCTTCAAATCTAACAGGTATAGCTGTAATCAACATCTTTCTCCTTACATGAACATGGGTGACTCTGTCAATTTCTATACTTCTCAGTCACCTAGAACCTTTCTAATATATTTTCTTCCCACACATAATTCACAGACAAATACTGTCTCCACGATGCCTCACGATGCCAACTTCTCTACCTTTTTATTGCCACTGTGACTGTCTTTGTTCAGACTCCACTTATCTCCTAGAGACTACCAGGATGTCTTCCTGACTAGTTTCCCATTTCCAGCCTCTCTCATTTTCAATCCATTTTACACTTGGTTTGCAGAATAAGCTCCTTAAAGCAGAGCCAAGTTCAGTCACTGGCTAATAAACTCCTTCTCAGTGCTCTACCAAGTGACATATAAACCTCTCGCTTGTCTGACATTTCAGACCATTTGCAGTGTAGACCCAGAGTAGCTCCACATTTTTTACTTTGATCTCATAGATTCATTCATTATTTAATTTATTCAGTAGATATTTGAGTACTGACTACATGCCAGGCAGAGCTATAAGTAATAATTTTAGAAGCAATACAATATACCTTGTATATTGCTCAGTGATATGCTTCAAATTTTATTTTTCACTGGTGGGGTCCACTGTAAGAATATCTTATGTGGTTGATATGGGGCCCCGGTAATCCCACTGGCCTCCCTTCCCTTAGTCTCTGAGGCATCATCACAGACTCATGAGTCTCCGTGAAGTCATTTGAGAATCACTGCTTTAGACGAAGGCAGTGTTCCCTTAGTACACAGCAGTCTTCTGAGTTCTGCATCTTTGCTTGTGCTTTTTTCTGCCTGGAACAGACCTTTCCGCTTCCCCATTACCATTTCCGTCTGTCAGTCTGTGCAATTGCTACCCGGTTTCTGACCTCCCTCTAGACTTCAGCTACTGCTCTGCCAAACCTGGTCACACTTTGCTTGACCTCCCCTTGGAGCACAAGCCCTGGTCTTCCTTAGGTGCATGCGCTTTTTGTTTTCTGCCCTAAGGGCACCAGGCTAACTGTGCCTGGCCTCAATCCTTCACTTCCAGAAAAACCCAGCTCAGGGCCTGGCTTCTCATGGGACCGCAACAAATAATTTAGTCAGATTGAGGTCTACTTAGCTACTTAGTTCTTTAGTCCACCTTCTGCCTGTAACAGTTGTTTGTTTTTTATGCGTCAGTTTGCTTCTTACAGTAGGGCCAGTGCTTTGCAAACTTGAATATGCATCTAAGTCATGAGGGGATCTAATTAAAATGCAGCTTTTGGTTCAGCAGATCTGGCAGGGCTGAGAGGCTGCATATTGACACGTTCCTCGATGATATTAAAAGAGCTGATCCTCAAACCACACTTTGAGTTTCAAGGTAGTAGTTGATGCTTCCCCGGTTTGGGGGTTTCTGGCCCTCCCTCCCTGCCAAGTGACTTTGCTACAGCTACTGTTTGCTTTGATATTAGATGATTTTGAAAATACTTTAGGTCTCACCATGCTTCCCGTAGCTGAATGGAAGGTGCCAGTATTCCCTTGTATTTCCCCCTTGTTGTGTTGATAAAGTATCATGATGGCTGGTTCTCCCTATTTTACTTTTTCTGGCCAGTTCCTTTTCTTTGTTATATATTTCTCCTCATTCCCCATTGTTTTCGGATTCTGCCTGTTCTCCTTTCTCATTCTGCTTTGGTTTTTGTTGTTGTTCCTTTGCTGCTCTCTCTGGTTCTTGAAATTCTCTTTGGATGCCTTGGCTGACTCGCTGCCCCAACTGTTTTCCTAGTGCTTCCAATTTTTTTTTTTTTTTTCACTATGAAAGGAACACTGACACAGGGTGGGAGATTCTAGCTCTCGGTCTTTACTGCTCACATGAGACGTTGGCAAAGCTGTTTCTTTCCTGGACTCCTCACTGTGGATGGAGTGTGTGTGTTACACGGCTTCCTGGGTCTGCTTCAGCACCAGATGCCGTGTGGGGTCCTCACGTGGGGCAGAAGCGCAGGTTGAGAGAGGAAATAAGGATATTCTGATGATGCTGGCGTTGGTGCCTGCTCCCATCTAGTGTCTCTGTTCCAGATTAACAATTTGAACTTGTGTTGTTCTCTCGCTACTCAGAGAAAGACTCATATTTCTTAAGAAAATAACTATTCTTTGGCATTTGCTAATCCAGTTGTTTTCAACTGTGGCTTCACACTAAACTAAGGAGTCCTTGAAAAAAAAAAAAAAATCCTGGCATTCTTAGCCTACCTCAAGGGAATGATTTAATTTATCAGTATTTTTTTAAGTGTCCCCAAGTGATTCCAATCTGCAGCCTGGGTGGAGAACTACAGAATCTGAGGGCAGTGAGGAGTGGTGCTCAAGAACATAGCATCATGCTGAGTCAAACCCTGGCCGTGTTCCTCACCAGCTTTGAGAGCTTGGGGATGTTACTTAAACTTAGGGCCTTGATTTCTTTGTCTGTGAAGTGGGTTGACTTGGTTGTTGTGAGGAATGTGTGAGAGCCAGAGATGCAGTACTGTGTGCATTGTGGTGGTTTGTTATGACAATTATTTTATTACATTTTGTATCTGTTGAATCACTAAAGGGTCAGTCATCTTGCCTTAACAGTTAATACTCTCACCTTATGCTCAACTTGAAGATATTCAGCACAGCATAATCACTTTGAAAGGAAATTTATGAGCATATTTCTCGGAAGTCAGTGGAGAAAATATAGCAGAAGGCGTACATGTTAATAAAACCAATCACTTTTTTATATTTGATGCATTTGGTATGCCACATCAACTGTATGATCTCATAAATAGTAGAGATGAATTAAAATACATACAGACTGATACAAAAAGATGACCAGGCTTTCATACATACTTCCAGAAAAATGACTTAGCCCTTTAATAAAGACAGTTTTATCATCAACAAATAGAAAGGATTGAAATTCATGAATCTTAGAGAGTATTTTATTTTAGAAATAAATATGAATGTGCTAAACGTTTACGTTGCTAAGTTTATAATGCAAAATGAAATTTAAAAATAAGAAAAGCACACACAGAGAGAGTCTGTCTTATGCAAGCTAAAGCTAGTCAAGTTTTCCTTCTCTTTTTGGCTGAGATTCTGAAATAGCCATTATACTGTTATATCATCAGCCAATCAAAATTGGATAAATGGACATAACTGATATTAATTGAGAACCTATATCCGCCCCCTTTTTTCTGGACACATATGAACATAAATAAAAGGGGTATTCACTAGTTGCAGTGGGCCTGGCATAGGGACTCAATTATGAATATCAGGAGTTGTTATGCTGATGGACTTTGGGTTTGAAAGAGATGCAGATGGGTAGTAGTTTTCATCTGTTTCTCTTGAAATAGAATGTTTTATCTCTGCATTGTTTACTTTTTGATTAATAAGAGTAGTTTTCAATGAAATCTTCACAAATGTTTATTCTTCATATAGTCGTTGCATTTTAGAAAATAACACAAGTTAGAAGATACTATGAAATTTTTAAAAGAACTTTTGAGTCACGCTAGGGGAAGGACCATTGTGAGAAATGATTAGCTAATTCTTTTAAATCTTTGTTTTAATATATTCATGTTAAAATTGTGTAAAATTCTACATAGAGTTGTGATTTTTGATGTGTGTTAGTCAAAATATTTGGTCTATTACGTATGGTATTCAGAATCTACAGACCTGGACTGTTGGTCAGCTTAAACTGTTCACTAATCATTAGAGTTCAGAGGCTTAATACGTTGCTATATCTGTGAAATATTAGTTACGGATGTGGAAATGACTACTATTCAGTCAGAGAAAATTATTGTGTGTCTTGGGTTAAAAGGAATTTTTTTGCAGTATTTATCCTTGATAAATTAGAGAAGTAAGACCCATATAGAATCTAGGATATTTAAAATCTGAGCCTATGAAAAGATAAAGGTTACAAATAAGGGTAGAAAACTTCTGCTGATATTAACACTAGAATTTAATTTTCACACAGAATTGCGTGGACTCTATGATGTCCTTCAATTTGATACTCTCAGTTTGGTTCAGTTGCTTAGTCATGTCCAAACCCTTTGCAACCCCATGGACTGCAGCACACCAGGCTTCCCTGTCCATCACCAACTCCTGGAGCTTACTTAAACTCATGTCCATCGAGTCGGTGATGCCATCCAACCATCTCATCCTCTGTTGTCCCCTTCTCCTCCTGCCTTCAATCTTTCCCAGCATCAGGGTCTTTTCCAATGAGTCAGTTCTTCACATCAGGTGGCCAAAGTATTGGAGTTTCAGCTTTAGCATCAGTCCTACCAATGAATATTCAGGACTGATTTCCTTTGGGATGGACTGGTTGGATCTCCTTGCAGTCCAAGGGACTCTCAAGAGTCTTCTCCAACACCACAGTTCAAAAGCATCAATTCTTTGGCACTCAGCTTTCTTTATAGTCCAACTCTCACATCCATACATGACTAATGGAAAAACTATAGCTTTGACTAGACGGACTTTTGTTGGCAAAGTAATGTTTCTGCTTTTTAATATGCTGTCTAGGTTGGTCATAGCTTTTCTTCCAAGGAGCAAGCGTCTTTTAATTTCAGGGCTGTAGTCACCAGCTGCAGTAATTTTGAAGCCCAAGAAAAGAAAGTCTCTCACTGTTTGCATTGTTTCCCCATCTATTTGCCATGAAGTGATGGGACCAGATGCCATGATCTTCATTTTCTGAATGTTGAGTTTTAAGCCAACTTTTTCACTCTCTTCTTCCACTTTCATCAAGAGGCTCTTTAGTTCTTCACTTTCTGCTATAAGGGTGATGTCATCTGCATATCTGAGGTTATTGATATTGCTCCCACCAATCTTGATTCCAGCTTGTGCTTCCTCCAGCCCAGCATTTCTCATGATGTACTCTGCATACGAGTTAAATAAGCATCAGGTAGAATATAAGTTAAATAAGCGTCAGGTAGGATAATCCTTTGGAGAAGGCAATGGCACCCCACTCCAGTACTCTTGCCTGGAAAATCCCATGGACGGAGGAGCCTGGTAGGCTGCAGTCCATGGGGTCGCTAAGAGTTGGACGAGACTGAGCAACTTCACTTTCATTTTTCACTTTCATGCATTGGAGAAGGAAATGGCAGCCCACTCCAGTATTCTTGCCTGGAGAATCCTACATGGGCGGGAGAGCCTGGTGGGCTGCCGTCTATGGGGTCGCACAGAGTCGGACACGACTGAAGTGACTTAGAAGGATAATACTTACCTGTTCCTCCTCTTGGAGGGCAGAATAGAATGTGATTTGATACTTTAGAGGTGGGAGAGCTCCCTCACAGTCTTAGGGAGAGGTATTACCTTGTATGTCATGAAAATTATGATACTGAGAATATAAATAGCATAACATGCTATAGGTTGTGTACACATAAACATACCTGTTTTAAGCACCAGTATATTTTGATTATGTATATATATGAGATGATTTTACCTTAATCAGTTGGTCATTATGCATGGTATTTAATAATATTTGGAGATGCTGATGATTAAACAAAACTTCCCACACTTGTTACACTATTGAAGGTGGGAAGTAGTATAGCCTAATGGTTAAGTTCAGCTTCTGGTGTCAGACTTTGTGAATGCAAATTCCAGCTTCTCCAGTCATTAGCTGTGTGATTTTGACCGAGTTAACCAACCTGTCTGTGCTTTAGTTTCCCAAGTCTAGGAGACAATGAGAGAAACTTTAATGGGGTTATTGTCAGGTGAAAATTAGATAATACACATGACACACTTAGCAAAGTTCTTTGCTACAGAAGTACACGAAGTTCTACAGTACCCACAAAGCTAGCCATTATTATACATTTTACAGTTTAATAATTAATATCAACTACTTCATAGATACACTAATTTCTTTGCCAAGGGAATTTTTGCAACTCTGAGTTTTGAGCCTTCTGTTTGAAACTGACTTCTTATTTTTTAAATTATATATGTCTGTTCACTTGTCTGTTTTTCCTTGTTGACTTTAGGAGAACAGTGAAATGGAAGGGTGAACAGAGGTGGAATTGTAAGCACTACAGGAACTCTTGAAAACATGTAACCGTGTGAAATGCAGGCAGATTTTTAACAGCAAAATATATAACTTGGGTTTTAGATCTTTGGAAAGACCAAGTGACTTAAAACATTGCCTCTGCATGAATGTGCTTTGTGAACCCTGTACGCATGTGTAAACCTGGAATGTTTGGAAGTGACCCAAATCAGAGCGAGATCCAGGTATAGGAGCCAGGTTATGTAACCAGTGTCTGTTTAACCAGGGTGGACTTATTCAAGGACAGTCTCTCTCAGGCACCCGAGTTGTAGTTGAATAGTCACCTGGATCCTCCTGGCTTCACATTCATTTATCTTAACACCTGAATTGGATTTTCTATATTGGAATTTAGACAACAAAATAATTAGCAAGAAAAAAACATAATTGGTGGACGACATACAACCTTACCAAAGAGTTTAAGTCTGTATATACCTAATTACTACATGTATGGTTCTTCATGCTCAGTCTCACTTCCACAGAAATAAAAGTGTGAAGACTCAGAGTGTGGAAGGTAAAATCTTAATCTTGTTTCTCTTTCGCATAGCCTTTTTCTTGTGTCCCCAACATGTGGCCACCAGGCTGGTCCTAAGACCTCTCTATTGCAGTGACTCTTGGGCTTTTAGCATGAAAGAAAGCCTGGAGAGCTTGCAAAAAATGCAGATTCCTGGAATTCATCCTTGAAGTTTCTGACATAGAAGTCTGAGGGTAGCATCCAGGAATATAAATTTTTTTTTTAATTGAAGTGCAGTTAATTTACAATGTTATGTTAATTTCAAGTATACATCAAAGTGATTCAGTTTATATATATATATATATATTTCATATTCTTATATAAGATATTGAGTATAGTTCCGTATGCTATACAGTAGATCCTTATTGTTTACCTGTTTTATATATAGTAGTGTTGTATATATTAATCCCAAACTCTGAAATCTAAACTTTTTATCCAAATATTTTCTAAGAATCACAATTGATTCTTGGAAATCAATTGGAAATCAGTACTTGGAAATCACACTTGGACCAGTAGTTTTCTAGAGGAGCACTAATTTCAACCTGGGATGTGTATCAGAATTACAGTGGCTCTAAGTGAAGTCCAGTGAAATATGCTCAGCTCTGTCCCTCCACACGGCATTAACCACTGCTGTGAGCCATCCGTGTGGAGTCTGTCATGTGTGGGTTCTAGAGAACCAGGCTGTGTTCTCTCATTGGCTACCCGCTGGCCTTTACCCACAGGTTTTCATCCACTGTGATTCTTCATGGTGATATGGACCACTGGCCACGACCTCAGTATCCCTGTGAGCTCACTTGTGATACTCAGATTGCAAGGTCCAAGCGTAACCCTACAAAGTCTAAAAGGAAATGATGGGAGGTAAGGTCTTGGAGCCGGAATGTCTCCCCGTTCCCCAGAAGACAGTTGTGCTTTGGTGGAGTTCTCTAGCCCGGGCTCTGTGGCGCTCCGGACCACCCCAGGGGCTCTGGCAACCCCTTGGAGTGTAGTGACTATGTCATTGATGCAGAGACCACCACGACTGCTGAATGTCAGCAGTGTCTCTCCCCTTGCACAGCTCCACGCCTCTCCCTTCTGTGCCTCCTGGGAATGCCACTTCCCCTGTCCTTGTGGTTTTCTGGTGGGAAACACAGGCTCCTTCTCTCTGGTCTCTTCTTGTCCACCACCCTCTTCCACAGCTGCCAAGTAGAGGCCAGATGACTGTGCCAAGTATGTGGACGTGATGGCACATGTTCAAACTACCACTGTCCTGGCAGAAGGACCCCTGTAATAAGCCCTTCATACCCTTGAAGTCTTTCGTGCCTCCTCGTTTACAGTGTACCTAAGCAAGGTTTAAATTTGTTGAGAATTTCACAGGCTCTCGGATCTATTGTCTTCTTTTACTGCATTGGCAAAGGAACAGTGTAACGTACTCTTGGCTGGCAGGGGGATAAGGCAATCTGGTCTTTAGAAATATCTGATGTCTTGAAATGTTTCTGAATTATCAAGAATTAAAGCAAGAAAAATGTTTACTGTGTTTGGGTAATAGTTTTGAGTCTTCAGTGTGTACTTCAATAGACCCATTTAAAAATGCAAATTATAGAATGTTTTAGTGTTGCTGTATAAAATAATGAAGAAACTGTATAAAATAGTGAAAGGAGGGAGGGGGCATATGGATACCTATGGCTAATTCTGTATTGCTCTATGACAGAAACCAGCACCATATTGTAAAGCAACTATCCTCTAATTAAAAATAAATTTTTAGAAAGTGACATTAAAGATGATGAACAACTCTATTGCTGATTATTTTAAAAGCCAGCAATAGTGTTCTGTCTTGTTAAATAGCTCGTTAATTTTAATTTTATTTATTGAATTTTTGCCTGTGCTGGGTCTTCGTTGCTTCAGACTTTCTCTACTTGCAGCGAGCAGGGGCTACTCCTTGTGCAGTTTGGGCTTCTCATTGTAGTTCCATAACGAGTTTTCTCGCTGTGGAACGTGAGCTCTGGGCTTGGGGTTTCAGTGGCTGTGGCACATGGGCTCTGTAGACGCAGCACACAAGCTTGTTACTTGTCAGCCTGTGGGATCTTCCTGGATCAAACCCACCTCCTCTGCATTGGCAGGCAGATTATTCTTAATCACTGGACCACCAGGGAAGTCCCAAATAACCTTTTTTTTTTTTTTGAGAAAAACAAAATCTATAAGACCCCAGGGAGTGATTGAGGGTTAGGTTTAACATCCTCTCATTGCAAGATCATGTTATGATGGAGCCCTGCATCCCGCCTGACTCAGCCCTCCTAGATGACCCCTTCTTTCCTCAACGATAAGAAAAGCTCACTGGTGACTTAAGGGAGCAACGTTTGTTGAAGGTGAGTGGTTGGCGAAAAGATATACCTGCCTGGAAAATGATAGCACCAAGCAATTAGATGAGAAAGGGAGTTATGCGTATGGGAGAGAGCAGTGTTTCTAGGTCTTCTCCAGAGGGAATTATTGGTCTTGTGGCAGTTTATTTTCTAACACTAGGGGGAAAAAATTAAAAGGCAACATCTGAACTGTTCCCTCTGGCTAATAATGGTTGTTGTTGGAGAGGCCCTCCCTCCACAGGATGGAGTTTTAATAGTCTCTGGGGCCTGTGCTTAGTTGGGAAGGTGGTGCTACACCTGAGGTCTTTCAGGCTAGCCCAGTTCTTTGTTTCTGTCAGGTTCTTATTATGACATTGCTGCTGCTGCTAAGTCGCTTCAGTCATGTCTGACCCTGTGTGACCCCATAGACGGCAGCCCACCAGGCTCCCCCGTCCCTGGGATTCTCCAGGCAAGAACACTGGAGTGGGTTGCCATTTCCTTCTCCAATGCAGGAAAGTGAAAAGTGAAAGTGAAGTCGCTCAGTCGTGTCCGACTCTTTGTGACCCCATGGGCTGCAGCCCACCAGGCTCCTCCATCTATGGGATTTTCCAGGCAAGAGTACTGGAGTGGGGCGCCATTGCTTTCTCTGTATTATGACACTAGGGGCATGATTTCAGCACTGGTTGAAGCCACTCTCAGCAGCCCAGCATGAAGAAAGGCCCAGAGCAGAATCTCTGTGAGCCCCTCGCCCCATCCCCATGACTGCTGTTTCCTAACCTCCTTTAGCGACAGGACGGGGCACACCAGCTGGTGCAGAATAGGTGGCTTTGAGCAGACGTGGCGGCTGTCTGCAAACACTTGAAGGGATGACGTGTGGACAAACTAGATTCATTTTTGGGAAGTTCCAGCAGCCATGACCAGATTCAGTGGGCAGGCTGGCAAGGAGGCAGATTTGAAATCAGTACGGGAAGACCTTTCTAATGATGCAGACTGTCCCGTAACGGCCTTGAAGTTTCATGCTCGCTCCAGGTGTCAGTGTGCGGTGGATGAGAAGACCAGCCACCAGAAACAACAACACAAAATGGGAACTTCTCTGGTGGCCCAGTGGCTAAGACTCTGCGCTCCCGGTGCAGGGGGCATGGGTTTGATTCCTGGTCAAGGAACTAGGTCGCACATGCCTCAACTAAGAGTTCACATGTTCCAAGTAAAAAGATCCCACATGCTGCAACTAGGGATCCCACTTGCCATTATGAACATTGAAGATTTCATGTGCTGCAGCTAAGACCCAGCACAGCCAAATAAGTAAATAAAAACATACCTAAGGGTAGCTGAAACTATCATTAAAAAAAAAAAAAAAGAGCCAACAGTGAAGGAGATCGGGCACTGCATGGAAGTTTGAATGGGTTGATCACTGCAATCAGTGCCCTTCTTGGCGCTATTGATAAACCATTTAACTATAGGCAATGGAGGGGGACATATAAGAAAAAAAAGTAGAAGAGATGTGAAAGAGTAGTTACTATGTCTTTTTGCCCCAGATTATTAAGCACTTTACTTTTATTGAGCATCTGCTATGTGCCAGGGCTTCCCTGGTGGCTCAGCTGGTAAAGAATCCACCTGCAATGCTGGAGACCTTCATTCGACCCCTGGGTTGGGAAGATCCCCTGGAGAAGGGAACAGCTACCTACTTCAGTTTTCTGGCTTGGAGAATTCCATGGGATGTGTAGTCCATGGGGTCACAAAGAGTCAGACTCAACTGAGAGACGTTCACTTTCACTATGTGCCAGAACATTATATCATTTAAGAGCCAAAAGGCACATGATCCCTGTGTGTCCCCTCTTCTCCAGAATTCTGCAGTTGTTTTTCTGCCCCTCACATGAAGGTCAAGCCCTGTGGTCATCCTCAGTGGCTTCCCATAGGCTGCCCTGAGTACTCATCATATCTGAACTCTTTGATAATATTTTCATGTTCTCATATTGTATTTTCTGTTTCTATCATGGTGCTTGCAACATTAGATTTTAATGGTCAGTTTGTACTGATTGCATTGATTTTTTTCCTCACTAGACTGTAAGCTCTTTGAAAGCAGATCCTCAGTCATCAAATTAATGACTGAGTATCTAGAAACAGTGAATTCTAGTATCTGTTGACTGAGTATTTGATTACTCCTCTCATTTCATCCTGTTCCCAAAAGAAATATCTAAGAGGAATTTATCCTCAAGTTAAGGACCCAAGAGGAAAAATACTGGCATACTCTTTATTCTCCTGACCCTGCCTTTCCAGTTCTAATCACATCCTAACTACCTATCCCATTCATTCTATTCCAGGGGAAGAGCAGAAGGTACTAAAGAGAATGAGGTAGAAAAAAATGCCTAATATTAGAGAAGGGAAAAATCATTTTTTGTGTAACTCAACTAAATGTATTGCCTTCAGCAGCACTAGTGGTAGGATGGGGAGAAAATCCTGCTCCTGATGTTAGCTAGCTGTGTGAACCAGAACTAGTCCTGTGACCACCTTGCTATTTCTTCTCAGTAAAATGAAGAGTTTGCCCAGGCAGCTTTCAGGGGCTCATCTGGTCCATGCGTGCATGCAAAGTTGCTTCAGTTGTGGTCTCTTTGAGACCCAATGGACTGTAGCCCGCCAGGCTCCTCTGTCCATGGGATTCTCCAGGCAAGAACACTGGAATGGGTAGCTGTGCTGTCCTCCAGGGGATCTTCCCGACCCAGGGATCAAACCCTGTCTCCTGCGTGGACAGGTGGGTTCTTCACCACTAGTGCCACCTGGGAAGCCCCTATTCCGGTCCAATACACTGTAAATCATAGTATCTTTTCCCTTCCAAGGTTTTCTGAAGTTCTTTTCCTCTTCGTAGTATTCTCCTGAATAACCAAGAATACAGAATGATACTGATGGGAAACAATATTGAGAGGTGACACTGGAATAAAACTGTGTTTGTGATCTGACACATCTAGACTGAGTCCCTGCCTTATGACTTTGGGCAAATTACAATCACCTCCAAGCTGAAGATTCGTGTCCTGTAAAATAGGCGTGCTGTTCTACATTTCATAGTATTGCAGGACTCAGTGAAATAATGGATATGAAGTGCTGATTCTGTACCACAAACATAGTGAGCTCTTGGATGATGATAGTAGTTCTTATTTGGAAGTGGCCCTCTCTCTGTCTTGCTCTTCTGGCCAACCCCTGAAAGATACCCACACACAAGTCCTAAAGAAGTTACTAGGCATAGGTTTTCTTTATGTGTGTGTGTGTGTATGTGTGTGTGTGTGTGTGTGTGTGTGTGTGTGTGTACTTCT
The DNA here is from genome assembly GCF_910594005.1 of Cervus elaphus. Lineage (NCBI taxonomy): Eukaryota > Metazoa > Chordata > Mammalia > Artiodactyla > Cervidae > Cervus > Cervus elaphus. The sequence goes on from NC_057847.1 coordinate 20,641,979, forward strand.
CAGCATCATTCCTCTTCCATCTAGAATTAGTAGAGGACAGTCAAGGTCCCTTCCTGCTGGGGCAGCCTGCTTCTGTGTGTATAATGGCCAAACGAATAACCCATTTCACAGTGATGGGGGATATATTTATTTTAACATTTGCATAGAAGACAAGAATGCTGCTGGAAGTAGGTGTGGGGTCAGCTATCTTAATATCACATATAATATCACTCTCAGATTGAGATTCTTTTATTTTAAAAAGCTTTGGCTGAGTAGCAGTGACACAGCAGCTCCCACGCCTGACAATAAAGAGACACCTTATAAAAATTTATGAAGTTCAGGTTGTAAAAAACAAACCACACACAGCCAGTCGTAGCATTTCTTATTAAAATAATTTTAAGTTCATTGTCTTCAGTGTCGCCTATGATAGAAGCTTGTGCCATGGCTAGATACCTCAACAGCCTGTAAACTTTTATATGGGCTTTTGAAAAGGGATGATAGTTTTATGAGATAGGATTTTCTCATCTCACCAAATTAGATTATTTGAGATAGTGTCCCAGGATGTAAAATTTCAATCCTGAGTAAATCTGTACCTCAGAGACTCTGTGCAGCCTGCTAGCAGAGTGGAAATAGAGTGTAATAAATCTGCCCTGAGCCCATTTCTCTCCATATAGCCCCATAATTCATTCTTTGCTTGGTACCCATGACCACTTTTTCACGGCTAATCAGTCTGTATTCAGACTGGCTTCTCTCAAGTGCAAGGTGTGTGCATGCTAAGTCACTTCAGTCATGTCGGATTCTTGGCAACCCCATGGCCTGTAGCTCCCCGGACTCCTCTGTCCATGGTATTCTCCAGGCAAGAATACTGGAGTGGGTTTCCATGCCCTCCTCTAGGGGATCTTTCCGACTCGGGGATCAAACCTGCATCTCTTACATCTCCTGCAGTGGGAGGTGGGTTCTTTACCACTAGCACCTCAAGTGCAGTACTTCCTCCTTGGTCCAGATCGCATCTCTGTCTTGGCATGCTGTACCATTTCTGGGTGGTTTTCAAGAGCCCTGTGCCATCAGGGGCCCAAGATGTTCCTAATCATACTCTGGTTATAAGGTGGCCTGTTTGTTTACATTATACTTTTTAATTTTATTCTTCTAGTATTTTTGGCTGTGCTGGGGCTTCATCACTGTTGGACTTTTCTCTCATTGTAGCAAGCAGGGGCTCCTGTTTAGTTGCTTTATGTGGGCTTCTTAGTAGAGCAACTTCTCTTGTTGCGAAGCATGAGCTCTAGGGTGCGAGGGCTTCAGTAGTTGAGGCCCATAGGTTCAGTAGTTGTGACTGTGGGTTCCTACAGGCTCAATAGTTGTGGCACATGGGCTTAGATGCTCCGTAATGTGTGGGATCTTCCCAGATCAGGGATCAAACCTGTGTCTCCTGCACTGTCAGGCAGATTCGTTACCACTGAGCCACCAGGGAAGCCCTGCTGCAATATACTTTTAAAAAGATATTCTGTTTAAAACAGATTAGATAACAGCATCTCTGAGGACACCTCAGAGATGGGTCCAGTGGGTCCAGTGAGTATTTCAGTTACGCTTTCCTGAGTCTTCTCTGAGGGGACAGAGGAGGAGCTGCCACTAACACAACTAGTTTCTTTATTCCGATCCCTTCCATCTTATCTATGAGGAATGCCTCTCCATCACTCCTAGGATGTCTCTCTTTCCTTCACTTCAGCATTGTATTGGTTCAGTGGCACCATCATCAAATGCTGCCATAAAACCAAGAGTGGCTGCAGGTAACTTTTAAGGACGTGGGGGAAAAAAAAGTGTAGGAAAATTTCCTCCAAGGTGGAGTCGAGGTTATCAGACTGAACTGGGAATTAAACACATCATTTCCAGTCCCGATGCCACTCTTAATTATTTTTGTGATATTGTCCAAGGGATTTATTTTCATTGGCCCTCACTTCTGTCATGTATAAAACAAGCAGCAGCAATGGCACCTTTTAGGAGAGAAAATTCTATGAATTATAAATTATACAGAATGGAAAATTGTCTTCTCTTCCTCCCTACAATTTAACAACTTATTGTCACAAGATTATGTTAATGGACCTGGGACTTTGGAAGAAGAGTTATCAAGGGCATTGTGCCACCCCACAGGATGTAGGTCGAGCATCACTCAGAAGTGAAGTTGTGTAGAAGGCTGGTTAGCAGTTGTAACAGCCCGGACAAGGAGCAGGGATCCAGAGCAGCAGTTTGATGCAGAATACAAAAAGTGAATGCTCAGTGCGACAGGAAACTAGCAACGTCAATGGCATCCAGTTTGTTAGTTTTAGGGGAAGAGTTATCTTCGTGTCCTTCAGTGATTTTTAAAGACAGTTCATCAAGGAGCTCCTTAAATTTTTTTTCAGAATGCTTTCACCTGAATGTATTCATTCACCTTCTCTTCAACTCCTGAATTTGCTAAGAGCCTCTATTTCTTTCTTTTTTTTCAGTTACAAACATATATATATATATTTCCAGGTTATTTTCCATTATAGGTCATTATAAGATATTGAATACCGTTCCTTGTGTTATATAGGAAATTCTGTCGTTTACCTAGTTCTTGTCTAGCTTTATAGGGGAGGAAGCTGAAGCCCTGAGAAATGCACAAAGTGGTCCAGGCCCCTAGAGGAGGAGCAGCACGGGGCACTCGGCAAGGACAGGGCTCCCAGCCGCTTCAGGCTGCGCCGTGGACCAGCAGCATGACTCAGATCTGCTGAGCCTGAATCTCCATCTTAAAGCTCTGGTTTGCTGCATTTGCACATTAAAGTCAGAGAAGGACAGTCATGAAGTGTAATCTCCCTGTCTACTGAGAGTTCCTTTTTAGCTCCATGCTTCTGAACCCGGCGCAGGCCCTCTGGGTTCATGGAGAAGCCGATCGATAAAGGGAGAAGCATGCACAAGGTACCATGGGACGGCTTCCCGGATTTTATATGTGAAATAAAATAGAGGTATCTAACCCTTACCATCATTTTGAGGGCTTATTTAGACAAATATAAATAGATAAGCAGGATATGAAGTACTTATATTTCAATTTAAGACTTTCTAAGTTGGCTCCTGAGCAAACTCCCTTCTAATACCTTATATCTGCAGTCCCATGTGAAAGTATTTAAATATAACAGGACAAGTAAGCAGCATATCTGATTAGACATCTGAGTGATTAGAGTGATTTAAGGTAAATCTTGTATCTCTGTCTCTAAAATGACTATAGGATTCTAAAGCTGTTAGACCACCTAATTTCCAAATTCTGGAAATAGCCATTCTAGATGTTTTACAAGAATATGACTTTAAAGTGCAAACATCAGAGTAACTGATTAACACCAAATTTGGGAAATAAACATATTACTATTTTGGTAGTCAGCAAGTCATTAACTCATCCAAGAAGATGACTTTCCATAGTCAAGTAAAAGAATGTATTTAGTTCCAGCCATGTGCAAGTGTGGTCAATGGAGCAGATACTGTCTAAGAGGAAAATCTTTGAGCTGTTCTCTTTGTCTTTCATCATCTTGCAAAAGAACCGCTGACTTTGAAAAAGTCCTGCCAGGCACACTACATGACAACTCTTGATAGTGCCAAGATAATTGAATGGGACAGATGAGGGTGAGTCATTTGTTCTGAGATATCCAGGACCAACCACCTTAAACATTTTTCTTTGAATTCTAGGGCACCTGATACCAGGTTGTAAATATGGGATAATGGATGCTTTAGTTCTTGCATTCCTCAGGAGGTCTCTATGATCCCCCCACATAGGGAAACTCTTGCCAGTTCCCTAGTGTGACCATCTGAAAGGGTCACTTGTGCACATGTTACATCATTCATGGAAGCCTAGGAAATGGAACAAGGGCTGTAAATCTTTACAAATCTGATGTGAAAGATATGGTGTGTGTGATCTATATAGTTCTTTCATGTGAGAGGCAGATGTGACATGCCCTTTGTGTGATGGTTTTATCTTTGATTCCTGTCCCCATCAATTTTTGTGGCACTTGCTCTCGGCTTTACAGGTAGAATGACATTGTTGTTTTGGCTGGCGTATTCTGGGTTGACAGCCTTCACTGACTGCAGCCCTCCCCTGCTGAGATTTTCCATCTCTGGAGGCTGGCATTATATTATGCCACAGTGTGCAGCCCTGGTTCCTTTATTATTTTTGTTTTTCTCTCTTACCTGTTATATTCTCTCTCACCATTCTTTAGATTGCATGGTACCCAGTCAGATCATGTGACTCCCCAAAGAAATAGACATGTCAGTCAGTGGCTGCCAGAGCATACCAATTATGTAGACAAAAATATTCTAGTTTATTCCTCGAGAGTTTCAAAATATTACCACCTTTGGGGGTGTTAGGGTGGTTTCTAGATTGAGATAATCAGTCAGAGTAGAGATAATCAATCTTGTGTGGTGTTGGAGTAGTCAGTATACTTTTGACATAAGAAGAAAGGAAGATCTCCGGTGTGTACATGTTGTACATAGATATTGTACGTGTCACTAAAGCAAGGTTATAAAGAAAGACTATGGAATATATGTCTTCAATATGGTTCTTCAAGTTGAATAGTTTACAGACTGTGTCTTTCGTGAGAGTTATAATTTTACCCAATGCTGTTTATATTTGAAGTATTCTTTGTTATCACATTTTTATTTAAAATCTGAGAGTGATAGGGCTTGACATAAATAGTGTTACATTTTTTAAGACCATAGTTGAACATCCTGTACATGTTTGCATGCTGAGTCGCTTCAGTCTTGTCTGACTCTTTGCGACCCTATGGACCATAGCCTGCCAGGCTCTTCTGTCCATGGGATTCTCCAGGCAAAATTACTGGAGTGGGTTGCCATGCCCTCCTCCAGGGCTGTGCGTGTTTACATGCCTGTGAAGTCATATTGATTCTTTGTCCTTTCTCCCCTCACTTCTTTGCACTGCGGCTGCTAAGTCACTTTAGTCGTGTCTGACTCTTTGTGACCCCATGGACTGTAGCCTACCAGGATCCTCTGTCCATGGGATTCTCCAGGCATGAATACTGGAGTGGGTTGCTGTTTCCGTCTCTTTGCACTGATATTAAGCCATACAGTTTGATCTTCTTATTCAAACCATTCCTTTAACTGAATAATTATGATGTTTTCACCTTGGTTTCCTTCCTTTTTCTTCTTTCCCTCCTTTTTTTTTTTTTTTTTTAAGAAATTCACTTTATGTTCCATGTAGGAATAACAATAGCCATAGCACCCAGAGGCCACAGGCTGCTTTACTTGGTGTGATAGTGTTTAAGCGCTTTACATGCACTCTTCCACTTAATACCAAGGCAGGCGCTAACATCATCCCCATTTTACATACAGATGGTGAAACACATGCTTCAGAATTCCAGGGACTTTTCTAGGTCATAAGGCTTGTGACTGATAGAACATGGTCTTGAATTCAGGCTTCAGTGACTCTAGAATCTACCTTCTTTATGACAACCATAATGCAAGAGCAGAAAGGCAATCTAAACATCATCTAGTTCAAATCATTCTTTTCACAGATGAAGAAATAAGTCAAGAGAGGTTACATGCCCCACACTAGGTCATACAACTAGCAAGTGAAAGGGGCAGTTTCAATTGGTGTCTATTTTCAAGGAGGTTACGTAAGCATATTCCATTCTAATAGGATAGCTTGGACCACGTCCTGTCTGGACCAATCCACTGTAACAAGGAGTATGGGCAAACTGTACAGAATTGTTCAAAGTGGCTGCTCCCTCACGCTCCTCTGGGAAGCTGGGAAGATACATAAATAGGATCACTATTTATGTTGTCTTCTAGGCTGTAAGCCTGTTTCTAGCTAGATTCTCTCAAAGTTAGGAAGCAAGTCCCTACTAAGGAATTTTCTATGTTATTAGGACCCCCTTCTCCATTCTGGTCTTCCTAGGTGGTACTAGTGCTAAAGAACCTTCCTGCCAATACAGGAGACATACTAGGGCTCTAATTTGATCCCTGGGTTGGAAAGATCCCCTGGAGGAGGAAATGGCAACCCACTCTAGAATTCTTGCCTGGAGAATCCCATGGTCAGAGGAACCTGGCAGGTTATCGTCCACAGGGTTGCAAACAGCCGGACATGACTGCAGCGATGCTTCTCCATTCAAAGTAGATCAAATCCAGGAGGAAACCAGCCTGCCTTCGTTCTTTGCTCAGTCCGCTCTCCATGCCCTGCCTCTAGGTTGAAGGTGGATTGAGTTTGACAGATGGAAAACCAGCAGCAGTCCTGAGCCTGGCTGCCAAATGGGACAGAGGAGGCAGTGATCTGATGGGTTCTGGCATTAAACTGAAAGTGTAGAACATTGATGCACAAATGAAGGCAATGAATGGTGAGCCTCCTGAGGAAAGAGTGATATTTTTCACTACTGAAGGAACCATCTTGAAGGTTTGGAAAAGGGAAAAGACAGCTGCTGGGGAAGGTATTGCTTTCTAGATCATGATTTAACTTGTAGAAGGGCCTTCAGCATAGATGTGTGTCCCAATTGGACTTGTTTTTTAATAGTGTATTTTTCTGACCACGAAACTAAACTGATTCAAGAAAAGCATGAGGAAAGAAGTTGCGATTCACTGAGACACACATGTAGATGCAATGCTGGTTCACTTGATACAGTTGTGTTTTACTCTAGACATCCATTTCCTTTCCCTTTCCAGGCCTCTGTGCTGTCTTTGCCTCAGGGCACGGTTGTACAGTGGAGATGAGAGCAGAAGCTGCCCAAACTAGAAGAGAGATGGGCTCCGGTGTTCTAAAAGCTCTTAGAAGGGACTAGATCCTCTAAGGGAAGAGCAGTAGGGACCTTGGGGAAGGATAAGCAGGACAGTGTAAAAGGACAGAAAAAGAGAGGTGGATTTCCTGAGGTTAGTGGATTTAATGCTCTGTGTTTTGGAGCACTCCAGGACTGTAGTGGAATTTGATCATAGGGAACCTAAGTATTTTCCTTGCTGAGTGCTGTACTTAGTCGCTCAGTCGTGTCCCACTCTTTGAGACTCCATAGACTGTAGCCTGCCAGGCTTCTCTGTCCATGGGGATTCTCCAGGCAAGAATACTGGAGTGGGTTGCCATGCCCTCCTCCAGGGGATCTTCCCAACCCGGGGATCGAACCCAGGTCATTCACATTGCAGGCAAATTCTTTACTGCCTGAGCCACCAGGAAGCCCAAGGTATTTTCCTTACCAGCCTTATAAGGAATCCTGCAGTATGTGAAGCAGGTCCCCCAGCACCAGAGTCCATGAGACTTCTTTCAGAAATGCAAATCTAAGCATGTTTCCCAGAAAAAAGTTCCTTCAGTGACTTCCTGTCTGTAGGAGATGCAGAAAAGTATTCTAGGCAGTCAAAACTGCCTGTGTGAAACTATGAAGTTCATGACACATGTACTCTGCACAGGTGGCTTTCTTCATCTGGATAGCAAGGTTGTTGATGAGCAGCTGGAGGGATGGGCAAGGGCCTTCATGGGTGGCCTTGACTGCCATCTGGTGGAGTCTCCATAGGCCAATGTTTTCAAATGTTTTCTTAGGAGCATACATAATTTTTAAAATAATAAAAATCTTGCACAGAAGCCATGAACTCTCATACCATGCCCTCCCCTACATAGCCTTGCCACTCTTGAGATGTCTCTGTGTGACCATGACTATGGATAATAGGGAAGCCAGTATCTTATCAGATTTGGGATTTAAAATGATGACCATAATGGTGGTATGAATATACATCGAGGGGTAGAGATGGATAATGCTAAACGGGATGCAAAGAGACCAAGGTAGTGAGAAGAAATTTGTGAATACAAATTGGTAGATCCAGTGGTTAAGACTCTGTGCTCCTAAAGCAGGGGGCCAGAGTTTGATCCTTTGTCAGGGAATTAGACCCCAAATGCCGCAACTGAGACCTGGCACAGCCAAATAAATAAATAAAAATAAATTAAAAAAAAAAAACAAATTGGCAATGTAAAAATAACTTCATTTACCTATGAATTTCAGTTTTTATTGTGAGCCTTATTTGATTTGATGGTTGAAATTCAGTTTTAATTCATGGTTACTCTCCTACTCTGAATTAGATCAAATTTTAGGGGAGTGTTTTAATACCTAGTAAAAACCACTTCTTACTCAATTCTTAATTATGGAGGGAGCAGGACTGTTAACAATTTCACACATTTAATTACTGTAGTAATCCTGTATAACCTGTACTATTATTATCTCTATCTTATGTATTAGGTCTATAAAATTGAGTACTTTGCCAGAGTCCAATAGCTCTTAATGGTTAGAGCTAGGATTGGAACCCAGATAGCCTGCCCCCTAGTATGTGCCAGTATCTTTGTTCTTAACCAGTGAAGTTATGATGTGGAAGCATCCATGGGGAGGGTGCCATTTTGTCCTTCAGTATGATCAGTTCTCTCTGGCAATGTCTTGCCATTGCATCTTTTTTCTTCATCCCATCTGGATCTCGGACATCATTCATGCAGGTTGCTCTGGATCTTCTGGAAGGATTCATTCAGCTATTCACAATCTATACCACACTTGTAAGAAACTCTTTGAGGCTGTCTAGGACTGCATCTACCTAGAGCAGTGGTCTCCACTGCAGTTTTGCCTCCAGGGAAATTTGGCAGGGCCTGGAAATGTTGTTGGTTGCCCAAACTGAGGGTGGGGATTACATTACTGGAATCTAGTGGGTAGAGGCCAGGGATGCTAATAAACATCCTGCCACACACAGGACAGTCCCCACAACACAGAATTATTGGGGACAAAATGTTCACAGTGCCAAGGTTGAGAAACTCCAACATAGACGTGAAATTACATTTCAGCCATTTCGTTGACAAAGTCTTGCTTTATTCCCAGCCCTCCATCTTCCCAGGAAGACATAGATTCCCTTGGTTCTTAGGTCCACCAAACCTTCTGTGTTCGTTGTGACTTTCCCCTCCATGATGGCTCAGTTTGGGGCTGTTAAGTGGGCTGACACCTGGCCCCCTTTTCAGGTACCCACTTCAGTTGAGACACTCTGCTTACCTTTTGGCTGTTTCCCTCTCCCTTCCTTTTATCTCGTCTGAATGTAAGAAGTTTTGCTTTTATTCATCATATTTTTCCAAATCTGTTGCCCATGAGTTCTCCTAACATTTGAAACAAACTGTAAGAATTGATTACCTTTTCCTCTGCTTTATGCTATATAATCTCTGTCCTGGGGACAATAAATACAGAAAAGTCAGCAGACTGAACGAAGTTTTACAGAAATGCAAGGAAAACCTTCATTTGTCCATGTCAGCATTTTGCAGTCTATATTCTGAGGTACCCCACTGTCCCTGGAGAAGTCACTAGATTTTTATGAGAAGGAAGAACTAATGCATGTGTTCCCTCCTCTCTAGGAATTCACACGTGGGTATAAACAAACCATTTACCTTTGTTTATTCCACGACTTCCACAAAGCGTTTGACCAGAAAGCTTTCCTTTTTTCATGGAGTCCCCAAGAACAGCTTGTACATAATTTTGAGAAATGCTAGTCTATGTGATAAGTGTGACCTTTATCTCAAAGCATTGGTGGAGAAAAGAGGACAGTCCTAGAGATGTTAGAAGTTAGACTCCACAAGACTTGATGAATGAACGGTCCTGGGAGGTAAAGAAGCAGGAGAAATCATTGAGAGAATGATAGAAATCTCAAGATTGAAGGAACAAATTTTGTATCATTCTTTATGTATCGCCAAGTACTAGGCACCAGGGATTTTAAAAAGTGCAAAACACAAAATGACAGGCCTGGGCTTATCTCCCTCCTGAATTACTGTGATGGCTTTCTAAGTGGTCTCCTACATTTCCTTCAGTGATGCTTCTAATCTCAACATCACAAAGTGACCAAAGGAACCTTTCAAAACACAGATGTAATCATGGCATTGCTCTGATCAAAAAACCTCTATGACTCAGTTTTGCACAGAGACAACCCAGATTCCTTTTCATAGTGTTCAGAGGCCCTTGTTAAAATCTTCTTGAATATGGATTTAGCTTGGGGTGGTGAGAAATGAGCAGCAGCTCTTATTAAACAGATCTTGCCTTGCACAGCCAGTATCTATCTGCTGCGTGCTTTTAGGGAGTCTGGGGGACAAGACAAGCTGTCCTGGGGCCCTTGCATCTGCTCCTGCCTCATGTGGATGCCTCACTTCTGTATGTTTTATAAATATATCTTGAAAAGTGAAAGTGAAAGTTGTTCAGTTGTGTCTGACTCTTTGCGACACCATGGACTACAGTCCATGGAATTCTCCAGGCCAGAATACTGGAGTGGGTAGCCTTTCCTTTTCCAGGGGATCTTCCCAACCCAGAGATCGCACCCAGGTCTTCTGCATTGCAGGCGAATTCTTTACCAACTGAGCTATCAGGGAAGCCCTGTAAATATATCATAGTTTAATCTTAGAGAGGGAGCATGTGTGTTCCTGTCTCTGCCCATGTAGGAGTCTTCTCTTTGTCCCTCCAGATCCACTTTCACCCTTGTCCACTTGTTTCTCTACACGGGGAGGCTGACCTGAATGGACCGAATCTGTGGTATCCCTTGGCCACTGTCTTATAGTTGGGTCTGGTTGATGGAAAATACCAACAGGAGAGAGGAGAGAGTGAATAGAGTGACATCAGAGTACATATTCCCTGGATCCCTCTCTGCAAGGGCCCCACAGTCTGGCTGTGTCCTCTGCTGACCAGGGCTTCTCTCCAGATAGTCTCCCCCATGGCCTTCCTCTCCAGGTTGGAGTAACTGCTTTCTCTCTGGTGGTGGTAACATCCATTCTGCTTTAACTTCTGCCTCCTGCATATCCTTATGGTTCCACTATGCCCAGATTATATACTTATAAATAGTCCCTTAAAAATAAATCATCTTCAAATATTTTCCCAAACTGAAAGGTGCATTTCTTTCCCTTTGGGACCCTAACTGATGCAGTTGACCATCTGCAACACTTAGATTTTTGAGTGTCTGTAAATGGTAAAGATTTACATGGTAAAGAATTAGACAAAGACACGTCATAAAATGTCCATTTTTGTATTTTACCTCATCATTTCAAATGGTACCATAAATTATAAAAAGGAATATTAAATTTAAAAGTAACTTTGAATAAGGATAATATTCATTTTCTGATCAAGAAAGGCCATTTCTTTTTTAAAATTTATTTATTTTTTATTGAAGGATAATTACTTTATGGAATTTTGCTGTTTTCTGTCAAACCTCAACATGAATCAGCCATAGGTATACATATATCCTCTCCCTTTTGAACTTCCCTCCCAACTCCCTCCCCACCCCACCCCTCTAGGTTGTTACAGAGCCTCTGTTTGAGTTTCCTGAGTCATACAGCAAGTTCCCGTTGACTATCTATTTTACATATGGTAATGTAAGTTTCCATGTTACTCTTCCCGTAAACCTCACCCTCTCCTCCCCCTCCCCATGTCCATAAGTCTATTCTCTATGCCTGTTTCTCCATTGTTGCCCTGTAAATAAATTCTTCAGTTCCATTTTTGTAGATTCCGTATATATGCATTAGAATACACTGTTTATCTTTCTCTTTCTGACTCACTTCACTCTGTCTAATAGGTTCTAGATTCATCCACCTCTGACTCAAATGCATTCCTTTTTATGGCTGAGTAATATTCCATTGTGTATATGTACCCAACTTCTTTATCCATTCATCTATCGATGGACATCTAGGTTGCTTCCATGTTCTAGCTGTTGTAAATAGTGTTGCAGTGAACAATGGGATACATGTGTCTCTTTCAATTTTGGTTTCCTCAGCGTATATGCCTAGAAGTGGGATTGCTGGGTCATACGGTGGTTTTATTCTTAGTTTTTTAAGGAATCGCCATACCGTCTCCCATAGTGGCTGTATCAATTTACATTCCCACCAACAGTGCAAGAGCATCCCCCTTTCTCCACACCCTCTCCAGCATTTATTGTTTGTAGACTTTTTGACCATTCTGACCAGTGTGAGGTGATATCTCATTGTAGTTTTGATTTGCATTTCTCTAATAATGAGCAATGTTGAGCATCTTTCATGTGTTTGTTGGCCATCTGTATGTCTTCTTTGGAGAAATGTCTGTTTAGGTCTTTTTCCCACTTTTGGATTGCGTTGTTTGTTTTTCTGGTATTGAGTTGTTTGAGCTGCTTGTATATTTTGGAAATGAATGCTTAGTCAGTTGTTTCATTTGCTATTATTTTCTCCCATTCTGAGGGTTGTCTTTTCACCTTGCTTCTAGTTTCCTTTGCTGTGCAAAACCTTTAAGTTTAATCAGGTCCCACTTGAAATTTACTTTTGTTTTTATTTCCATTACTCTAGGAGGTGGGTCATACAGGATCTTGCTTTGATTTATGTCATTGAGTGTTCTGCTTATATTTTCCTCTGAGTTTTATAGTTTCTGGTCTTCTATTTAGGTCTTTAATCCATTTTGAGTTTATCTTTGTGTATAGTGTTAGGAGGTGTTCTAATTTCATTCTTTACATGTAGCTGTCCAGTTTTCCCAGCGTGATTTATTGAAGAGGCTGTCTTTGCCCCATTGTATATTCTTGCCTCCTTTGTCAAAAATAAGGTACCCATAGGTGCATGGGTTTATTTCTGGGCTTTCTATCTTGTTCCATTGATCTATATTTCTGTTTTTGTGCCACTACCGTACTGCCTTGATGACTGTAGCTTTGTAGTATAATCTGAAGTCAGGAAGATTGATTCCTCCAGCTGCATTCTTCTTTTTCAAGACTGCTTTGGCTATTCGGCATCTTTTGTGTTTTCATATGAATTGTGAAATTTTTCGTTCTAGTTCTGTGAAAAAGGCCATGGGTAATTTGATAGAGATCACATTGAATCTGTAAATTGCATTTGGTAGTATAGTCATTTTCACAATATTGATTCTTCCTAGCCAGGAACATGGAATATCTCTCCATCTGTTTATGTCATCTTTGATTTCTTTCACTAGAGTCTTATAGTTTTTGGTGTACAGTTCTTTTGTCTCCTTAGGTCAAGTTTATTCCTAGATATTTAATTCTTTTTTGTTGCAGTGTTGAATGGGGTTGATTCCTTAATTTCCCTTTCTAATTTTTCATTGTTAGTATATAGAAATGCAAGTGATTTCTGTGTATTGATTTTGTATCCAGCAATTCACTGGTTAGCTCTAGTAATTTTCTGATACTATCTTTAGGGTTTTCTATGTACAGTATCATGACAACTGTAAACAGTGAGAGCTTTACTTCTTTTCCAATCTGGATTCCTTGTATTTCTTTTTCTTCTCTGATTGCTGCAGCTAGGACTTCCAGAATTATTAATAATAGTCTCGAAAATGGACACCCTTATCTTGTTTCTGATCTTAGAGGGAATGCTTTCAATTTTTCTCTACTGAGAATAATGTTTGCTGTGTGTGTGTGATAGTCACTCAGTCGTGTTCGACTCTTTGTGGCCCCATGGACTATATAGCCTGCTAGGCTTCTCTGTCCATGGAATTTTCCAGGCAAGAATACTGGAGTGGGTTGCCATTTCCTTCTCCAAATGTTTGCTGTAGGCTTATCATATATGGCCTTTACTATGTTGAGGTAGGTTCCTTCTATGCCCATTTTTTGAAGTTTTAATTATAAATGGGTGCTGAATTTTGTCCAAGGCTTTTTCTGCATCTACTGAGATTATCATATGGTTTTTATCTTTTGATTTGTTAATATGGTGTATCACATTGATTGATTTCTGTATATTGAAAAATTCTTGCATCTGTGGAATAAACCCAGCTTGGTCATGGTGTATGAGCTTTTTGCTGTGTTGCTGAATTCTGTTTGCTAAAATTTTGTTGAGGATTTTTGCATCTATGTTCATCAGTGATACTGGCCTGTAGTTTTCTTTTTTTGTGTTGTCTTTGTCTGGTTTGGTGTCAGGGTGATGGTGGCCTCATAGAATGATTTTGAAGTGTTCCTTCCTCTGAGATTTTTTGAAAGAGTTTTAGAAGGATAGGCATTCGCTCTTCTCTAAATGTTTGATAGAATTCTTCTGTGAAGCTATCTGGTCCTGGGCTTTTCCTTTTCAGAGATTTTTGATCACAGCTTCAATTTCACTGCTTATAATTGAGTTGTTCATAAGTTTTATATCTTCCTGGTTCAGTCTTGGAAGAGTGAACTTTTCTAAGAATCTGTCCATTTCTTCCAGGTTATCTCTTTTATTGCCATATAGTTGTTCATAATAGTCTCTTATAATCCTTTATATTTCTATATTGTCTGTTGTAATCTCTCCTTTTTCATTTCTAATTTTGTTGATTTGATTCTTCTCTCTTTTTTTCTCAATGAGTCTAGCTAAAGGTTTGTCAATTTTGTTTATCTTCTCCAAGAACCAGCTTTTAGTTTTATTAATCTTTACTATTGTTTCTTTCATTTCTTTTTCATTTATTTCTGCTGGGATCTTTATGATTGGATTTTGGGGTTTTTTGGTTCTTCTTTTTCCAGTTGTTTTAGGTGTAGAGTTAGGTTGTCTATTTGATGTTTTTCTTGTTTCTTGAGGTAGGATTATATTTCTATAAACTTCCTTCTTAGAACTGCTTTTGCTACATCCCATAGGTTTTAAGTTGTCATTTTTTTCATTGTCATTTGTTTCTAGAAATTTTTTTATTTCCCTTTTGATTTCTTCAGTAACCTGTTGGTTATTTAGAAACATGTTGTTTAATTTCCATGTATCTGTGTTTCTTACACTTTTTTTCTTGTAATTGATATCTAGTCTCATAGCATTATGGTCAGAGAAGATGCTTGATATGATTTCAGTTTTCTTAAATTTACTGAGGTTTGATTTGTGACCCAAGATGTGGTCTGTCCTGGAGAATGTTCCATGTGCACTTGAGAAGAAGGTGTATTCTTTGCATTTGGATGGAATGTTCTGAAGATATCAATGAGATCCATCTCATCTCATGTATCATTTAAGACTTGTGTTTCCTTATTGCTTTTCTGTTTTGATGATCTGTTCATTGGCATGAGTGGTGTGTTAAAGTCTCCTACTGTTATTGTGTTACTGTCAATTTCTCCTTTTATGTCTGTTAGTGTTTGTCTTATGTATTGAGGTGCTCCTATGTTGGGTGCATAGATATTTACAATTGTTATGTCTTCCTCTTGGATCGATCCCTTGATCTTTATGGAATGTCCTTCCTTATCTCTTATAATCTTCTTTATTTTAGGTCTATTTTGTCTGATATGAGGATTGCTACTCCAGCTTTCTTTTGCTTCCCATTTGAATGGAATATATTTTTCCATCCTCTCACTTTCAGTTTGTATGTGTCTTGAGGTCTGAAGTGCGTTTCTTGTAGACAGCATATATATGGGTCTTGTTTTTGTAGCCATTCAGCCAGTCTGTGTCTTTTGATTGGATCATTTACTCTATTTACATTTAAAGTAATTATTGATGTATGTGTTCCTATTGCCATTTTCTTAATTGTTTCGGATTGATTTTGTAGATCTGTTTTCTTCTCTTGTATTTCTTGACTATATAAATCCCTTTAACATTTGCTGTAAAGCTGATTTGGTGGTACTGAATTCTCTTAACTTTTGCTTGTGTGTTGAATGAGATCCTTGCTGGGTACAGTAATCTTGGTTGTAGATTTTTCCCTTTCAGTACTTTAAATATATCTTGCCATTCCCTTCTGGCCTGCAGAGTTTCTGCTGAAAGATCAGCTGTTAAGCATATGGGGTTTTCCTTGTATGTCACTTGTTGCTTCTACCTCGCTGCTTTTAACAATCTTTCTTTGTGTTTCAGTTCATTTCAGTTCAGCCACTCAGCCGGTCTGACTTTGGGACCCCATGGACTGCAGCACGCCAGGCTTCCCTGTCCATCACCAACTCCTGGAGTTTACTCAAACTCATGTCCATTGAGTTGGTGATACCATCCAACCATCTCATCCTCTGTCGTCCCTTTCTCCTCCTGCCCTCAATCTTTCCCAGCATCAGGGTCTTTTCAAATGAGTCAGTTCTTTGCATCAGGTGGCCAAAGTTTTGGAGTTTCAGCTTCAGCATCAGTCCTTCCAGTGAAATTCAGAACTGATTTCCTTTAGGACGAACTGGTTTAGTCTTTGTTAGTTTGATTAGTATGTGTCTTGGCATGTTTCTCCTTGGGTTTATCCTGTATGGGACTCTTTGTGCCTCTTGGACTTGATTGACTATTTCCTTTTCCATGTTGGGGAAATTTTCACCTATAATCTCTTCAAAAAATTTCTCATACCCTTTCTTTTTCTCTTCTTCTGGGAAACTGTAATTCGAATGTTGGTGCATTTGATATGGTCCCAGAGGTCTCTGAGACTGTCCTTAGTTCTTTTCATTCTTTTTACTTTTTCTGCTCTTCAGAAGTTATTTCCACCATTTTATCTTCCTGCTCACTGATTCATTCTTCTGCTTCAGATATTCTGCTGTTGATTCCTTCTAGAGTATTTTTCATTTCCGTAATTGTGTTTTTTGTTTCCGTATGTTTATTCTTTAACTCTTTCTGGTCTTTGTTCATTGATTCTTGCATTTCCTCCGTTTTGTTTTCAATCTTTTTGATCATCTTTACTATCATTATTGTGAATTCTTTTTCAGGTACTTTGCCTTTTTCCTCTTCATTTATTTGTTTCTCATTTGTTCCTTCATTTGTGCAGTATTTCTCTGCCTTTTCATTTTTTTTTTTTTTTAGCTTATTGTTTGAAGTCTCCTTTTCCCAGGCTTCGAGGAAAGTTGAATTCTTTCCTCGAAGAAGGTTGAGTTCTTTCTTCCCTTTGGTTTTTGCCCTCCTAAGGTTGGTCCAGTGGTTTGTGTGAGCTTCCTATAGGGTGAGATTTGTGCTGAGTTTTCATTTGTTTGTTTTTCCTCTGATGGGCAAGGCTGAGTGAGGTGGTTATCCTGTCTACAAACCCTGATGATTGGGTTTGTATTTTTGTTTTGTTTGTTGTTTAGATGAGGCATCCTGCACAGGGTGCTACTGGTGATTGTGTGATGCTGGGTCTTGTATTCAAGTGGTTTCTTTTGTGTGAGATCTCATATTTGATACTCCCTAGGGTTAGTTCTCCAGAGAAGGCAATGGCACCCCACTCCAGTACTCTTGCCTGGAAAATCCCATGGATGGAGGAGCCTGGTAGGCTCCAGTCCGTGGGGTCGCTAAGAGTTGGACATGACTGAGCAACTTCACTTTCACTTTTCACTTTCATGCATTGGAGAAGGAAATGGCAACCCACTACGGTATTCTTGCCTGGAGAATCCCAGGGACGGGGGAGCGTGGTGGGCTGCCGTCTATGGGGTCGCACAGAGTCAGACACGACTGAAGTGACTTAGCAGCAGTAGCAGCAGGGTTAGTTCTTTGGTAGTCTAGGCTCTTGGAGTCAGTGCTCCCACTCCAAAGGCTCAGGGCTTGATCTAGTTGAAGACTTTTCCTATCTCATTCTCTGTTCTCCTCAAAGACAGTGATTTTTCTGAAGCTGTTATTGTTTCATTCCTTTTTGAACCTCCCATCTTCAGATTTCCTCAAGAAAGGCCATTCCTTTTGTGACTCATTGTCTGGGAAAATTTCCATTTCATTGGCTAATGATTTTCCATGAAAGTTAATGGCCAAGAGCTTTGAGTTGGTTTGGGTGGTGGGAAAAACTCCATCTACACACAGTTCTCTCTGGTGAGGTCCACGGGGTTAGGTGTGTTGAAAGGTTAATGGTGGCAAAAGAGGTAAGAATCTTTAGATGGCTCAGTGACTATAGCTTTTGCAGCTGGTCTTTAATGAGCGCCCCCCCCACCCCACCCCCCCCGCACCAAATTTTCAAGTAAAAGAATCTATTTAACTGACTACAAGGTAAGCAGTTCTCTTCTAGAGTCGGGGGAGAATCTTCTCTAGGAGAGGAATTCTCCATGAAGAATCCAGGTAGAAATGTCATTTCTAGATAGCCTTCCTCCTCCAGTTGGTTTATAGTACACTGTGTTCTTTAAATTAGGGCAGAATATGTTGCACTGATGCTAAAAAGGACTTCAGTGTGAAATTTGCAAAGAACAGCAAAATGCTATTTTTTCTATTTACAATAATAACTGATATTTAGCTCAGTCTATTTCTTTTTGGTTAATATTCTTTGAAGCAAAAACATGTATACGTAAATATGTGTGTGTTTATATATGTATATATATACTTTAAAGGTAGGTTTATATAAGTTAATTTTACCTTCCATAATTCTAGCCATGAAAAAAAAAATCAAATTACTGATTTTTTGTTAGGAAAGAGTGAATAGTGCTCAAATGTGATAGACTAGAGATACCATGAAGCTCCTGGTATTCTTGTTTGCTATTTTTTGCTTGTAGTTCTAGCCATATAGATATTTATATATCTATCTATATATAGCTTTACATCCCATGGAAGCATGTGCTTTTCTTTTCCTGAGGAATCTTCTTTTGGAAACGGCAGAGCAATAAGCATTTCCTTTGTAGTTACGGAGGGGATGGGACCCTATGAATTATAACAGTGATGCTGAGGTGAGGTGTAGCAAAGAATAATTGCCACACTTTCCATGTGATCAGAAGTGAGGTACTCCATATACTTGAAGACTGAGGTAAAAAAGACGCACTATTGTGCAAGCAGGGTTTGCTGTGAAGTTTTTCTTGTTTTGTACATTTTGAAATACCAGTGTTGTTGTAATTAGTGGTTCATGGTGGGGCGTGAGATTAGAAAAGATCCAAGTAATCTTTTAAATATGTTGTCCAAGCTATGTTTTTCTTTCTTTCTTTTTGGTGCTTATTTGATCACAGAGAGAAATGTGTATCATGTTATTTGGAAAGAGGATTAAAAACCAGGTGCAGCTGTGAAACCTCGATCTGTATACCTCTTCAGTTCCCACCTTGTTTGCCTCTATGTTCACAGAGGGAAACTTTTTTTCTACTCTGGGACTTGAATAGGAAATATTGGAGATTTATATTTTTAAAGAATTAGTAAATAAGCTGTTGGTCTATTTAAAATTTTAGTTTCTTTTAGCTATACTTTAAAAGTTGGCAAAGTCCTAATCATAATGCTAGACTGTAAAAAAGTACCTTTTTTTTTAGGTTTTAAATTATAGTACTGATAGAAGGTTAGTACCTTTCTTCTTTTAAAAACTGTAACCTAGTATTTATGCCTGACTGTGCTGTCTCAGTGTGTTAGATCTCAAGCTTTATTTTATAACCATAAAGATCTTTAAATGTAGGAAAATAGGTGATATTTATCACAGCGTTTAAGTAAAATAGTGATATTTTTTCGAATGTGAAAGTTCTCTGTTGTAAGGAATGCAAATGTAAAATGCATAAGCTTGAACACGCTCACCTTTTAGGTGAAGCAGTGTGTTTGGAGGAGGGAAAACCACTGTGAGTCAGGTGTCTCCAGGTTCTGCTCTCAGAATGGCTTCTGACTTGTTTAGTGACCTTGGCCATCGTGGTCTAACTTCCTTTTCATTTTCCCTCTTGACACATGGAATTTCTTTGTACTAATCTGCTTTCCCTGAACATACTTTGGAGGAAAGGTGTTGTATAAATACCAATTAACAATAATATTGCTTATCTCAAGAGTGAACTTCAGTCTGAAATGAGAATGCAATTCACTGGTATTTTTTGACCTTGTAATCCTTACCAAAAATAAATAAATAAATAAAATCTAAGTATATTTTAATGAAGTACCCTGGATAAAGGAAGGTTTATTACCATATAAGAATTATATTCAATATGAAGTCTTTTAAATATGAAAATGTGTTATAGGAAGTTGGCAGCTTGAAAATCCTTGCTTTATTACTTAGCAAATGATTCTGGGTTTCATCATATTTATTGTCAGTCTCAGGTTTTGGGTACCTAGGAATTCAAAATTATATGCTCAGCTGACCCTTTAATTAGCTCTCATTCTGTCTTACATGATTTATAGCCTGGCGACTCACATATAAAAATGATGTATGATTTAATGAAGTGAAAAGGCAGAATAGATTCCCACCTTCAATTGTTTAATGCTGTCCTCTGGCTGGTGACTAGAGTGCTGTGGCCAGATGAGGCAGCAGTTACATCCCCTCATTCATTTATCCTTGCAAGGACCGGAAGATTCATTTTTGCTATGACATGTGGTTGTTTGCAAATATTCTTTTGTTTCATTACAAAACAAGAGCATTGATTCAGGTATCTTGAATTAGTCTTAAGAGAAATACGAGAGAGGCTATCGACTCAAATTCTCTTCACTTTGCATTTTTATTTTATTGCTCTAAATGCAGATACTGTGGGGAAGGCAATACAGTGTTTAATCCACAGCGTTGTGCAGTGGGTTAGCACCACCGGTCCATTAAGTCTAAGTGTTTATGGAATACACTAGGTACTGACCGAGGCCCTGGGTTACAGCAGTGGCCGAGAGAGATGAGGCTGCTTCGTGGGAGGATGGATAACAAACCAATAAATAAATGCATAAATATGATCATTTCTAACTTGTGCCGTGGGGTGAGTGAATGAAGAGCAACTTTTAAAAGATGCTTTCAGAGTGCATGCAGGGAGTGCAGGGTCACTCTAGAGCTGGTGATGGCAGGAAGGATGCTCTGGCCAAACCCTACATGGTATGACGTTTATAGTGCATGAGGGTCTGGGGGCAGCGCTCCTGAGCAGGGCACACAGGGAACTCAAGTCCAAGGAGGGGGAGTTTGGTGGTCATGAGCAACAGAAAAAGGGAAGCAAGGATGAGGAACATGTACATGAGCAGGAGAGGTAGGAGTTGAGAGCTGAAGGGGGCAGGTAGCGCAGCGCCCGGCAGGACACAGTAAGGAAGGCCCTGCGTTCCAGCAAGTGTCACGCTCCGAAGGCTTTTTCTGAGGTTCTCCCAGCCTTTGTGCTCCCCAGCACCCCACAGGCACTGTTGCCCCCTGTTATTTCTGCATACCCCAAGAAGACGTGGTCCTACTTGAATAACAGAGAGTATAGAGTTCTGGGGTCAAAGCATGTATGAAAAGTGTCCCATTAAATACATTAAGGATTCCGAACCATCCTCTCCCAACAATTTTTTATTTTGAAAAATTGCAAATATGCAGAAAAGTTGCAAAACCCCTCATGTAGAGTCATCAGTTGGCAATAATTTGTCACCTTCACTTTATCCCTTTCTCTTTGTATGCACACTTGGGTTTTGTTTGGTTTTGCTGAAGCATTTCAATGTTTGTTGCAGATATAACTTTTCACCATGAACTTAAATACTTCAGCATCTATCTGATTATGTCCAAGAAATTTAGCAATATAATACTTTTACCTACTGTATAGCCTATATAGAAAATTTTCAGATTGTTCCAATCATGGCCTTTGTAGCTGATTTTTTAAAACAGTATTGATATTTTTGAAGCATATAAGCCAGTTTTTCAGAATCTCTCTCAATTGGATTTGTCTGATGTTTCCTCATGATTAGATTCAGGTTAAATATATTTGTCGAGAATGCGCCATAGGTGTGTATCAAGTGGCTCATGATCTTGGTTTGTCCTAATGTTGATGACATTAAACTTGATCACTGGTAAAGGTGTCTCTGCCAGATTTCTGCACCGTAAGGGTATCTTTTCCCTTTGCAATCAATAAGTAATCTGTGGCAAGATACTTTGAGACTCCATGACTATCTTGTTTCCTAATTGCCTTTCACTTAATGATATTAGCATCTTCAGATGCATCTTTCTCGAACTGGTTGTTACTATGGTGATTGTGAAAATGATGGTTTTCTATTTCTTTTGTTCATTCTATAGTCATTAGTTAGCTTACTTCTGTAAAGAAAACTTTTCCTCCTCCTATCCCCATTTTTTAAAAAAAATCAGTATGGATTCAAGGATTAAAAAAAAAAAAGTCACGTTATAATCCAGTCATGTCATTAGACATCTTGATGCTATAATTGTCCCAAATTTGACTAGTGATAGCCCCTTCAAACTAACATTTTTGATCCATTTTTGAGTACTTTCTTTTTTCTCCAGTATAGAAACAGGTTTTAGGCAATACTTTCTGCTTTTTCTTCCCTAGACAAGAATCAGTGATTTCTCCCAAATGTCCTGGTTTATTTTAGTGTAGAATGATATTTAGAAACCAGTATCTTGGAACTAGGCGTGTTTTTGCTACCAGAGTATCATTGTTTTCAGAGGGAGGGTGTTTTTGCTTCTGGAAGCATTCAATGGACAGAGCTAGTAGATACATGCAGAGAATCATAAATTCTTACTAATATCTTAAATTCCAATCCAGCACGACAGCATATTTTCTCCTCCCATTCTGTTTCTGTATCTCCTTTCTCCCACAGAGAAATCCCTGGTTCCCAATAATATCAATATATTAATATTAACTAATTTGTAGTAAATTAACCCCCTCCCCCAAATTTTAAAATTGTGATATCAATCTCAGTACCAGCAATAAACTCATTAAGTCCAAGATGACGCCACTCTTCTTTTTGCCCATAGAAAATATTTCATTGAGGATGTAAGTCATACACTGCATTCAGAAGTTACCTCCATTCTTCTGTATGGTTATCTTGTCTGTCTGACATCCAGTTAGGCTTATTTCTTTGTGTTTTAAATAAAATTTAGTTTCTTCCATCCTTACTTAAATTTAAATTATTAATATATAAAGCATTAGCATGGTTTAAAATTCAAAACTGTATAGAAAGATGTATTCAGTACTTCCAAGCCTTAAAAACACCATTAGTCATCTTTAACTTTAAGCTCTAATGAGACAGCAGGGTAGGTACTTACCATTAGTGAATAGGGCAGCTTCATCAGTATGACATAATGGGTATCAATACACTCATAGAACCTTAAAGGACCATGCAATAATAATTCTTCTTGCTTTGATTCTAGCATAAGTACTTTCCCCTGTTAATTGTTAATCTTCTAACTTTATACCTGAGAATTATATATATATATATTTTAGAAGGATGCTGTGTGTGTATCTGTGTGTGTGTGTGTGAGAGAGAGAGAGAAAATATTGATGTGTGTGTTTTCATTGGTTTTTTAGGTAGTCATCTTCTATAGAGCAGTGCTTTTCATGTGTCTTATTTGTGAGGTCTAAAATAGTTTCAAAGAAAAAGAAAAAGATCATTTTATTTATATGATTTTCCTTTGTGTTCTCCTGAGATAGTTAAAATATGGGCACATTTGGGGAAACAAAAGCCTGAAAAAGTGAAAAGAGTATATTCAATTGGGTCTAAGTCAGTTAAAATTACACAAAGTGTCTGATTGTTTAATATTTTTGTACATACATGTAAATATGCATGTATATTTCATTTTTTTGTCCAGCGTGATATACTTAGAGAAATGTGCAATAATGGATTGAACAGACTTTAGAGAAGCCATAGAGTAACTTTGAAAAACTTTCTATATAACATTGTTGTTTGGGGCCCAAGCCAGAGAAACTTTGAATGAATAAAAAGTTTCTTGTTGAAGGTCGTGGCAGGAAAGTCACTTCTACTCTTGGCATGGTTTGTTTACTCATGTAACACAAATTAATTGGAGTTATGGCTTGAATATTTTCTCTAAGCCAATCTGTAATTCTTGGATGCTTTGATTATTAGTGTTGAGTGTGATGGTTATCATAAACTGTATATTTGACAATTTAAGTGAGCAATTTCAGTGTTAGCCCACAGAACATGTACACCCTGGCATCTTGCAGAGCATTGGGTTTGAATTAGCAGTCTTTTCAGAAGTGGAGTGCTGGGTTGCTTGGGGTCTCCTTTTGTTTTTCTGATTTGCTAATCTAAGGTCGAATGGGTGGTAAAGACAGGAGGTCCCAGAACAGCATGATTTCCTCTCCTAAAAATTAATCAATTTTAAAAGCCCACGAAACTTCCTCTTACTTATCTAAATTTCACTTTTGAAAGGTTTATGTATATTAAAAGATTCGAATACTGACCCTGGAAGGGTTAAACTCCTTTCAGCCATTTATACTGTAGTCCGATTCATTTTAATCTGTTTACTTTCCTTCTAAATCCTAGAGGGGCTGCAGCAAGACTACATTTTTAAAAGAAGAGGTGAATATCTTATAGCACCTGGGGAACGTCAAGGACCGTCCTGGGAGGAACACCCCGTGAGGTGTGGAAGAAGTGAAGAGGGGCAGGGATTTGGCAGTGGAGGGGAAGAGTGCATTGCTCAGAGGAGGAGATCCCTTTGTAAACATAGCACAGGCCAGAATTTCTTTTTCCTCCTTTTCAGTTTTGCACAGGGCTCTGGTTATCCAGAATCCAGCAGGAACTGATCTTCCTAATACTGACACAGTGTAATTAATCTGACTATTCTGCTGCTTTGAGATCTCAGATCCACCTCTGGATGCTGCTACACTAAGGCAGGCTTGCCTAAATTAAGATGAAACTCTATACGCTATCATAATTTCTTCATGCTTTATGACTGAGTTTTTCCATCAGAAGAATTAATAATCTTCAAGGTCACATGTACATGAATCAGAGCACTAGAAGGTACCCAGAGATTTTCATTATTAGTCTCTTTAAGTCCAGTTCCCAAGAGACAGACATGTTTGGCACGGGAGTGACAGGGCTTGGACCACAATTCAGGTCTCTCCCGTCTCAGCCCAGGGCTTACTCCTTTGCCCGCACACCTGTGATTTAGTGTAACTGAACTGACCTTTCTTTTTCTCTTGAAAGGAACATTTGAGCAAATTTCTGGGCCGTGAAAGCATTGATATCTGCTTTCAAGAAAGACTACTTGTAGAAAATTAGAGATCATAGTTTCATTTTATGCAAGTATGGTTAAGTGTATATAGGTCACAGGTTTCACACACACACACAATTTAGATGATAAGCCCATTTTTTTACCCTGTGTTTTTTCATGTGACCTAATCTGATAAATTTGGAAACTTGGGTGCATGTTCATATAATTTCATTGCATCTTCCCTTTGCAGTAAAATGTGAAGTAGCACCATTGTTAAGAGTGCACAGTGGGATGCATACCTGCTCACCATCTACTAGCTATGTGAATTGGAAAAGTTCCTGTTTCCTTATTTGAAAAACCAGGGTAACAGTACATATCTCATCAGGTTATGTGAGGGTTACATTAGAAAATGCATGAAATGTATAGCACAGTGCCTGGCACTTTGTAAATGCATAATAACTGTTATTCACTACCACCACCATCATCGTCATCATTGTCATTATTATTATTATTATTATTCACACTGCCTGGAAAAGAAAGTCTGTACAGACCAGGCCTCTTAAATTCAGGACTCAAGTGCTATTTCTCTTGTTTTCTATTTCATCATGTCATACTGTATTTTCAGATATTTTAACTGCATTAAGGCTTAAATCAGTTCATTTAAATTTTTTCTATCAGAAGACTATTTTTTTTTAAAGTTTTAGGCTTATAGAAAAAATCATGGAGAAATTAGAGTTCCCTACATATATTCTTTCACTCCTCAGTTTCCCCATTCTTAACACCTTGCATTTGTATGGTTTATTTCTTACAGTTGATGAACCAACATTGATACATTACTCTTAACTAAAATTCATAGTATACATTAGGATTGACAGTTTGTACTGTATTGTTCTATGGGTTTTGCCAAGTGCATATTGTTATCCACCTTTGCCATATCAAATATAAGAGTTACACTGACCTAAAAATCTTCTGTGCTCTACCAATTCATCTCTCTCTCCCCTTCCCAACCACTGAAAATCACTGATTGTTTTACTGTCTCCATAGTTTTGCCTTTTCTAGAATATCTTCTAGTTGGAATCATAGAGTATGTGGCCTTTTCAGACTGTTTTTTTTTTTTTTTCACTTAACAGTATTCATTTCAAATTCCTCTGTGTCTTTTTGTGGCTTAGTAGTTCATTTCTTTTTATTGCCAAATAATACTCCATTGTATGGATATACCACAGTTTCTTTATCCATTCACTAATTTAAAGACATCTTAGTTGCTTCCAAGTTTTGGCAATTATGCACAAAGCTGCTATAATCATCTATATACAGGTTTTGGGGTGAACATAAGTTTTCAACTTATTTGGGCAAATACCTAGAAGCACAAATACTACATCATTTGGTAAGACTGTGTTTAACTTTGTAAGAACTGTCTGTGTTTTTAAGTAGCTTGCCATTTTGTATGCCTCCTGGCAAGGAAGGAAAGTTCCTATTGTTCCACATCCTCACCAGCTTTTGGTATTGTCAGTGTTCCAGATTTGGCCATTCTAATAGGTATCTTGTAGTTTGAATTTGCAATTCCCTGATTACATATGCTGTGGAGCATCAGTTCATATTCTTATTTACCATCCGTATATCTTCTTGGTTGAGAGTGTCTATTCAGATCTCTTACCCTATTTTAAATTGTGTTGTTTCTTATTGTTGAGTTTTAAGAGTTTTTTGTACATTTTGGATACAAATTCTTTATTAGATAAGTGTTTTGCAAATATTTTCTCCCAGTGAGACTTGCTTTTTATTCCCTTAACAGTATTTTCACAGAGCAGACTTTTTTTTCAGTTCAGTGAAGTTCCACTTATAAGTTGTTTTTCCTCATGGATCATGCTTTTGGTGCTGCATCTAAAAACTACCGTTGAATCCATGATCACTAAGATTTTCTCTTATCTTCTAGAAGTCTCATTGTTCGGTGATTTATAGTTACATCTATGATACATTTTGAGTTAATTTTTGTGAAAGGTATTATCTAGATTTATTTTTTTAATGTGGATTCCAGTTGCTAGTTCATTTAATTTTTCTCTAGTAAGTGAATTACCATTATTCCTAAGAAAGATATTTTAATCACTGAAAACCAGGAAAAATATTTTCTTCCTTTTCAGCAGTCTCTTAAGCTATCTGGAGAAATATCAACAATATAGAATTGTTTATCAGAGTTTTGGTATTTGGTCTTTTATTATATTTTAGGATGCTTTGGAAAGACAATGGAATGGTGCATGTGATTTAAAGCTGGTTGTATTTCTTAACTAAAACCTAGTTATTCAGTAGAATTTGTATAGTTATTGTTCAAGTGCTCTCACTCTTTTGCAACTTCTTTTTTTTTTTTTTTTAAATCTATTTATCCTTTGAGTTACTGGTTTGGGGGATTGTTGAAATGCTTGCCTCACTCCTCCCTCCCTTTCTCCCTCCCTTCCTTCCTTCCCAGTTTCTTCCCTCCCTCCCTTTTCTTCTTTCCTTCCTGTCTCTCACCTTCCCTTTCTCCCACTTCCCCCTCCTTCCTCTTTCTTTCCTTCTAAGTCACTGTACTTGGCTAACAAGTCTCAACATTATTGATCCTAGGAATAAAAGCGTGAGATGATCACTGGGAAAAATTCCAGGCACAGAGTCCAGACAATTCATAAAACCCATATATTTCAAATCATGCAAGCTTTGTGAAATATTTTCAGAAATACAGTTGCCAGGGATTTGGTTATGTAGGCCCCTTTAAAGGATAGGTTTTCAAGTCCTTAAAGCGATTTGTGTTTTTCAAACTCTCAGACTTCATAAAAACTAAGAGCCATTTCTTCTCCAAATGTTTCCTCTTAGGTTCTTTTCTACCTTCTTTTTAGCATTACTGTAGCCACTCACAGTATGATGGTTTGCTTAATGTTAAAGCAATCATCTGAAAGATAAAATTGAATAAAGGGTTTATTCTTTTTAAAATTTTACTTCATCAAACTGCATAGTAGAAATAGGTTTATGTTGGACTTTTAATAAAGAGTTTTTAGTGAGAAGGCCTTTATTCCTAAATGGTTTGTGGTATGATGCACTCACAGTGAAAGAATTAATAATCAATTTAATAAATAATGTTTGCATTTTGTCCAGCTGCTCTTTATAGGATGTATTTTTACTCGCTTTGTTCTTTTGTGACTTCCTACCTATTCCTATCTTAAATTTGCTTTGTTTGAAAGTATCTATGTTACAAACAATAAGTATATAAGGCAGACCTGGCACTTCCACAAGTATATGTACTTTTGTCTCCAATACACAGGGTGCTCATTGTAGCATCATTTGTAGTAGAGTGAACTGGAAAGTACTCAAATGTCAATTTATAGTAGACTAGATAAATAAGCTGTGATGTATTCACAGAATACCATAGATCAATGGGAATGAATGATTTATAAGTACAACAAAATCAACAAAACTCACGAAAGAATAAATACTGCATAATTGCACTTTTAGGAAGCTTAAAAACAGGCAAATCTAACAGGCTGTTAGTATATTAAGGGCAGCCTGAAGCATTTATCAGCCTCTCACAGTGTGCGTGCATGCTTGGTTGTGTTTGACTCTTTGCGACCCCATGGACTGTAGTCATCTAGACTCCTCTATCCATGGAGTTTTCCAGGCAAGAATACTGGAATAGGTTGCCATTTCCTTCCCCAGGGGGTCTTCCCAACCCAAGAGTCAAACTGCATTTCCTGCTTTGGCTGGTGAGTTCTTTACCACTGAATCACCTGGGAAGCCCCATTTACAATATACTGTGTCATTTTATCACCTTAATTATATGTCTCTCTATTAGGTTTTAATATCAATAAAGGTAGGGTGAGTTTCCAATTTGTCTTGTCCACTGTAGTACTTAGAACTTGATGGGAACATAATAAGTGTTGAATTCATGAAGAATTTGAATGTTTTGAATTGATCCATAAATCAGAAGTCAACTAAATTTTTCTTTGATGTATATCTTATGAATTTCTAGCTTTAAAATTTACCTTTCTTATTGCATTATTTATAGATACAAGAGCAGTTGATATTTATTTTTAGTATACAATTTTTGGGTAGGTGCTAGGCAGTGAGAGGAATCAAGGCAAAGATTTTATTCTCAATAATTTTTAAAGTGGATTAAAACAAACCAAAACTAACCATCAGCTTATTTTAGATACAGATCTCTTATGTGCATTGGAGAAATATTTTGCAGCTGACCCCTGTTTTAAGGGAGGGTGCTGCATACTTTAAAGGCACCTTGCAAGAATATTTTTGCTTTTCAGCAGAGCTTTCCATAGAACCTTTGTTTCATAGAGATGGATGGAGCTGGGGAATGGATATCTGAGTATTTTAGCAGGAGTGAAATCAGTCATCAAGTTAGAGTTAAAATGCCATCTTTTTGTTGTTGTTAACAAGCCTGTCTTTCACATCCAACCCTGAAGAAAACCCATGAGTACATCAAAGCCCTTGCCTGTTTTGCTGTTGTTTTATTTGTGGCTTCACAGGGTTGCATTAAGAAATAGTGTGCTATCGGCCTTTGTGGAAACACTCTTTCCCTTCCTAATGCCTTTAGAAAAATTATTCCCATATTAATTTAAACACTGAACTCTATTCCTGTGAGGCAATTCCAAACTCCAAACTCTGTCACGTGTGAGGGTGGTAGCTACCCTTTGGATAGCTGGTTCGTGTACTTCAGTTACTTCTTTATCTACCTATCCTTGACTAATTTTAGGCTCTCATTTCCAAGTCATGTGACTGACTCACAGAGACAATGTAAAATTTAGAAAGGAACATTCCCCCAAAATTAGTCTCACTGAAGTCTCACAAAGCTGTGAGAGGAAATGGCATCAGGATTTTGACAGTGAATTCTAGGATCCTGCGAGGAAGGGGACGACAGTGAAAAAGAAGAAAGTTGGGCTGGCAGATGGTGAAAGCCGTTGAGTTAAGGAAGGGACGGAATGTTGCCTTCAGTTACACTTTATCCCCCACTCCCCTGCACTTCCTTGAAAATGACAGCAAATCTCAAAAGGCTTATGGGAAGGCAGGACTTGACTACAGTGTAATAAAATGGCAAAGGGCTCATTTCAGAAGGTTTGGTGAGTCATCTTGTGGGAACTTCTGCTTTAAAACATCATTAGTGCTTAACTGATAAAGTATGCCTAACTAATCTGAGCTTCAAGATTAACGCTCAAGTGATTTAGAAAAGGGGAAATGAGATGCTTTTTTAAGCTTTCTTTATTGTTTTAGAATAGTAGGGGTAGTTTATTTTGTTAATCTACAATCTTTAGAAGGAAAAGAATTGTATTTTTGTAATAACATATGTTAGGCTAGCAAAACAGCACTTGTATTAATGCTCAAAACTTCCAAATACTTATTTTTAGACTAATTTAAACTAGTGAATTTAAAATTTATTTTAACTTCCGTCACTTCAATTTTTTTTTTTTTTTTTTTTTTTTAGAGGAAAAAATGAATAGCTAACCATCAGAGACTGGACTGGCTTTGCTTTTGTAAATGGGGGATTAGGATTTGTCTGTCCTATAAAGGACACACAGCATTTAGATTAAGCATAATCTGATTGTACTGCAGTACAAAGGCCATTCAAGACAGCTCAGTGTCTAGCGTCTGTAAACACCATATGACCACTGATTGGTCTGGGGAAGGGTATTAATAGAAAGATAATGATGAGTTTTAATCCAGATCCCTAAAGCACAACAGTTGTGGCTGAAAATGAGTTTCCTTTCAGACTTTAGAAGTGATGCTATATTTCTAACAACATGATAAATTGAACTCTTTTTTTTTTTTTAACTCCCACAAAGAATGCCTATTTAACTTTCCTATTATTTAATTAGGTAGTTTTTTTGTCCCAGATTTCTTTAGAATATAATATAGATGTTTGACATTTATTTAAAATTAAACTGACTATATAATTTATTATCCAGAGCGGGACATATGGAGGATAAAAGTGGGTATTATTAATAGTACCCAGGGAAAAGGCATAAACCAGAAATCTTCTGGGTAAACCGGCATGGATGACCACCCTACTTAAAAGTCATATTTTTAACTTTTATTTTATATCCTCCAATAAAATGTAAAATCACAATTAGGGTATTAGAGAACCAAATGTCCTTTCCAAATGTGATTCAAAATGTATGGTTCCTTAGTAGTGAAAAAAAAGAATATAAAAACAATAACGAAAAGCAAAATATGGGTCTATGGTCACAGTCAGTTCTCTAAATGTGAAACTTGCTTAAATCTGATGCATAAACTGTATTTTCTTTTCATCTTGTGATTCTCAAGTGTATTGTTTAGCAAGCACGTACTCATCGTTTATACTCTGTATATTTGTGTTTCACTGATATCATTATTCATATTTCACCTATGGTACAGAGACTGTCTATGGTACAACAGACTGGTTCCAAATAGGGAAAGGAGTATGTCAAGGCTGTATATTGTCACCTTGCTTATTTAACTTATATGCAGAGTACATCATGAGAAATGCTGGGCTGGATGAAGTACAAACTGGAATCAAGGAGAACTATCAATAACCTCAGATATGCAGATGACACCACCTCGTGGCAGAAAGTGAAGAACTGAAGAGCCTCTTGATGAAAGTGAAAGAGGAGAATGAAAAAGTTGGCTTAAAGCTCAACATTCAGAAAACAAAGATCATGGCATCTGGTCCCATCACTTCATGGCAAATAGATGGGGAAACAGTGGAAAGAGTGGCAGACTTTATTTTTTGGGGCTCTAGAATCACTGCAGATGGTGACTGCAGCCATGAAATTAAAAGATGCTTACTCCTTGGAAATAAAGTTAGGACCAACCTAGACAGCATATTAAAAAGCAGAGACATTACTTTGCAAACGAAGGTACATCTAGTCAAGGCTATGATTTTTCCAGTGGTCATGTATAGATGTGAGTTGGACTATAAAGAAAGCTGAGTGCCGAAGAATTGATGCTTTTGAACTGTGGTGTTGGAGAAGACTTTGAGAGTCCCTTGGACTGCAAGGAGATCCAACAAGTCCATCCTAAAGGAAATCAGTTTTGAATATTCATTGGAAGGACTGATGTTGAAACTGAAACTCCAGTACTTTGGCCACCTGATGCAAAGAGCTGACTCATTTGAAAAGACCCTGATGCTGGGAAAGATTGAAGGAAGGAGGAGAAGGGGACGACAGAGGATGAGATGGTTGGATGGTATCACCGACTCAATGGACATGCATTTGAGTAAGCTCCGGGAATTGGTGATGGACGGGGAGGCCTGATGTGCTGCAGTCCATAGGGTCGCAGAGTCGGACACGACTGAGTGACTGAACTGAACTGAACTGACAGAGACTGTCATGCTGTTCTCTGTAGGACAATAAAAACTTGATAACTATGAAGGATTTAATTTTAGAGTCAATATTTGTTGGTTGACTCTTCTCTCTTCCAAACGCAGTGCCCCCAGTTCCCTAACCATAAAGTTTGATTAACACAGACCAAAGTAGAGCTCTACTTCAGCTTCCAAAGGGCCTTGATTAACTCAAACAATCAGTGTTTCCCATCCCATTAGCCACATTATTATTATCATTATTTTTATTGGTGATACTCTCATGGTGTAGGCATGTACAACTAGACTGGGTGCTGGCATTTTAATTGAGC
This sequence comes from Cervus elaphus, assembly GCF_910594005.1. NCBI lineage: Eukaryota > Metazoa > Chordata > Mammalia > Artiodactyla > Cervidae > Cervus > Cervus elaphus. Next base: position 20,674,165 of record NC_057847.1, read on the forward strand.
TACTGCAAACAGATGCTGACTTTCCTACTGGAAGTAATTGAAACTGTAGCTTTAGGAGGTACTGCAGATCCTCTGAATATCAGATCAAGCCTTAGAGTGAGTACAACACCCTAAATATAGTATTAGTGATATTGTTCAGCTTCTGGATAAAGCCAAACTCTGTCACTGGGGTTGTGGTTCCAAAAATCAATAACTTTTCTTTTTTGAAAATAATCCTTGCTGCAGTAACTTTTATTAATAACTTCTATTGCTCAAGATATGAGTTGGAGTTTCAGTTACTTGCAACCAAAGACTTCCTAACTAATACTAGATTTTAAAATAATTGAAAACCATTTAATTTGCAAATATTTGGGACCATTATTTGAGAAGAGGACTGGCAGGCTATTTTTGTGATTGATATAGGAAGGTCTTTGAGTCTGCATATTGGTTTGGGAAAGAAGAGACAAGATGAGGAGTGAAAAATGCAAGAAAAATTGCCCTAGTCAGGATAATTCAGTACAAAGAGAAACAATAGGAACAAGGAGAAAGGAGTGTTACAAGGAGAAAGGAGTGTTAAGAAAAATGTTACAGACATACTTGACAGTGAACCAATTTTGACAAAAACTAAAAAGTAGTTAAAAACTGGACTCAGCTTTGCGGCTTTGGGTGGCCTAGACAAGATAGCCATATATAAAAGGTCTAGTCATAGCAAGTACCCTCATCTTTTTATCTGTAATTGTGAAGTGTTAGTCGTTCAGTTGTGCCCGACTCTTTGGGACCCCATGGACTGCAGCCCACCAGGCTCCTCTGTCCATGGGATCTTCCATGCAAGGATACTGGAGTGGGTTGCCATTTCCTTCTCCAGGGGATCTTCCCAACCAAGGGCTCAAACCTGGGTCTCCTGTGCTGCAGGCAGATTCTTTACAGACGGAGCTACCAGGGAAGCCTGTTTAATCTGTAATTAAAATTCACCATTTGTGGGGCTTGCACTGCAGCTCTGCAGTGGAGCATTGCAGTTGTATCCAGTATTCTATGGTAACTGAAGAATTTGATTTATGGGGACAAGATCCAGGCAGAAGAATGGGTTTTACTCTCGTTACCTCAACTACTTTATCTCTCTTATGGAGTCAAGGTTAGTAAATTGAAATACTTCTTTGGCTAGGGCTTTATGACCAGCGCACAGTTATCTTTTGATTCACTGTGAATTTTGAGCTCTTGAACACTAGATTATTTTTATTGTCTTTTTTTTTTCCCTTCCCAAATGGAGAGAACCCATCTGTAGAGGAAATTTTCCATATACAGGCTAGAGCTTGCTTTTTCCTCTTGCAACTTCTAACATTATGTAACCACAAAACTTCACAGTCCTTTTCTCAGAGACTTTTTACCAAAAGGCTAAGATTGGTGTCATGCTTTATAGATAATAGATGGTTTGCTCCTAGAAGTCTAGAATTCCTATTTTGATGTGTTCATTTTTGTGTGCAAGAGAATAATTCTTTAGGATGGAAAAGGTATTCCAATGTCCTGATCTTTTTAAGGATTAATGATTTGGGATCTTTGGCCTTTTACTTCAGGAGAAAGTGTCTAGCACTCTGTTCTATTTTTATAGCTGTGTGGTATTCACATGCGAGCTTCAGTTATTGATTAAAGTTAAAAAATCTATGAAAGTTGGGTTCAGTAGGTAGAAATGACATTCAGAACACAAATATCCCTCGTGGCTTAAGAATGGTACCCTCCATGAGTACTGGACTCCACCAATGTCTATGTTGCTGCTGCTGCTAATTAGGATTACACTAATGGACAGGATTTTTAAAAAATTATTTTTAATTGAGGGATAATTGCTTTACAATACTGTGTTGTCATACACCAGCATGAATCGCCCATAGGTGTGTATGTGTCCCCTCCCTCTTAAAACCTCCCTTTCGCCTCCCACCCCCTCCTACCCATCTAGGTTGTCATGGAACCCTGGTTTGAGTTCCCTGCGCCACCCAGCAAATTCCCATTGGCGACCCGTTTCCACATGGCAGTGTGTATGCTTCCTTGTTGCTCAATCCATTTGTTCCTCCCTCTCCTTCCTCTCCACTCCCCACCATGTCTGTCAGTCTGTTCTGTATGTCTGCCTGAATGAGATAGAATATTTTGATTTCCATCAATATCTTTATGCTATTTTTGGACTTTAAAGTACGTTGCCAAAAGAAGATGCTTTTACATGTTAGTCTGTTGCCTTTATTGAAAAGCTAGTTTTGAATAAACTGGTATCCAAATCTCCATTAATTTGATAACTGTAAATCATGCAATGGCCTCACATTTGGAAGATATATGATTAATAGGAGTGACGGGCAATCCTCTTTGAAGAAGGGACATAAGAATGATGGAGAAGGACAAATCATATTGACCCACCCTTCTACACTGTCCTCACACTGTCACTGTGCTCAGTCAATTTTTATTTAACTCGTTTGTTGTTGCTGTTTGGTCAGTCATCTCCAACTCTTTTGTGACCCCATGGATTACAGCCCTCAGGCTCCTCTGTTCGTGGGATTATCCAGGCAAGAATATTGGAGTGGGTTGCCACTTCCTTTTTACAGGGGGAATCTTCTCGACTCAAGGATGGAACCCACATTTCCTGCATTGCAGGTGGATTCTTTACTGCTTAGTCGCTGGGAAAGCATATAATAAGCATTTCATAAATCCATTGTATAGGAAATTTTCTTTCATGGAAACCCAGAATATTAATTATTTAATAGAATCATATAGGCTTCTTTGGAGGTGACCATTTTCCTCAAAAAGAGGAACTTAATATGTGTACTGCTGTTATTTTTCTACAGGAAACCTGTATTATTCAGCAGAACACAGTGAATTTTGAGCATATGTTATCAGTGATGAATTATCTCAGCTTCATCTCTTTGGACACAATAGAGGCACTGTTTTTCCTTGCAGTCTGTTTTGTCACTCCAGTCAGATAATGAATTATGAACTATGCCATTTCATTAGGATAGTAAGAATTAAGAGAAGATGTTTTCCTTGGGGACTTTGGCTTGGAATAAATCATTAATCATATTCTATGAGAACTATAGTTAGGGCTGAACTGAGAAGGCTAGCTTATCTGACACATACCCAGGGGGAAAACAAGTTGTCATTTAGTCTATTTCAGCTAAAGTATATCTTAATAAAATTCCTGGTTAAGAAATGACATCTTAAAATTGCTCTTTGTCTCTGTCAGAGGACTGGAGAATCATGTGTGAAGCTGTGACGTGTTCTCACAAAAAGTCATTTGACAAGAGTATTGTTTTTAGAGTGGATTTTAAGTCAAGGGGTATAAGATGTAAAAATAACTGGCCACTGAGTTGGAGACTTTAAATTATTTTCTCAGTGACCCTGACCCTGTTCACCATCTTAAACTCCCCATTCTTCTTTTGGTGGAGGAAACCCAAATACCTAACAGGATATTTTAAATGATTAACATGAAGATTTCTAATATTAAATGGCATTAAATTACCCCAAATTTTATTAATCTTATTAATTACCTCAATTACCCCATGAGGATCTTATTAATTACCCCAAATGACTCAGCTTGCATTTCATTGCTTTAAATGATAGATGGAAAAGAGAAGGAGGGTGCTCCAGAGGGAGAGAGAATGCTATACTCTGACGAACTGGAGTGGGGTCTACTTGCCAGTTATGGCACCATGCAGGAGCTTCCAGCAAAGATGAACAGTCTTTCATTCAACAAGTACTTTGAGTGAAAAAGAAAAAAAATGTAGAAATCTTGTGCTAAAAGTTCTGTTTAAGATCTTCTGTTTGTTTTGATAGATTGGACTGAAGTGCACAAATAGGAAATTTTGTATTTGTTTCTAGGTTGCATGCCTGCTAAGTTGCTTCAGTCGTGTCTGACTCTTTGACATCCTCTGGACTCTTTGCCACCCATGGGATTCTCCAGGCAAGAATACTGGAGTGGGTTGCCATTCCCTCCTCCAGGGGAATCTTCCTGACCCAGTGATCAAACCCAAGTCTCATATCTCCTGCATTGACAGGAGGGTTCTACCACTAACACCATGTGAGAATACCAATTTCTAGGTTAGAAATATGGAAAAGAGACATGGAGTAATAAATTGAGACTTACCAATGGCTAATCATATCATTAAGGTTTTAATATTTTAGATGGAGCACCCCTCTCAATTCACAAAACTCTTTTCCAAACTTAAAATATTCACAGAAAAAGAAAACATTCCCCTATATCAAAGAAAAAATTAAAAACACAACTACAGACTTTTAAGAAAGTAATTAAAAAGGAAAATTGTGTATCAGTTATGCTGTGAGCCAAAAGCATATTTACAGATAATTTCATAAAATCTAAAAGATTTTATTGTTTAAAAGTAAAATCAATGCGAGGGCTCCATAGCTCAGGGGTTAGAGCACTGGTCTTGTAACAGTAAAATCTGAAAATAAATGAGTGAAACATTTAACTCTAGTTATTTGGGAGGGAAAAAAGTCCTGAAACAGAAACAACAATAAACTGAAATTAATCAAGAAAAATAATAATAAAAACATAGAATTTAATGTTAGAAAACAGGGAAATAGTAGCATTGATGAATCTAAGACTTAAAATCAAACAATGAAATAAACATTTAGTCAATGGAATAAAAGGGAGTGAGTGAGAAAAACACAAATAAATACATTTAAGAATAATGAAAAGTCAGTGACTACAGTCAGAAGAGATTAAGAGTTATGCCAATACCCTGTGTAACTTTATACAGACATACTTGAAAATCTTGTTGAAGCTTTCTGCATGTTAATTCTTATTAACAAAACCAAAGCTACATAGTAAAGTGGAAAAGATACTTTAAATATTATAGAAAAATATCAAAGTTTTATAACATAGCTCTTGCACCTCAGTAAAACACATTAGTGGAAAATTTTGAGTGATATGTAAACATACTTACACACATTCACATGCATATAATTCACACACATATAGAGGTATTTATTCTCCCAGGATGTTTGAAAAGTCTAGAGACATGAAGTAAACTTGTTTTCAACAATATGCTAGTTACATTTAAAAAAAATATTCTCAGTACATTTTTTCTTAACCTCTAGATACGTTTTCAGGGTAAGTACCTGAAGCAATATGTCTAATTGTTAATTTGAAAACAGTACAGTTAGTATACTACAGAGTATCCATACATCTGTAAACACAGGAAAAAATAGTATATTAATAGAATCTCAGAAATTTTGGCTGCTGTTGACAAAACATTCCTATTTTCCATTTTTTTCCCAGGAAGGAGAGGCCAAAATTATTTTTTGAAAAGAGTCTGAGCATCTCATATTTCTCCTTTCCAGGGGGACTACTAAAGAACCTTTGGATTTTACCCTCAGAGAGGGCATTAAGTTAGGTTGCCCAAGGAGAATGAGGGTTTGAGACTTGAAAGAATCTGAAGGGTCCCACCTTAGAGTTATAGGTTATGAAGCAGAAAGGGGAGTGACAGGGGTCCACTCTTGCTCCCACGGGGGAGATCCTCGGAGGTGATAAGACCTCTGGGTGATGGCTAGATGATGTGGTGGAGGGGGAAGTGGTATCAGGAGGGAGGCCATTGTGTTTTAGGCAGTCAGAGATGCCAGGATCTACACTGGCATGGAGGGAGTGCAGTTCACCTACCTTTGACCTGTCTTTGACTGTGTGTGTGTGTGTGTGTGTCTGTGAGTCGCTCAGTCGTGGCCGACTCTTTGCAACCCCATGGACTGTAGCCTACCAGGCTTCTCTGTCCGTGGAATTCTCCAGGCAAGAATACTACTGTGGGTTGCCATTCCCTTCTCCAGAGGAATTTCTCAACTCAGGGATCAAACCCTGGTCTCCTGCATCGCAGGCAGATTCTTTACCGACAGAGCTACAGAAAAGTCTGTAGTTTAGACACCAGCATCTCAATAGTGTGCACATAGACTGAGAGCCACAGCCTATCCTTCAGTTCAGTTCAGTTCAGTCGCTCAGTCGTGTCTGACTCGGGGACCCCATGAACTGCAGCATGCCAGGCTTCCCTGTCCGTCACCAACTCCTGGAGTTTACCCAAACTCATGTCCATTGAGTTGGTAATGCTATCCAACCATCTCATCCTCTGTCATCCCCTCCTCCTCCTGCCCTCAATCTTTCCCAGCATCAGGGTCTTTTCCAAAGAGTCAGCTCTTCACATCAGGTGGCCAAAGTATTGGAGTTTCAGCTTCAACATCAGTCCTTCCAATGAACACTCAGGACTGATCTCCTTTAGGATGGACTGGTTGGATCTCCTTGCAGTCCAAGGGACTCTCAAGAGTCTTCTCCAACACCACAGTACAAAAGCATCAATTCTTCTGTGCTCAGCTTTCTTTATAGTCCAACTCTCACATCCATACATGACTACTGGAAAAACCATAGCCTTGACTAGACAGACCTTTGTTGGCAAAGTAATGTCTCTCTTTTTTGATATGCTATCTAGGTTGGTCATAACTTTCCTTCCAAGGAGTAAGCCTATCCTTAAGTTTGCTGAATTTCTTGGTACCCTTATAAGACCAGGGCAGGATGAAGTATGAAATAGCAAATATTGTTAGTAAACACCTACTTGGAACTAGGCTTTATTTGATTGAGAAAAATAAAACAATGTGGCATTAGATGACATTAGATCATGGAGACAATTTTTACATGTGTGTGTGTGTATTTATAAATGTGCATATATTTATGTACATGTATCTATGAGATGCTGGCAGAAAACGCTCTGAAATAGTAGCTGAGTTCTAAAAAGGAAACCTACCTTTGTTACCTTCCATCTAATGAAGAACTGAAATTTTGGGGAAGAGCAGTTCCCTTGGATGAGCTTAATGTTCTTCTGGGTTTATCTTGGGATGTTTAAGACCTGACGAGCATTAGGCCGGCATTGAAGGTGAAACATTTCTATCTTTTCCATTGGCCTATGTGTGTATGTTCCCTTCCAGTCAGCCCTGGGGATCAAGGCAGAGTGAACTGACCTGAAGTGTGCTGTGGTAATCAAAATTCAGTTATAATCCAGCATACTGTGTCCGTGCTACATGGTACCCAGCTTCAAATGTTGAAATATTTCTGGCAAGGGTGTATTTTATGTTTATGTATAAAATGCTAACATACTGCCAAGGGATTTAATTGTGACCATTCAGAAGTAATTTATCTGTTAGACCCTAATTTAAAATAAAGTGATGTTTAATCAAGAGACATTAATCAATTGTAATACAGATTTAAAGAGCCATTAAGTGAAGGAAAAATTAGTTCATTATATTGGGTTATTTTAAACTGAAAGAAAAATAGCACTCTGTTAGCTTATAAAGTGGTAATGTTTAAAATGAGTGAATTTTTCATGTCTTTCCACTAGATTGTTTTAGGATATTTTTCACATCTAATTTCTATTGAGTTTAATTTAGATATTTGAAGGTACCTGCCCTTATGTAAAAATGTTTTAATAAAACTATCTGTGCTTTCATGATTTTTGGAAAACATTTCTATTACACAGCATATAAGGAAATGAAAAGATTCTAGTTCTTCCTGCCTATCACACACACTCACATACTCACACATACTCATTTATTCTGCCACACATGTATACCATTCTGTCCCTAACTCCCATATGCATTTGCTTCCTCAGGCACAAACAGACATTCATGCTCAGGCAGATAAACATATAATTTTTCTTTCTCTTGCTCTGGTGGGCGCATGTGTACATAGTCTCCTTTTTTTGCTCAGGCCAGAAGACACACAGACGTGTCAATTCAGTTCAGTTCAGTCACTCAGTCGTGTCCGACTCTTTGAGACCCCATGAACCGCAGCACGCCAGGCCTCCCTGTCCGTCACCAGCTCCTGGAGTTTACCCAAACTCATGTCCATTGAGTCAGTGATGCCATCCAACCTTCTCATCTTCTGTCCTCCTCTCCTCTTCCCGCCTTCAATCTTTCCCAGAATCAGGGTCTTTTCCGATGAGTCAACTATTTGCATCAGGTGGCCAAAGTATTGGAGTTTCAGCTTCAACATCAGTCCTTCCAATGAACACTCAGGACTGATCTTTAGGATGGACTGGTTGGATCTCCTTGCAGTCCAAGGGACTCTCAAGAGTCTTTTCCAATACTGCAGTTCAAAAGCATCAATTCTTCTGTGCTCAGCTTTCTTTATAGTCCACTCTCACATCCATAAATGACTACTGGAAAAACCATAGCCTTGACTAGACGGACCTTTGTTGGCAAAGTAATGTCTCTGCTTTTCAATATGCTGTCTAGGTTGGTCATAACTTTCCTTCCAAGGAGTAAATGTCTTTTAATTTCATGGCTGTAGTCACCATCTGATATATGGACCCATTCAAATTCACATGCACATATATTCATACACAAACACAGGGTAATGCTTGTATATATATAGTTAAGCTCTCATTCTCTTTCTTGCCACTGCTAATGTCTGACTTTTCTGTCTTCAGTTTATAATCTCTTGATCTTTGACTTAGATGTGGGTGACTCAGACCAATTACTTCACATGATTGCATTTGGAGTGAGACTGATGATTATGATACGGGCTCATTTTTATTATTTGCATGTAAGTTTAGGAGAAGGCAGGCACTTCATGAACTTACTGTGATTTCACATGCAAAAGTGAATATTGAGGAGATTATGTAAGTAGATGAGAAAATTGCCTTTCATACATATTTTTTTTTTTCATACATATGTCTTGAGTCGACAGGGTCAGTTGAGAAGTTGGCAAAGACTATATCATGAAATTCAAGAAACAACTTTTTATTTTGCTGTGTTGAAGGGAAATGTTCTTTCTGTGCACTTAATGCTACTTTTTATTACTTTCAGTGATCATGATAGTTGACCAATTATTAAATAATGTGCAACCAAATAGGAAAAAAAGTTAGTATTTTGATGGAAAACTGAGTGGAAAGGTCGGCAGTTGACTTATCATTTTGAAATTTAGAGCTTTCTGTTTGTGAATCTATAAGGACAGATATGTGTCATTCTTCTGCTTTCAACAGAGTTGGAAATGCCCACTGTTCTTCACAGTGAAAGCTTCATTTTTGTGTGTAAAAGATTGGAAAGCACCATCTGGGACACATCATATGTTCATGTTTCTTCAAGAGAATCTGGAAATTATACTTCTGAGATTTTGTTACTAATGAAGAAGAGAAAGGGAAAGAAAATCTTCCATAAATTATACCTGGTACATTTCTTATAAAAATTGAAATGAGAGAATGACAGATAGCATATAATATATTGTATCTCGGTTTCCCTGGTGGCTAAGTTGGTAAAGAATCTGCCTGCATTGCGGGAGACCTGGGTTCATCCCTAAGTTGGGAAGGTCCCGTGGAGGAAGGCATGGCAACCCACTCCAGTATTCTGGCCTGGAGGATCCCCATGGATAGAGGAGCCTGGCAGCCTGTAGTCCACAGGGTCACAAAGAGTTGGACATGGCTAAGTGACTAAGCACAGCCCAGCATATATCTGGAAGGTATCAATATTTCTGAAATTTCATATTTAAAAATTATGAACTTTTATTTAGATGTATATTAATATTTTGTTTGGTCAATTTCTTGGTATTGCTAGTTAGATAAGAAACATTTGGGAAAATGTGCCTTGGACAGACATTGAACTTGTACTTGGGGAAGCTCTTACCTAGTATGGTCTTTTGGGAAATTATTCATTTCCCAATAGAAACCTAAGCAGAGGGAAGTACCTCTTGCTCTCTGCCTCTCTTTCCCCATTCAGACTGGCAAACTCTCCTTGACCATACCAGTAACTTCCTTTTAAAAAAAAGCTACACCAGTTTGTTTCCTGTTATTTACAACTAAGAACCCTGAGTTACATAGAAAATTTCAGAGTGAAATACTTAATTTCCTATGTCAGCACCCAGTACAGTAACCTGGCACATAGTTGGTATTAAAAAATACTTTATTCACTGCTTCACCTCAATATTCAGATGTTTATGAGCACCTACTACATATTAGGCCTTGAGATTATCCCAGTAAGTAAAACAAATATATCTGGCTCAGAGGCTTTTATTTGGGTGTGAAAGTGAACAAATACTCAAATGTATATTAGGTGGGGATGTGTGCTATGGAAAAAATACATTAAAGTAAATAAAGCAGGATGGGGGATGGGTTGCTAGGCTTTTCTATAGGGCAGTCATGGAAGACCTCTCTGAGGAGGCCTTCCTTCTCAGAGGCTGATGTGGAAGGACTCCTGGGAAGACCTGGGAAAAGAGCACTCCAGGTAGAAGGAATAGCAGATGCGAATACTCAGAGGCTGAATAGCAGAAAGATGCTTGGCATGTTGAGTGAAGGGGAGAGATGTGGAAGAGTCAAGGTCTGTAGACATTGCAAGAGTTTGGTAGACCTTGGACTTCATGGCCTTAGTCATAAGGATTTTAGTGTTTACTTTGAAAGAAATGGGGAATCATTAGAGAATTGTGAGCAGAGGAGAGGTATGATCTGATTTTCGTGTTTTAAAGAATCACACTGGTTACTATGGGGAGAACAGCCTGAGGGGGTTAGGAGATGAGAGAGAATGTTCCTTGGGAAACCAAGGCATTCCGGGTGAGAGACCTGCTTGAACTAGAATGAAGGTGGTGAGATATGATCAGATACTGGAATGATTTGAAAATAGAGTAAATAGGATTTGTAGGTCTATTAGTAGAAGACAAAAAGAGATGGAGACCCTAATGATGACTCCTAAGTTTTTAGCTTGAACAACTAGATGAATGGAATTTACATTTAGTTAAATGGGCAAGTAATTGGGGATAAAGAGTAATTTGGAATTTGCTTGTGGACAATTTGATAGACATTTATGTAGAATAAGCAGTTCTGCATGAGTTTGAAGTTCAGGTAAAAGATTGAAACTGCTTGTTTGTGTGTGTGTGTGTGTGTGTATAATTTAATATATAGGTAAGTTCTTGGTGTATGAAAAGTGCTTAAAGCCAAGAACCTGCTTGAGATCATCCTGCAAATTAATGAATACAGGGAAAAGGCACAAAGTTTGAGCCTTAGAGCACTTGAATATTTTCAAAAAAGTCTTATGAAAGGTTAACCCTTACAGTAGAAATAAAGGAATGTGGTGTCCTACAAGCAAATGAATTATAATTTTTAAGAATGAGGATTTCCTAAATGTGTCATAGGCTTCCGTGGTGCTCAGATGGTAAAGAATCTGCCTGCAATGCGGGCGACCTGGGTTTAATCCCAGGGTCGGGAAGATCCCCTGGAGAAGAGAATGGCTACCCACTCCAGTATTTTTGCCTGGAGAATTACTTGGACAGAGGAGCCTAGTGGGCTATATAGTTCGTAGCATCACAAAGAGTCAGACACGACTGAGTGACTAACACTTTGCAGCCCCATGGACTGTAGCCTCCCAGGCTCCTCTGTCCATGGAATTCTCCAGGCCAGAATACTGGAGTGAGTAGCCGTTCCCTTCCAACCCAGGGATCGAACCCAGGTCTCCTGCATTGCAGGTGGATTCTTTAAGGTCTGAGCTACCTGGAAAGCCCAAGAGTACTGGAGTGGGTAGCCTGTCCCTTCTCCAGAGGTTCTTCCTGACCCAGAATCAACCCGGGGTCTCCTGCATTGCAGGTGAGCTCTTTACCAGCTGAGCTACCAGGGAAGCCCCTGAATGTGTCATAAAGTGATAAAATGTCAAATAACCTGAGGACTGTGAGTTGACCACTGAATTTGCAAATGCCCAGGGCATTCGTGATTTGGTGGTTAAGGGCTTATTGTTTGGTTGCTCAGTCGTGTCTGACCCTTTATGACCCTATGGACCACAGCACATCAGGCTTCCCTGTCCTTCACTATCTCCTGGAGTTTGCTCAAACTTATGTCCATTGAGTCGCTGATTCTACCTAACCATCTCATCTTCTGTTGCCCCCTTCTCCTCCTGCCCTCAAACTTTCCTCACATCGGGTGGCCAAAGTATTGGAGCTTCAGCTTCAGCATCAGTCCTTCCGGTGAATATTCTGGGCTGATTTCCTTGCTGTTCAAGGGACTTTCGAGTCTTCTCTAGCACCACAGTTTGAAAGCATCAATTCTTTGGTGCTAAGCTTTCTTTATGGTCAAGCTCTCACATCTGTACATGACTGCTGGAAAAATGATTGCTTTGACTATATGGACCTTTGTTGGCAAAGTGATGTCTCTGCTTTTTAATACACTGTCTAGATTTTTCATAGCTTTCCTTCCAAGGAGCAAGTGTCTTTTAATTTCATGACTGCAGTCACTGTCTGCAGTGATTTTGGAGCCCAAGAAAAGAAAATCTATCACTGTTTCTACTTCTTCCCCCTGTTTGCCATGAAGTGGTGGGACCAGATGCCATAATCTTAGTTTTTTGAATGTTAAGTTTTGAGTGACATTAAATGGATAACAAAATCGGAATCAATCAGTGAAGACATAGCATAGATATGTTAATAGATTTTTTTTTTCTCTGAAAAACAAGATAGAACTAAATAATTTGAGGACCACAGCATGGTTTTAGGTATTCACAGAAATACCAGGGCAGTTCTTTTCACTGTTTTTAATTAGCTCCCTCTCCCCTTCTGCTTTCATAACCCTTATCATTCTTCTCAAGGAGGGCGTGGCAACCCCTGGCAGTATTCTTGTCTGGAGAATCCCGTGGACAGAGAAGCCTGGTCCATAGAGTTGAAAAGAGTTGGACATGACTGAAGTGACTTAGCATGCATGCGTGCATGCATCATTCTTCTCAGGTTCCCTAACCACCTTCTATCCATTTCAGTCTCAGTTTATGAGCTTGCCTTGTGCTTGACTTAGGTGGTCATAGTCCCGTGAATGTTCTGTCCCCATTCCCTGCTTTTAAATCCATTTGTCTTTGCTCCAATCGGGTACTTCTTCCTCACAAGCATCAGTACAAAGATGCTCCTCTTAGGTAGTTCTCTTCACCTATACGTCCCTCCCTATATGGATCCTTATAGCATCCATCCCCTTCTTTTAGACCTTTATTCTCTTCTTCTCTCTACTACTACTTACAGCTCATAAATCTTTGTTCATAGTTTTTCCATCTCAAAAATACCAGGCATTGTCAAGTTTATGGTTTCACCTAGTTTGATAAAAACAGAAGATGTGTTATAAAGTATTTTGAAAATAAGGAAATGAAGAAAATAATCATCACTGGTAATTTTATTCTCAGAGGTGATCATCATGTGTGTTTATATTCTGTGTTTTTCTATATGTGTTTTTGCTGATTAGAATTCAAAAAATGTATAAAATCTTCCTTTTTATTTGCCCAATGATGTATTTTAAGGCTTTCTACATGCCATTAAAGCAGTAGGAGAGATAACTACTTTAAGTAGCTAGAGTATTCAATACTGTGGTTATGTTGTGATTTATATATTCATTATTTTCTTGGATTTTTTTACCTAGTTCCTATTTTTGATATAAATAAAATAAAGGTGAATATCTTTGTATATAAATCTTTTACTGCATTTCAAATTATATTCTAGGCTAGAGTGTAAAAGAAACTGCGGCATCAAAGGATATACTCTGTTTTATGACTCTTATTAGATGTTGCCAAATTGTTTTTAAAAAATGATTCTGTCCATTTATATGCCTACTGGGAAGTTTGAGTGCTGGTGTCCTCAGATGTCTTTCAACTTTCAGGACATTTGAACAACTTATTTGTGAACCAATCTTTGCTAATTGAGTAGTTTAATAAATGTTATCTCATTTCTTAAACTTTGAATACTAGAGAGGGGAAAATCACTTTTTAATGTTTACATTAGTGATTTTTTTTCTTCTATGACATTTTCTTTCGTAGTCTTTGCTTAATTTCCATTCCCAACCTTGGAATTTTGGTAGTTTTTTGTTGATTTGTATGATTTATTATATTGATGCTATCAATTATCTGTCATATTAGCCGCAGTATTTTTTTCTAATTTGTTGCCTTTTACTTGTATGCTTTTATTCAAATGCATAAATTAAAAAATTTATGATTTAATGCAAAATAAATGCATAATTAAATCATTTAATTAAATTAAATAATTAATTTAGTAAAATAAATGGCAGAAGATAAGAGCCAAACAGACCCAAGTAGATTTAAGAATTTGGTTTATGTTCAAGGTATTCATTTCATAGAGAATAAACATCTAAATTTGGTGGTAAACATTGTTGGAATTTTTCTCATACTTCATAAATTTCATGTGACCTACAGATTCAATAATTAAAAACACAAAATAAAACATAGGATCATGTGAAAGTTGAAATTTATATAGTCATGAAGTAGTGATGATCCATGTAAGCATGACAATAAAAGTAGAAACCACTAGGATAAATATTTTAAAATGTGATTAATTTGAAACCTGGCACTTGGCAAAAAAAATTAACAAAGATAAAATACAAATGACAAAAAGGCAAAATTATACATATCATATATTGAAACTATTTTTAATTTTGTAAATACTTTTGGAGTGCTCTGTTAACAAATCAACAGAAAGATTCCAGGTAGGACCTTGATCAAAGAACATAAAGGGATAACTTAGAAAAGAAGAAATACTGATAAACCATGACTGATACATTTTTTAAAAATCCAACTTCACTAATTTTCAAGGAAAGTAAAATAAATGCATAGATATAATATTTGAAAATATATAAATTTAGCTTGCTTTCTAGTACTTTCAGAATATGAGTTACCCCCTGAGCCAGAGTCATCTATTAATCGAAAGAATTTTTACATTATTAAAAACAGTAGAAGAAAAAAAGATTTCCAAAATTGGCTTTTGAAGCCAGATAGTTGAAAGAGGAAAATTTTGTTTGTTTTTAATTCCAAAAGATTCCTTTTAATGGAATAAGATATGTTAAAACCATTTCAAATGTTGATGATGACAATAAGCATCAATATTGGCACAGAAAGTTCTGTTCAGTACAAAAATGAAAAACTTTAAATTACAAAACAGCTGTGATCCCACTTGTACAGTAGTAAAAAAGAAAATCTCACATGAAAATGTATAATCTCACTAAAAATATAAAAATTATTCTCTAAAATGTAGCAGCATTTTCCCTGGATGGTGAGGAGAATCAACAAGCTTTCTTGTTTATCCTTTTCATGCATTTTTGTATTTCTGAATTTCCCACATATTACTTTTATGATTATAAAATATAGATATTTACATTTTGAGAAAAACCTGCCCTTTTGTTTTTAGTCACTTCTCTCTATACTTTATTTTTAATTTAAATCAATAGTGACCTTTCTTTGAAGTATTTTTTTTTAACTCTTGCTGTTTGAAATTTATTTAATATATTGGAGTGAGACTATAAATCCTTCTAAGTAGCCAGTATTCTAAATAGCTGAGTAACTGTCTTAGTACCGTGCGTTAGGTATTATTGATTTTGCTGATGCTTCCCTAACCAAAGATCACTAACTTCTATTCCGTGTTATCTATTTGGAGATAGTTCTGATCCATTAATCTGGCTGCCCTTGTGACATTATCTCACTCTTTTAATTATTATTTCATTACATTCACTGTGTCTTAATACAGATAGGACACTTCTTGCTACTTCCTTCTAGAACATTCTTACATATGTGTTTTACCAGATTATTTTATTTTGTTTTCTTTTCCCTTAGTATTTTATATCTTAAATTTTTTTTTTATTGGAGTATAGTTGCTTTCCAATGTTAGTTTCCTGCTGTAGACAAAGTCAATCAGTGACAAATATACATCAGTCCACCCTTCTGTAGGTTTCCTTCCCGCTTAGGTCACACGGAGCACAGAATAGTGTTCCCTGCGCCCTCCAGTAGCTTCTCATTAGTTATCTGTTTTATCCCTGGTACCAGTAGTATCTTTACATCAACCCCAATCCCCCACCCCATCCCATGTCCCACTCCCTCCCTAAGTTACTATAAGTTTATTCTCTACCTACTAGGAGCCTAGCCTTCATTTCCATGTGCTTTTTAATCAAATGTATACTTAATAAAATTCAAAGCCATGACTCTGAATCATCATAAATACTGTAGCCTTCATGACTGATTCTTTGCTCATGTTCTAAGTAGCTCTTGATTATTAGGTTTTCTAAAATTTCTATGACAAATTTGTATTTTACCCCACATTTTAATAAAACTTCCAGATGTTATATCTGTGCCTTTTTCAACAGCTCCCATCTGTAGCAGTCTGGGGTTTCATGTGATTAAATTTATTTTAGCACTCGAGTATAAGAAGACTAAATGACCTCTTTGCTTTGTATTTTCTTGCTCTTGGACTTTTTAATGTGTGTTTCCTTTCTTGACCATGTTTTCGTGCAATTTAAATTGCTATTTTAATGGCTGCTAAGTGTGGTATTACAGTGTTTGCATGGGGATACCTCAATGACAAGAAATACAAAGATAGAAAAGAGTTTTTCTGAAATCTTGAGTTATCTTCCTGAGACAAATCTCCTTGTGTGTCATATTTTAAAATCTGTTGTTCCCTATACCCCAGTCTCAGAATTTGTAGCTAGATCACTGTGTATTCTGGAATTTAGGTGATAGGATGGAAATGCGCAGAGTAACAGGCCAGTAAACTCATAGCTGAACACAAGCGCCTTTTTTTTTTTTAACCCCTGAGCTCTTTACCTTTTGGTGTTCCAGAGGCCTTAATACATAGTTTGATAGTTGATCTACTTGATTCAAAATTAACCCTAAATGTTTTCTCTTCTGTGTGGAAGAAAAGCTACCAACACCATAAAAAGATGGTGAAACGTATTTTACTCTTGTAAATATTTCACCTGCTATTATCTGTCCTGTCATATTCTGCCAGGTGAGGACAAAGACATTGCTGATACTTTCACAAAAGTTTTGCCACTCATTTTATTTTCCTGTTAATTATAATACATATTTTACTTTGTTGTTTTGTGTAAAACTAGTATGGCAGAAAGTGAAGAGGAACTAAAAAACCTCTTGATGAAAGTGAAAGAGGAGAGTGAAAAAGTTGGCTTAAAGCTCAACATTCAGAAAACTAAGACCATGGCATCTGGTCCCATCCCCTCATGGGAAATAGATGGGGAAACAGTGGAAACAGTGTCACTTTATTTTTTTGGGCTCCAAAATCACTGCAGATGGTGACTGCAGCCATGAAATTAAAAGACGCTCACTCCTTGCAAGGAAAGTTATGACCAACCTGGATAGCATATTAAAAAGCAGAGACATTACTTTGCCAGCAAAGGTCCGTCTAGTCAAGGCTATGGTTTATCCAGTGGTCATGTATGAATGTGAGAGTTGGACTGTGAAGAAAGCTGAGTGCCAAAGAATTGATGCTTTTGAACTGTGGTTTGGAGAAGACTCTTGAGAGTCCTTTGGACTGCAAGGAGATCCAATCATTCCGTCCTAACAGAGATCAGTCCTGAGTGTTTATTGGAAGGACTGTTGCTGAAGCTGAAACTCCAGTACTTTGGCCACCTCATGCAAAGACTTGACTCATTGGAAAAGACCCTGATGCTGGGAGGCATTGGGGGCAGGAGGAGAAGGGGACGACAGAGGATGAGATGGTTGGATGGCGTTACTGACTCATTGGACATGGGTTTGGGTGAACTCCGGGAGTTGGTGATGGACAGGGAGGCCTGGTATGCTGCGATTCACGGGGTCACAGAGTCGGACACGACTGAGCGACTGAACTGATGTTATTACTATAGTCGAAACACTTCATTTTGTTAAGTATCTAAAGGGAGGCAGGATCTAGGAAAGTTTAAGGACCTAGACTCAGAGCCAACAGTTGCTCCTGTAAAGCAATGCATTTCTCAGAACAGGACTTTGATGAAATATATGTGAATCACCTGTTTTGTTATTTAATTTTGGAATGGTCTCTGTTATGCCACATTTCATTTGTTTTTGTATTTTTATTATGAGATACTTTAAGTTTAGAAACAAGTATACAAACTAGTTTACCACCCTGCACCTGCCACCAGTTTTATTAAACCTCAACACATTTGCCTTAGTTTTTTCCAAAGCCAGCATTACATTACAGATTCAGTTGAAATTACTGTGTGCCCTTGTATCATCCCTTTCTCCCCAGAGGTAACCATGCCTTGGAATTTAGCATTGATCATCTCCATTCATCACTGTGTACTTTACTAAATACTCATACCTCATTCAAGAATATATATGATATTTTTCATGTTCAGTTCAGTCTCTCGGTTGTGTCTGACTCCTTGTGACCCCATGGACTGCACCATGCCAGGCTTTCCTGTTCATCACCAACCCCCAGAACTTGCTCAAACTCATGTGCATTGAGTCAGTGATGCCATTCAACCATCTCATCCACTGTCAACCCCTTCTCTACCTGCCTCAATCTTTCCCAGCATCAGGGTCTTTTCCAATGAGTCAGTTCTTCCTGTAAGGTGGCCAAAAGTATTGGAGCTTCAGCATCAGTCCTTCCAATGAATATTCAGGATTATTTCCTTTAGGATTGACTGGTTTCATCTCCTTGCAGTAAAAGGGACTCTCAAGAGTCTTCTCCAACACCACAGTTCAAAAGAATCAATTCCTCAGTGTCTTTATGGTCCAACTTTCACATCCACACATGACTACTGGAAAAATCATAGATAGCTTTGACTAGACAGACCTTTGTTGGCAAAGTGATGTCTCTGCTTTTTAATACGCTGTCTAGATTTGTCATAGCTTTTCTTCAAGGAGCAAGCGTCTTTTAATTTCATGGCTGCAGTGATTTTAGAGCCCAAGAAAATAAAGTCTGCCAGTGTTTCCATTGTTTCCCCATCTGTTTGCCATGAAGTGATGGGACCGGATGCCATGATCTTAGTTTTTTGGATGTTAAGTTTTAAACCAACTTTTTCACTCTCCTCTTTCACTTTCATCAAGAGGCTCTTTAGTTCCTCTTTGCTTTCTGCCATAAGGGTGGTGTCATCTGCATATCTGAGGAATTGATATTTCTCCCAGCAATCTTGATTCCACCTTCTGCTTCATCCAGTCTGGCATTTCGAATAATGTACTCTGCATATAAGTTAAATAAGCAGGGTGACAATATACAGCCTTGACACACTCCTTTCCCAATTTGGAACCAGTCCCTTGTTCCATGTCTGGTTTTAACTGTTTCTTCTTGACCTGCATTCAGGTTTCTCAGGAGGCAGGTAAGGTAGTCTGGTATTCCCATCTCTTTCAGAATTTTCCACAGTTTATTGTGATCCACACAGTCAAAGACTTTAGTGTAGTCAATGAAGCAGATGTTTTTCTGGAATTCCTTTGCTTTTTCTATGATCCAGTGGATGTTTGCAATGTGTTCTCTGGTTCTTATGCATTTTCTAAATCCAGCTTGAACATCTGGAAGTTCTTGGTTCACATACTGTTGAATCATAGCTGGGAGAATTTTGAGCATTACTTTGCTAGCATGTGAGATGAGTGCAATTGTGTGGTAGTTTGAGTATTCTTTGGGATTGGAATGAAAACTGATCTCTTCCAGTCCTGTGGCCAGTGCTGAATTTTCCAATTTGATTTAGGTCATACCTGAGTGGTCTAGTGGTTTTCCCTACTTTCTTCAATTTAAGTCTGAATTATGCAATAAGAAGTTCATGATTTGAGTCATAGTCAGTTCCTGGTCTTGTTTTTGCTGACCATATAGAACTACTCCATCTTCAGCTGCAAAGAATATAATCAATATGATTTCACTATTGACCATCTGGTGATGTACATGTGTAGAGTCATCTCTTGTGTTGTTGGAAAAGGATGTTTGCTATGACCAGTGCATTCTCCTGGCAAAGCTCTGTTAGCCTTTGTCCTGCTTCATTTTGTACTCCAAGGTCAAACTTTTTTGTTACTCTAGTTATCTCTTGACTTCCCACTTTTGCATTCCAGTCCCCTATGATGAAAAGGATATCGTTTTTGATGTTAGCTTTAGAAGGTCTTGTAGGTCTTCATAGAACCGTTCAACTTCAGCTTCGTCAGCGTTAGTGTTTGGGGCAATGACTTGTATTACCGTCATATTGAATGGTTTGCCTTGGCAATGAACAGAGATCATTCTGTCATTTTTGAGATTGTACCCAATTACTGCATTTCAGACTCTTTTGTTGACTATGGGGGCTATGCCATTTCTTTTAAGGGATTCTTGCCTACAGTAGTAGATATAGTGGTCATCTGAATTAAATTCGCCCATTCCAGTCCATTTTAATTCACCAATTCCTAAAATGTCGATATTTACTCTTGCCATCTCCTGTTTGACCACTTCCATTTTACCTTTATTCATGGACCTAACATTCCATGTTCCTATGCAATATTGTTCTTTATAGCATCGAGCTTCCCTTCTGTCACCAGTCACATCCACAATTGGATGTTGTTTTCACTTTGGCTTAGCCTCTTCATACTTTCTGGAGCTGTTTCTCCACTCTTCTCCAGTAGCATATTGGGCACCTACTGACCTGGGGAGTTCATCTTTCAGTGTCATATCTTTTTGCCTCTTCATTACTGTTCATAGGGTTCTCAAGGCAATAATACTGAAGTGGTTTGCCTTTCCCTTCTCCAATGGACGACATTTTGTCAGAACTCTCCACCATGATTTATATAAAAGCAGTTCACCACATCATTTTTCAACTTAGTTTTAAATTTAATATTATTTTCATATCTTCTCTTATGAAGCTAGTACTTCTAATTTATTCCTCTCAACTGCTGAACAGTATTCCATTTTATGACTATCCCAAATTTTATGGATGGAGATAAATCTATCTCTGTGTATATATTTGCTATTACAAACATGATTGAAATGGACATTTCTCTACTTATCTCCTTGGCAGATATTTTCTCTACCATATATATTTAGAAGTGAAACTGCTATATCATAGAAAACACACATCTTCCATTCTATATCATAGAAAACACACATCTTCCATTTAATATTGGCAAATGCCCTGGAAGTGTTTGCACCAATTTATAAGCCCTCTAGAAGATTAAGTCGCTACTGCTCCATATCCTCATAGTGCTTATTGTTGTCAGACTTTTAAATGGTTGCTATTCTGCATATAGTGTGAAATGGTATGTTGCAAGTTTGTATGGCCCTATGACTAGCAAGATTGATTGAGTACCTTTTCATATGTCACAAGTTTCGGGGCAATAATAACATGGTTAAGAGCTGGATGTTAGGTCCAGATAACTTGGATTGGGGTCCTAACTCTTCTGGGTGACCTTGGGCTCATTACCATTTTGTGTCTTATTGGCAAAATTGGGATAATAATCATACCCACATCATGGGTGTTCTGAATTGATACGTGATAATCTCTAACAGCTGTGTCCAGCCTAAATAAAGATGATGATGTTGAAATAAAACATCACTAAGACGTGATAAGTGTAATTCAAAGAATTTGATTACATTAAATGTCAGGTTGCATAATTGAAAGGTTAGTGGCTCTAATCAGCCTGATTGTGGAAAGATTGGAATGGAAAAATTCTGGAGCCTGGGGGACATCCCCTTCTCTTCATCCTCTTGATTCACTCACATTATCCTCTTCCTCTTCAGAAGATAACTTTAGCTCAGAGTCCAGATGGAGGGTGAGGAGCCAATTACCAGGCATGTAACCTCCAATTTTTAAAAAAAGTGATGACTGTGTTATCTTGGAGTTTTATTGAATTACGTTGTTGACCATTTGTGTTTCCCTTATGCAAGCTGCTTTATCATCTTTCCCATGTTGTATTGGGTTATTTGCTTTTTCTGATTAATTAGTAGTTCTTTATATTTTGAACACTAATTCTGACAAATTTCTTTTCCCAATCTCTGATTTGTCTGTCAACTTTATGATATATTTTTTGTTTGTTTACACAGAATTTTAAAGATTCGGTGTGATTAAATGGAGCAATTATTTCCATAATGATTTGTATTTTTATAGCTATTTTATTTTAAGGTTTTCTTCCTCCATAAACAATTGTTAAGGATATTCTTCTGTATTTTCTTCTATTATGAAGGTTTTGTCCTTCAAAACAAGATTCTCTCTGGAATTTATTTTTGTGTCTAGCAAAAGTTGGAAAGCTAATTGTCAATCACTATTTACTATCTAGTTTCAGCGGTCTCTTTGGCCATGACCTAGAATGATAGTCTGTTGGTTACTATGTATTTATGATAGTAGAAATAGGAGGAGGAGCAGCAGGAAGAAGGGCAGGAGGAGCAGCAGCATCAGGTAACCAGTCTTACCATTCTGTGTGCTTTACATGTGGTGACTCTTAATCCTTAACAGAGCCCCATGCCGTGAGTGACTCTCATGATCTCCATTTTATCTTCAAGGAAACCAAGGCACAGACAGGTTAAGTGACTTGCCACAAAAATGTGTAGGTGGAATTCAAACCCACTGAAGCTGAAATCAAAACCCAGGCCACCTGCTTCAGACTCCATATTTATAACCACTCTCTTGCCCAGCCTCCAAAAAACCATGCTGGCTGATAAAACAAGTTCCCTCTCCTCCTTGTTCTTAAGAAATAAACAAGCGAAGTCTTGGCTGACTTTGGCCACTTTCTCTGTTTGCTTTGTTTTTATTTTATTTTTCTTTCAATTATCAGAAGAATATGGTATATACACAGGGTTCTAGGTAGAAATCATAATAGTAGATCATCTGATCATTATTTTGGGGTAACATTATACCCTTTCTATAACTTACTTCAAATCACAAAGGGTTAGAGATGGCCAAGATGACAGGCTGGGGTTGACTTTTGAATTTACACCTTTGTTTTAGTGATTGTATATTGTTACTTTTCTTGGAATTTATCCTGAAAAAAAAAAGAGAATTTTCCTTAAGGCCATAGTTACTAGTCTTGAGACTCTCAATAGAGGAGACTGACATAAAAATAAATAATTACAATACAATTTGACAATTTGTTTGATTACAGAATAAAATTATGGGAGCTTAACCCAAGAAATACCTGTCTAGGAGTTTCATGAATGATGTTTTGATATTGCTATAATAAACAACCTGTATTATTGATAAAACAACCAAAACACAGTGGCTTAAAGCCGTTTTATTATCATTTCAAGCCACTACAATTTGTTTTTTTATTATTTCTTATGTTTCCCTGGGCTTACTAAGCTCAGCTGGCAGCATGGTGATGCCTAGGCCTGCAGTTTTCTGGGGCTTGACTGGGCTGGACCATCTAACATGGCTCATTCACCTGGCTGAGGGTTCACCTGGCACCAGCTGGGAGCTAGCTGGGTACTAAACAGTGCGCCTTGGTCCCCCTGCCCCCCTCCCCGTAACATCTCCATCATGTGGCATGGGCTTCTCATAGCATGGTGGTGGCCTTCCCAGAGCAGGAGGAAGAGGCCTGGGTTTGAGAGCTCCAGTATGTACTTCTACCATATTCTAGACTGCAAGCCAGTTCTAGTGCCAACACAGATTCAAAAGTAGGGCATTGAATTGCCCACCCTTAATGTGAGAAGTTGCATAAGCAACTTTATAAGCTTTATAAGCCAGAGTAATTGTTGGAGGCCCCCTCTGGAGACTATCAACCAGAGAGGCCTTGCTCAGAAAAGGAAATTTATGCTGAATTTTGAGGGATGAGGGAACCTCTACCAGGGAGAATTAGAGGAAGAAGATCCACAGAAGGTAAGAGTAGAGACCTGAAGGAGTATCATAAGTATGGATAGAATTTTTGTGCTGTGGAGTTATAAGGGATAAAATTGGTAAGCTGTGTTAGAAATAAGAAAATAATAACTAAAATTCATCAAGAGGTTATGGTGTGCCAGGCACATCTCAAGGATCTTTGAATGACTTATTTTATTTATCCTCATGACAGCCCTGTGAAGTCACGAGTGCTGCTACCTTAATTTTAAGATAGCTTGCACATTGTCATATAGCCTGTAAACATCAGAGCTAAATTTGAACACAGGTGGCGTCATTAGAGATTACCCGCTCAACCACCATACCTGTAAATTATTTTTTAAAATGTGTGTGACATGTTATATGTTGTCTCCCATGGATTGTATATATCATATTAAGAGAATTGGGTGATAAGTAAGAAACTGGAGTGTGATTCCACTGGTATTCAAATTGCTGTGTTTCTAACACTGTCCAGATGTCTCAGAAGCAGTTGAATCTAGGAGTCCCTCAGATGTTGGTAGTGGCTCCATGGTTTCAGGAGGTCTAGGTCAAGCAGAGAGGTCTTCTCTCATCTTGGGTACATCCTTTGGTAATACCAAAGGTAGTCTTGGTGGGAAAGCTGGGCCCAGCAAAGCAGTGCTGACATACTCAGTGGTCAGGCCTCGAAGTCTTTGAGTGAAATTCTCAGAGAGAAGGAAGAAGTGGGAAACAGAAAGAGACCCAATGACAGAGGGAAGCAGAGATGGCGATAAGTGGAGTAAGGATTAGCAGACTCAGGGTGGTTATCTCATTTTCATTGCTCTTTTGAATCCCAAATGACCAGTTTTGAACTCATTTTTGTCCCTCCAAGCTTGAGCTTGGGTATCATTCCTGAATATTCATTGGAAGGACTGATGCTGAAGTGAAACTCCAAATCTTTGACCACCTGACATGAAGAACTGACTCATTGGAAAAGACCCTGATGCTGAGAAAGATTGAAGGCAGGAGGAGAAGGGGACAACAGAGGATGAGATGGTTGAATGGCATCACTGACTCAATGGACGTGAGTTTGGGCAGGCTCCGGGAGTTGGTGATGGACAGGGAGGCCTGGCGTGCTATAGTCTGTGGGGTCACAAAGAGTCAGACACGACTGATCAACTGAACTGAAATGAAGCTCGAGCTGAATGGTTCCTAGGTTTCTGTGCCATTCAACTGAATGGTGGGAAAACACCTATCTTGCTAATTTCTAAAAGCCTATAGTCAATCCCTATTACATGACATAACCCAAGTGAACCTCTATTCTGATAATCAGAAGAGCCCAACTAACATGGATATTTAGTTTTTATCAGATGCTCTGTTACTGGTTATTTTTTTGAGGATAGAGACTGACCCTATTTACATCAGGACTGTCCTTTATACAGTATCTAGCCCAAAGCCTTGCACTCATTAAATGCTAAAAAGTTGACACTTGATCCTTTTTTCTGTCCATTGGGATTTTGAATATGTTTGTTGTTCATGGGGCCATGATGATCTATAAATCATCATATACAGTTTATAAAACTTGTGAGATGTATGCTTCCCTCTCTGAACTGTTCCGTTCATGAGAACAAAGCATTTGTCTAAACACAATTTGAGTTTTAAAAATAATTTCTTATAAACAGCTGATGTTTTTATTAAGAAATCTTTTTTATAATTAGGGAGATCTTTATTTAAGTATCAGGCAGACACATACATGTACTGGTAGAATGTTCTCAACAGCTTATCACCACTGTAGGTGGAAAGACTAGCCACTTTGAAAGTACATTGATAGCATGTTGATTATTTTTTCTATTGTTTGTTAAGTAAGATAAAACATTATTTCAAAAATGTTCATTCTTACTATTTATGTGTTACCTTAGCAGACAAATGTCCTATGTCACAAAGATGGATATTCTGAACCATTGACATCACAGATCCTGATTAACAACAAACTCTGGGGCCAGATACCCTGAATTTAAATCTTAGGAAAATCATGCATGGCTTTGGGAAAGTTACTGAAACTCTTGTGACCACACTTTCTTCATCTTAATATGAGGATGATAAAAGTATCTCCCTCACAAGAGTATTCTAAAAATTGATTAAGCTAATACATGTAAAGTACTTATATCAGTACCAGCACATAATCATAAGACTTAGATACTGTGTTGCTGTTATTATTTACTCTTAGTTCTTAAGGCTAAAAAAGGCATTTTCATTTTAGCTCTCTTTTACAGTAGGTTGATCTGTCATGACTTTTGGGTGGCAGTAATAAAAGCAGAATCATAAACCTTCTAATAAGCAGTGTGGTATAGTAGAGAACACTATTTCTGGCCTCTTTGCCTGGGACCAGTCATTTCACCTCCCAGAAATGTTTGTCAGATTTGTAAGTTGTAAGCAGGGTAGTTTGAATCCATATGATTCAGCTTCACAAGGGCTCTACTTTCCAAAGTGTCAGAGGTGACATGATGGCAAAACACGCTATGGAACACTTGTAGAAATACTTGAGGACTGATTTTGTGAGGTTTAATTTGTGTTAAAAATTCGTCAACACATCTCCAGGAAGGCAAATCCTCCCAAGACATATGGAGACTGTTTTAAGATTGGTTTCATGATTCTTATTGGGACTGTTTTAATTTTATCATTGGCCACTTCAAAAGAAGGAGAGAAATGTAAGGTAAATTAACTAAAATAAGTCCTTCTGTTAAGATGTAGAAAGCAGAATGCCAGTTTGAGAGGGGAAGGAATTAATGTAGTAAATTGAACTAGAGACATTAACAGAAGGGCTTAGGGAGAGGTGAAGTTAAGGAATGTAGCATGAAAGAAAAAAATGGATGATTTAAAAGGATGAATTACATAAACATTCCCAACAGGATGCATAAGGAAGGGTGTGAAGAGAGCTGCATATTTTAGAGACTGGAATAAGCAGTACATATTTGGAGGGTCTTGGAGTATATAAAGAGATCTGCTTAGCATGGCAGCCAGCTGCTCACCTCTCATGAAAGAAAAGAAGAAATGTGCTTAAGCTGAAATGTAAGGGATTTTGGTTTGACTTTCTAAACAATATAGATTGTTAAACATTGATCTGAATTGTGTTTTCTCAACCCTGGTAATACTGAAAAATGGCTTAACTGCTAATCATCCAGAGGTGTTCCTGTGCAAAGACAAAGTATGGATCCAGGACTTCTTATTAGCTACAATTTTATTTGCTTTGTGTTTTAGCATTTCAGAGAAATTTCTTACTTCAACTATGCAGTCTTCTCTTGGACTCTTTTTCCCCCAACATTCTTACCTTTTGTATCTTTCACATGCTCTATAATTTTGTGTATCACCAGAGGGTAAAGTGTCTGCCTACAATGTGGGAGACCCGGGTTCGATCCCTGGGTCGGGAAGATCCCCTGGAGAAGGCGCTGGCACCCCACTCCAGTACTCTTGCCTGGAAAATCCCATGGACAGAGAAGCCTGGTAGAGTACAGTCCATGGGGTCGCAAAGAGTCGGACAGGACTGAGCGACTTCACTTTCACTTTCACTTTATTTCCATGCCTTAGTTTCTGTACAGTGCTGTGATTTTGTTGTGACTGCGTTAGATGGCTTCCTCTTGAATAAATGATTTACCTGCCTCCTAAACACCTGAAAGTGGGATGTGTATCCGATGCTCATTTTTTTATTCCACAAATTGTTATGTACGAATCTTGGAGGTTCAAAGTTGAATGAGGCATAATTTCTATCCTGTTGGGACTTACTGTGTAGGGGGTTGAAGACAGATATAACTGCAAGTAAAATGTAAGCAGTGATGGAAGAGAAATGTAACACAGAGAAAGGAGAGTTAAGAGCTCTGTCCTGGGAAGATGTGTCTGTCAACAGATACACCTGTAAGTCCCCTTGCAGGGAGCATACTGCGGGGAAGTTACTGGGGCCTGTGTCACTGGGAAATGGGACAGACCAGCCCTGGTCTGCAGGGATCAAATGGCCACTCCTTGATAAGTGATGGCTCCTCTGTTGGCAGCTGCTGAACCACGCAGGAGAAAGTCCAGATTGGGGGACACTAGTACCTGTGTCTGCTGCTTTACTTCCGGAAGATATTTTGAGATAAAATTAGGTGATAAATGCAAAAGCATCTAGCATAAAATAGGCACTTAAGAAATGTATATTTAACGAGTTTCTTCAAGAAGAGAAACCCCTTGTCAGTATGAAGCGGTTTGGGGGAACCCCCCATGAAGGGGTATGGGGGAAAAGTAGAGGGAGCACATTTCTCGATTAATACAGGCTTTGGAGATGTAACAATCAGATGTAAGATGTAGATTTTACTCAATCCTAATTTAAACATAGCAACTCTAAGATAATGTTATGAAGCAATAGGAAAAATGTTGATTAAGAACCAGGTAGCATATAAAATCACAATGCTTACTGGCAGTTTTGCTGGGGTGGAAGTGCCACTGTGGTTATGTGAGATGTCCATCCTTTTTAGAGATGTATGCTGAAGTGAGATTTGCTTTAAATAGATTCCACAAAGAAATGAAAGGAAAGTGCTATAAATATAGCGACCCCATGGACTGTAGCCTACTACACTCCTCTGTCCATGGGATTTTCCAGGCAAGAGTACTGGAGCGAGTTGCCATTTCCTTCTCCAGGGCATCTTCCTGACCCAGGGATCGAACCCGAGTCTCCCGATTGTAGGTAGATGCTTTACCGTCTGAGCCACCAGGGAAGTCAGTAAATATAGGAGGTTCTTGATGCTGTTAAATCTGGTTAATGGAAATGTGGAGGCTCATTGACTTTCATAAATTTCATAACTAATTCCTCTGTCCTCCTTCCCCTAATCAGCTCTTCATGAGTGGATTGGTGGCTTAGACATGGCTGGCAGCATGCAGGATTTAAGTGAAAAGAGGAAAATAATGTCTAACCAGGAAATTTAGAGCTAAAAAAATTTATATGCAATATTGTTTTTAAAAATGTTAACATTTTAACTTAGGCATAACCCTTCAGTGAGCACCCCAGAAGGTAGATTGCTGTTTGAAAGCAGAGAGGCAGATTTCTTTCACTTCAATTATAAATAGGAACCATCCTCAGAGTTCATTGACAGGAATGAATGATTTCAGTGAGTATGATTTGTAATGACCAAAAAAGGTAACTACAAACATAGTTGATTTTTAATACAGTATCACAGATCTCCTATTTATTCCTGTTGCTTTATCATTTGCTGAATAACATTCAAAAGGTTAAACTGTATAATTTTCTTTATTTAATGAAAAAAGTTTTAAAAGTTTAAGAGAAAAACTGATTCATTTTAGTGTTTTATTTTCCCTTAACACAAAATGTACATATATTTCCTTTCCAACTTAGATAATGTAAAAGCTTTGAAGATGAATTTTCAGAAATGAATTTCTATCTGAAGATGTATTTCCTGTATTGAATAATCAGAGTTGGAGTTAACAGTCACTTGAGATTAACAGATTGCCTTTTTAAAAAATATTTTATCTACTTTCAGAGTTTCAGCTCTTGGGTGTCAGATTAAAATTCTGAATCATGTTTGATTCCTCTCAGAATTGAATGTCAAATCCAAAGACAGATATTTATAACAGCGTTCTGTTCAGGCAAAAAGTCAGTTTTCAGGCTGCAGCGTGGATGATTATTCACAATTGGATGTTGTGATCATTTTAAACAAACAAATTAAAGCTTTAAGATTGAATTTTAGTAAACCAGCCATTTAATTTCCTGTTTTATTATGCTTTTACATTTGCAGAGTGCTGTGGGGTTTATATGTTGCATTCAAATAATTATTTCTTTCTCACAACAACATTACCACACTGGTTCTACTATTTCTGCTTGACTGATAATACTATTGAAATTCTAAGTGGTGAAGTGACTTGTCCTAAGTCATCCAGCTAGTTAGCAGCTTAAATAAAACTTCTATGCATTTTTTTTCTGGTTCCAAATTTTTCCATTATAAAATTCCTGTTCTAAATGTCTGCAAACAAGAATCTGGTTAAAAAAATAACTTACATGCATTCTAGAGCTCCTTATACATATTTCAAGATCTTATTAATGGGATATGTCTTCTTACAAATGCCTAGAGGAGTGAAGCGAATTCATTTATTAATTTTCAGCAGATTTCTGTATGAAGAAATACAACACTGGCTCAAACAGAAACAGCCAGCTTTTAAGAGAAATAGCTTTATAATTATTCCTTTTTAATATTGGCACCTTAAGTGAGAGTATAAGGTATGCTTATAAGACTAATCTTACTTTTAAACATGAAACAGGATGCCTTTTCATTAGACTACCATGCAGAATCTTGTGTGTGACAGTAACGTCTGATAATCATTGCATTATCTTTAGGCAGAATATGCAGTTGTTTAAATCTCATAAGTTAGGAAAATGATAAGATGCAGGAGCTGTTGAGTGAAATAAAGATGGATAGATGTATACACAGTATCTGGAGTAGGAAATGACAACCCATTCCAGTATTCTTGCCTGGAAAATTTCATGGAGAGAGGAGTCGGGTGGGCTGCAGTCCATGGGGTCACAAAGAGCTGGACATGACGGAGTACACACACACAAACACACACATGTACAGAGTATAGTACCATTATCATTCTTCTAAGAAAGAGGTATATTTGCTTATTGGAGAAGGAAATGACAACCCACTCCAGTATTCTTGCCTGGAGAATTCCATGGACAGGTGAGCCTGGCGGTTTGCAGTCCATGGGGTCGTAGAGAGTCGGACATGACTGAATGACAAACACAACAATAATATTTGCTAATATTAAAAATAGAATGAAAAACATTATTAAATATAAAATATTACTGTACATGAAGAAGGGGACAAGTATATAGGTTAAAATTTCCTGAATATACCTGAATATACTTCCTAAAACTTTAAACCACAGTAATTTCACTATATATACCTATAGATATATACTCTAAGAACAAAACACATGCAGAAATTATTTACTTATTGTGAATATATTGTTCAGTTCAGTTCAATTGCTCAGTTGTGTCCGACTCTTTGCAGCCCCATGAACTGAAGCATGCCAGGCTTCCCTGTTCATCACCAACTCCCAAAGCCTGATCAAACAAATTTTCATCAAGTCGGTGCTGCCATCCAACCGTATCATCCTCTATTGTCCCCTTTTCCTCCTGCTTTCAATCTTTCCTAGCATCAGGGTCTTTTCCAATGAGTCAGTTCTTTACATCAGGTGGTCAAAGTATTGGAGTTTCAGCTTCAGCATCAGTCCTTCCAATGAATATTCATGACTGATTTCATTTAGGATTGACTCATTGGATCTCCTTGTTGTCCAAGGGACTCTCAAGGATCTTCTCCAATACCACAGTTTAAAAGCATCAATTCTTTGGTACACAGCTTTCTTTATAGTCCAAAACTCACATCCATACTTGACTACTGGAAAAACCATAGCTTTGACTAGATGGACCTTAGTTGGCAAAGTGATGTCTCTGCTTTTTAACATGCTGTCTAGGTTGGTCATTGCTTTTCTTCCAAGGAGCAACTGTCTTTTAATTTTGTGGCTACAATCACCATCTGCAGTGATTTTGGAGGTCGAAAAAATAAAGTCTGTCCCTGTTTCCATTGTTTCCCCATTTATTTGCCATGAAGTGATGGGAACAAATGCTATAATCTTAGTTTTCTGAATGTTGAGTTTTAAGCCAACTTTTTCACTCTCCTCTTTCACTTTCATCAGGAGGATCTTTAGTTCTTCTTTGCTCTCTGCCATAAGGGTGGTGTCATCTGCATATCTGAGGTTATTGATGTTTCTCTCTGCAATCTTAATTCCAGCTTGTGTTTCATCCAGCCCAACATTTTGCATGATGTACTCTGCATATAAGTTAAATAAGCAGGGTGACAATATACACTCTTGACATACTCCTTTCCCAATTTGGAACCAGTCTATTGTTCCAGGTCCATTTCTAACTGTTGCTTCTTGACCTGCATACAGATTTCCCAGGAGGCAGGTCAGGTGGTCTGGTATTCGCATCTCTTGAAGAATTTTCCACAGTTTGTTGTGATCCACACAGTCAAAGGCTTTGGCATAGTCAATAAAGCAGAAGTAGATGTTTTTCTGGAACTCTCTTGCTTTTTCTATGATCTAACGGATGTTGGCAATTTGTTCTCTGGTTCCTCTGCCTTTTCTAAATCCAGTTTGAACATCTGGAAGTTTAAGGCTCATGTACTGTTGAAGCTTGGCTGGGAGAATTTTGAGCATTACTTTGCTAGTGTGTGAGATGAGTGCAATTGTGTGGTAATTTGAGCATTCTTTGTCATCGCCTTTCTTTGGGATTAGAATGAAAACTGACCTCCTCCAATCCTGTGGCCACTGCTGAGTTTTCCAAATTTGCTGGCTTATTGGGTTCAGCACTTTAATAGCATCGTCTTTTAGGATTTGAAATAGTTGAACTGGAATTCCATCACCTCCACTAGCTTTATTTGTAGTGATGCTTCCTAAGGCCCACTTGACTTAGCACTCCAGGATGTCTGGTTCTAGGTGAGTGATCACACCATCGTGGTTGTCTGGGTCATGATGATCTTTTTTATATAGTTCTTCTGTGTATTCTTGCCATCTCTTCTTAATATATTCTGCTTCTGTTAGATCCATATCGTTTCTGTCCTTTATTGTGCCCATCTTTGCATGAAATGTTCGCTTGGTATGTCTAATTTTCTTGAAGAGATCTCTAGTCTTTCCCATTCTGTTGTTTTCCTCTATTTATTTGCATTGATCGCTGAGGAAGGCATTCTTATCTCTCCTTGCTCTACTTTTGAAGTTCATTCTAGTGGGTATATATTTTCTTTTCTCATTTGCCTTTTGCTTCTCTTCTTTTCTCAGATATTTGTAAGGCGTCCTCGACAACCATTTTGCCTTTTTCATTTCTTTTTCTTGGGGATGGTCTTGATCCCTGCTTCCTATACAGTGTCACAAACCTTCATCCATAGTTCTTCAGGCACTCTGTCTATCAGATCTAACCCCTTGAATCTATTTCTCACTTCCACTGTATAATCATAAGGGATTTGATTTAGGTCATACCTGAATGGTCTAGTGGATTTCTCTACTTTCTTCAATTTAAGTCTGAATTTGGCAATCAGGAGTTCATGATCTGAGTCACAGTAGGCTCCCAGTCTTGTTTTTGCTGACTGCATAGAGCTTCTCCATCTTTGGCTGCAAAGAACATAATCAATCTGATTTCAGTATTGACCATCTGGTGATGTTCATGTGTAGAGCATTCTCTTGTGTTTTTGGAAGAGGGTGTTTGCTATGACCAGTGCATTCTCTTGGCAAAACTCTGTTAGCCTTTGCCCTGCTTCATTTTGTACTCTAAGGCCAAATTTGCCTATTACTCCAGGTGTCTCTTGACTTCTGACTTTTGCATTCTAGTCCCCTATGATGAAAAAGACATTTTTTTTTTTTTTTTTGGTGTTAGTTCTAGAAGGTCTTGTAGGTCTTCATAGAACCATTCAGATTCTTTTGTTGACCATGAGGGCTACTCTATTACCTCTAAGGGATTCTTGCCCACAGTAGTATATATAATGATCATCTGAATTAAATTAGCCCATTCCAGTCCCTTTTAGTTTACTGATTTAGAAGGGGCGAAATCACATGTACAATCAAACCCTATACCTGCCAGAGATGCTCAGAGTGCTCAAACAAAACCTGTGCTCACCAGGACCCAGAGACCCCACAGAAACTGAGCCAGACCTGCCTTTGACTATTTGAGTGTCTCCTGTGGAGGTACAGGTCAGCAGTGGTCTTCCACAGGGGCAGGGACTCTGTGTTCAGCAGAGCTGGGTTATATAGCGTGTGGCAAAAGCCCTCTTGGAGGAGTTCACCATTAACCCTACCACAGAGCCACTGAACAGACGACCCACAAACTGCAGAACAATTATACCAAATAAATTCTTGCACTGTTAAGAAAGTTCTAGGACCCAAAGCAGATTTCCCAACCTGGAGATCTGGCAAAGGGACTGAGAACCCCCAGGGAATTTAACTTTGGAGGCCAATGGGTTTTTATTATAGGACTTACTCAGGACTGGTGAAACAGACTCTTGGAGGGCAAAAACAAAGCTTTGTGCACACACGGACCCAGGAGAAAGGAGCAGTGACCCCACGAGAGACTGACCCAGACTTTCCTGTGAGTGTCCAGGAGTCTCCTGCAGAGGCATGGGTCAGCGGTGGCCTGCTGCAGGGCTGGGGGCACTGAGTGTAGCAGTGAGTGCATGGGACCTTTTGAAGGAGGTCATCATTATCTTCGTTACCTGCACCGTAGTTTGGCCTCAGGTCAAACAATAGGGAGGGAACACAGCCCCGCCCATCAACAGAAATTTGGATTAAAGATTTGCTGAACATGACCCTGCCCATCAGAACAAGACCCAGTTTGCCCCACAGTCAGTGTCTCCTATCTGGAAGCTTCCATAAACCTCTTATCCTTATTCAGCAGAGGGCAGACAGAATGAAAACCACAATCACAAAAAACGAATCAAATGGATCACATGGACCATAGCCTTGTCTAACTCAATGAAACTATGAGCCATGCCATGTAGGGCCACCCAAGACGGACGGGTCATGGTGGAGAGTTCTGACAAAACGTGGTCCACTGGAGAAGGAAATGGCAAACCACTTCAGCATTCTTCCCTTGAGAACCTCATGAACATTATCAAAAGACAAAAAGATATGACACTGAAAGATGAACTCCCCAGTTTGGTAGGTTCCCAATATGCTACTGGAGAAGAGTGGAGAAATAACTCCAGAAAGAATGAAGAGATGGAGCCAAAGCAAAAACAGTGCCCAGCTGTGGATATGATTGGTGATGGAAGTAAAGTTCGATGCTGTAAAGAACAATATTTCATAGGAACCAGGAGTGTTAGGTCCATGAATCAAGGTAAATTGGAAGTGGTCAAACAGGAGATGGCAAGAGTGAACACTGACATTTTAGGAATCAGTGAACTAGAATTAGTGAACTAAAATGGACTGGAATGGGCAATGTATGGATCTTATTCAGATACAGATTCAACAACAACAGCAAAAAACTGTTAGGGAAAAAAAACATGCATATGGCAATTGGGGAACTCTGAATGTTGGCTGGGTATTTGATGATATTAGGTAATTATTAACTTTAAAAGTGTGGTAACAGTATTGTGGTTATGTTTTCTAATCCACATTTTTTAGAGACATACTGTAATATTTATGGATGAAATGATATTATTTTAGAGATTTGCTTCAGAATAATCTGGGAGGGGGGAGAAATGGCAGTGAGTACAGATGAAAAACAAGACGATAATTGTCAGAACTGAGGATGACCTGTAACATTCTCTCTACTTTTGTGTATGCTTAACATTTTTTAACAATCAGATAAAAAAGGAATGCCACTTAAGATCAATCTCAGAGATCATATGGTCGTAATAAGTAGTCATTCCTGTGAAGTGATTATTAAGAAGGGCCTCAGGTTAGGGATACTTTTCTACCCCGTTCTCCACAATGTACATCCATTCACATGACAGGATGTACTCACGCTGTACTGTGCTGAGTTGCTTCAGCTGTGTCTGAGTCTGTGACCCCATGAACCTAAATACCACGTTATATGACAGACGGCTGTTCCAGTAGTTTGCATGTAGTTTTTTTTTTTTTTTTTTGGCTCCATATTTACCAGAATTTTATGAGGAAATTCTGCTGTCTTCATTTTTCAGATCACACTAAGAGATCAAATATTTTAAACCAAGACACAGCTAGTAGAGGGAAGAGCCAGGCTTGCGCGATGCATCCCTTTTGGCTTTCTTTTTTTTTTTTTTCATTTATTTTTATTAGTTGGAGGCTAATTAGTTTACAATATTGAAGTGGGTTTTGTCATACATTGACATGAATCAGCCATGGAGTTACATGTATTCCCCATCCCGATCCCCCCTCCCACCTCCCTCTCCACCTGATTCCTCTGGTCTTCCCAGTGCACCAGGCCCGAGCACTTGTCTCATGCATCCAACCTGGGCTGGTGATCTGTTTCACTATAGATAATATACATGTTTCGATGCTGTTCTTTCGAAACATCCCACCCTCGCCTTCTCCCACAGAGTCCAAAAGTCTGTTCTGTACATCTGTGTCTCTTTTTCTGTTTTGCATATAGGGTTATCATTACCATCTTTCTAAATTCCATATATATGTGTTAGTATGCTGTAATGTTCTTTATCTTTTTGGCTTACTTCACTCTGTATAATGGGCTCCAGTTTCATCCATCTCATTAGAACTGATTCAAATGAATTCTTTTTAACGGCTGAGTAATATTCCATGGTGTATATGTACCACAGCTTCCTTATCCATTCATCTGCTGATGGGCATCTAGGTTGCTTCCATGTCCTGGCTATTATAAACAGTGCTGCGATGAACATTGGGGTGCACGTGTCTCTTTCAGATCTGGTTTCCTCAGTGTGTATGCCCAGAAGTGGGATTGCTGGGTCATATGGCAGTTCTATTTCCAGTTTTTTAAGAAATCTCCACACTGTTCTCCATAGCGGCTCTACCAGATTGCCTTCCCACCAACAGTGTAAGAGGGTTCCCTTTTCTCCACACCCTCTCCAGCATTTATTGCTTGTAGACTTTTGGATAGCAGCCATCCTGACTGGTGTGTAATGGTACCTCATTGTGGTTTTGATTTGCATTTCTCTGACAATGAGTGATGTGGAGCATCTTTTCATGTGTTTGTTAGCCATCTGTATGTCTTCTTTGGAGAAATGTCTGTTTAGTTCTTTGGCCCATTTTTTGATTGGGTCATTTATTTTTCTACCCAAAGCAATCTACAGATTCAATGCAATCCCTATCAAGCTACCAACGGTATTTTTCACAGAACTAGAACAAATAATTTCACAATTTGTATGGAAATACAAAAAACCTCGAATAGCCAAAGTAATCTTGAGAAAGAAGAATGGAACTGGAGGAATCAACCTGCCTGACTTCAGACTCTACTACAAAGCCACAGTCATCAAGACAGTATGGTACTGGCATAAAGACAGAAATATAGATCAATGGAACAGAATAGAAAGCCCAGAGATAAATCCACGAACCTATGGACACCTTATCTTTGACAAAGGAGGCAAGGATATACAATGGAAAAAAGACAACCTCTTTAACAAGTGGTGCTGGGAAAACTGGTCAACCACTTGCAAAAGAATGAAACTAGAACACTTTCTAACACCATACACAAAAATAAACTCAAAATGGATTAAAGATCTAAATGTAAGAACAGAAACTATAAAACTCCTAGAGGAGAACATAGGCAAAACACTCTCCGACATGAATCACAGCAGGATCCTCTATGACCCACCTCCCAGAATATTGGAAATAAAAGCAAAACTAAACAAATGGGACCTAATGAAACTTAAAAGCTTTTGCACTACAAAGGAAACTATAGCAAATGAAATAGGAAACTATAGCAAATGAAGCAACAAAGGACTAATCTCAAAAATATACAAGCAACTCCTGAAGCTCAATTCCTTTTGGCTTTCTGTATCAGCATGCTCCCCCTACTCTGTTCGGTCTGGGCAGATAACAGGAATGGAGATTTTGAATGACAGTGTCTGGTGTTATCTTTTTTTCCATTTTCTAGATCAGCATTTTTTTTTTTTTTTACCCAATTTCAAATCTTTTGTATTTTGGCTAAATAAGTGACTCAAAAGCTAGTCAGCCTGCTCAAAGGCAATACTAGCCACTATTTGTATCTTTAATTAATAAATGAATCTTCAATTAATTAGTCTTCAATTATTTAATCTTCAATTAATTCAATTATTGAGGCAAGCTGTTCCCCTTCCCCACAAGATGGGGACAAGGACAATTTTGGCTTAATATTCCTCTTAGTCAGTTGCTCCAAGGCAGTTTTCCCTCGTGTGGGGTATGAACGGTGTGCTGCTGTTAGGAAGGGGAAGGGTGGTGCAGTGTGCCCAAAGGTGAGACCTCATCATCATGCATGTATGCAAAGGAGAGGGGGCCAATGGCAGAGAAGACGTGGCATTTTCAGTACTAAGAAATGAAAATAGCCCCTGGATAAAACTGTGATGTTCACCAGGGCAATGGCTCCCTCATCTAGGAGCCAGGGGAGCTTCTAAAATTTTTTTAAAAGGTGAATGCTCAGGTCATCTCTAGATTGTCAGAAGGTTTTGCATAAGTCATCTCTTGATGAGTAAATTAAAAACCTCAAGTGGGTAAAATCCTCTTCATTTCTTGGAGCAGTTATGAAGTTTGTGATAATTGAAGCTTTATTGTAAGTGTGAAACAGATCGCTAGTACAGGTTGGATGCACGAGACAAGTGCTCGGGGCTGGTGCACTGGGATGACCCAGAGGGATGGGATGGGGATGGAGGTGGGAGGGGGGTTCAGGATGGGGAACACATGTAAATCCATGGCTGATTCATGTCAATGTATGGCAAAAACCACTACAACATTGTAAAGTAATTAGCCTCCAACTAATAAAAATAATTGGGGGAAAAAATGAAGCTTTATTGGTAAAGTAGCAGCCCAGCATGATGACAAAATAAGTTTTTATGCTTCAGGCAGATCAATGACTAATTCCAAACATAATGAGCAAGGCATCGTTTATCTCTCACTTCACTGAAATAGAGGCAGCCTGGATGTTATTCCTGAAACTCATAATACATATGAAATATGTAGTAAAGCAATCCTTTAAGGATGGTAAAAGAGGTACTAGGAAGTTCAATTCCTAGTTGACCAATACATATTTAGAAATTTACTACAAATTACCTCAAGATAGGTATAAGAATGCATGCCCTTCAAAACTTAAAATTAGTTTCCCCCCCCTGCTTTGTGAGTGGATTTCCTTATACCACCAGGAAGGATAGCTGAGTTAGACCCTTCATAGCTTCAGTTTCATGGGGGAAAACAGGGAGATAAGTCAGCATGGCCTATAGTAGTCTGTTCTTTGATTCAAATCTAAAATTTACCTTTATGCCTGGAGACACTTCTGACTACTATATAGTTGTTGAATAGCTTCCTCATATATGGAAGGTCATAGATATTTTCAGTTAAATTAGGAATTGCCCCACATTTTATAGTTATTTTTAGCAGGGAGTTAATGTTAGCTCTTTTGATATTATTTACAAAATTTATGTGTCACTTACTAAGCTCTGTCAATCAAGTTGCTGTCACCACTGCTCTTTCATTTCAAAACATTATGTAATAACAATCCAAATTAGAAAAAAATTGAAATTGGTTGACTCATAGGATATAAAAAATGATAAAAGGAAAACTGGAATTTTCTTCTAGATAGTTAAACATATCTAAACTTTTAAAATTAGCTGCACTTTCTAATCTTGAAAGAGAAGCTGTAGCTTTATACAAGATTTATATTTTCCCTATATATGAATACTCTACATAAGATTTAGCACACACACCATAGTGCAACCATAGATAGTGAAAATACACCAACACCTTATAAAACTCACCACCACAGTTAATCACAACGTTCTTAATCTACCCCCACTCCCTTTTGCCTGTAGAAACGGGATCTTACCTTCCACACATTGAAAAATGATGGAAACCATCTGGGATGAAGTCCCTCCTGTGTCTCCCAGCTTTTTCCAGCAGTTCTTTGTATCCACATCTTCCTTCAGAGACCTTTTCTTTCCTCTATAGGTTTCTCTGGAGAAGGGCATGGCAACCCACTCCAGTACTCTTGCCTGAGAATCCCATGGACAGAGGAGCTTGGCGGCCTGCAGTCCATGGGGTTGCAAAGAGTCAGACATGACTTAGCAACTGAGCATGCATGTGTAACTTTCTCATCCACTATATTCTACGTCCCATCTCTACCTCCTTCTAGGAACTCACTGCCATAGTTACCTTTCTCTTTTTCAACTATAGGTTCTTTGTATTCTATCTTAAAAGTCATTCAAGTCTCTCCTTTCTACAAAACATTTCAATTGCCCCTAATGGCCTCCTCCTTCCTTAGAATCTTTTGATGTGAGATCTATAACTATTCCCTCTTATTCTTTATTCTCTCATTCATTTTCTTTTTAAAAGCCCTCTCCAAATGTAATCTTTCCATTACATGCTTTCATGACTCTTATCTTGGCTGTATCTTTACCCTTCACTTCTCTCTTGTTTTATGCCATTTTTTTCTCCTTTACATCTGATCAGATCCTGACTAGTGGCATTTCCATCTCATCCAAGAAAACTTGAAGTCAGTTTGATCCTTCTTTCCTCTATTCTGATTGCAGATTCAAAATATTAATATCTTGGCCTAAAATTATAGACAAAGTGTGTTGGATTTTTCCCCTCCATACAATTTTAAATTTCTTAAGACAATGGCTTATACCTCTCTCCTCCACCCCTACTCCCAACAGATCTAGAGAAATACCGAGAGTCTGATAGTTATTAAATATTAGAGGTATATTCTTTTGGGGAGAAAAACTCACTTCAGTGGTAGGTGTATGACAGCATTTCAGAGCTATTGACCTACGAATATGCAGCTATTTTATTAGCATTCTCTTCAATATATGCTCATTGACCCTTTTCATGGTATACAGCATTTTATTAGGTAATACAGTTTTTGTAATGAGGTTTTATAAATTTTAGACACCTCCAGAAATTGAAAATCTGTTTACAAATTGAGCCATGGCCTAGATACATTTTTAGACCAAACAACACAGGCCTGGGTGCGTAAATAGTAAGTATCGTCTAGTTAACTGTGTAAACACAAGTGAAGATTGGGTGGGCATGATGGTGAGGTGTCACTTAGAGGATGGTATTGAGTTGAGCAAGCTCCAGAAAATGATGAAGATCAGGGAAGCCTGGCATGCTGCTGTCCATGGGGTGACAAGGAGTCGGACACGACTGAGCGACTGACAACAGTAATCGAGTTAACCAGAGTGATTTCTCTGGGGAGAGGATTTCAAGTTTCTTCTGACTTGCAATTATAAAAACTGAAGACTGGCCCAGTAAGAACAGCTTGAGTTCAGGATCAGAGACAGAAGGCACAGAAAGGCAGAATGGAGATAAATCCAGAGATGTGGGCTTAAACTAGAAAACAGGTTCAATCCAAGATTTTGTTCTTCCCTCATCAAACTAAGTTATTGTTGTACCTATAAATATATTATGTGATTTGCTCGTATGATAGCTAGCATTGACATAATGGTTACACTTCTCATTTTGAGTTTTAAAATGGAAAGTAAAACCATCACATGTGCAAAACACTACTTTCTTCCTATTTTCTGAATTGTTCTCCCCCCCCTCCCCACCCCCAACATCTCTGCCACTCTTTCTTTCCACCTTATCATCCACCCCAGTTGCCTGCCATTGTGGCTGTTGACCACCAACTCTTATGCTGTAGCTGGATTCCTTGGTACAAGTTCAGTGTCCCTGGGGTGGTCGTTATTGGTGGAGGAGGAGGGTTGGCATTGAGAAAATGTGTTCCAGATCCATAGCCTAGTTTCTGCTAAAGTGGGAGCTCCCGATCAGTGTTTCTCAACACGTGGTCCTTAGAATACCTGCATCAGAATCACTTAAAAATGCAGATTCTGGGACATGCCCCAGGCCTTATTTGATTTATGTCGATGGGACTCAGCCGGAGAATCTACATTTTTAAGCAAATTTGCCAGATGAGTCTTACAGAAACTGAAATTTGAAACTTTCTGGGATGTGTTTTCATCTTCCTATCTTCTTTCCTGTATTTCTTCCTCCTTTATTTTTTTTTTACCACCCCCTCCCCACCATCTCATTTAACAAGCTGTCCAGTGTGCATGTGTGCATATGGTGTAAACATTTTCACCTATTAATTGCATTATATCCCTTGTTAGGTTATTTGCATCTTTCAGGGTTTCATTTTTGTCTTATGTAGAAAGAAAGTTGCCTACTTCTCCATTCACTGCTTAGAATAAATTATTAAAATGGCATTAACCACTTGGTAAAGGCAGACACACAAATAGTAACCATGATAGAAATAATTAGAGTTGTAGGACTCCCTCTTTACTAAGAACAAGATGCAGTAATGTTGGTGTGTGGCTTATAACAGAAGGTAAGTTAGTCTAGGGCAGGACTAAGGTACAGTGAAGAGGACACTCGCCTTGGATACAGACTTTAAGTTTTAAGGGGATGCCAGAAGTTCAGCAATCAAGATAAATATTTTATTTTAACATTTCAAAAAAATCAAAGTTAATTTAAAAAATACACAGTTAACAAAATACCAAAATTTTAAATAAAGATCAGTATCGTGATATTTCCTTCTGCATCTGGGTCTAATATGGCTTGCCATGGCAATGTTACTGACCTAAAATATTGCATTAAAATGTTGTTTATGTTGATTACTCAGTTTTTTTATGCCTCCTTAAATTCAACATCTGAGTCAAGTGCCTCATTCCAACCTCACTGTAGTCCTGGCCCTGGCTTAT
This sequence comes from Cervus elaphus, assembly GCF_910594005.1. NCBI lineage: Eukaryota > Metazoa > Chordata > Mammalia > Artiodactyla > Cervidae > Cervus > Cervus elaphus. Next base: position 20,716,040 of record NC_057847.1, read on the forward strand.
CTCTAAGCTGAGTCATTTCAATGTTTAATTAATTAAAACAGAAAAGTCCATTTTTATCTACTTTCTGCAAGAATCTCCATTTAAACTTTTAAGTGACATTTTTACAAATACTCTATTTTTGATGCAAATATCGGGAAATGTCCAGATTTTGAAAATGTCATTATAGATGTCAGGGATTCAAGTAAGTCTCAGTAAGAAACTTCATTTTGTAAATAACAGTGTCACCTAAAGATTCTAAGAGGTAGAAGAAGTATTAACAAGACTATAAATCTAGTGTTCGAGGCTCATTTGTTCTCCATATGAACTAGAAAACTAGGAGTCGACAAAAAAGGAAAAACGTTCAAATATATCAGAGTCGGCCTGGCAAAACAAGGGATTGTGAAAATTATACAAATTTTTGTATAATTAAATGTCAGTTTGCATTTTGAAATATTGCCGGCTGCCTCCCACTCAATCACCAAGTGAGAAGAGAGGGAATAGGCTCTCTGTGATACCCAGAACTGAGAGCCTCGCTTGGCTTCTCCATGAAGGATGAGCTGCAGGTCGGAAGGATCAGAGCACATCATTTTTCCCAAGGCAATTCAGTATTGCCAGTAACTTCAGTTGGACATTATAATTTCCCTTTTAAAGAAGAGTAAACAGCAGTAGCCAAGATGAAGTTGTGTAAAGTTTTGGATTTTAGAAGAGGGAGACATTTTAGAGGCCATCTAGTTCATTCTCCTCCGTTTACAGAAGAGGAATTTGATGCCCAGGCAGGTCAGTGGTTTCTCAAGGTCACTCAACTATCAAGTGACTGATGGAGCCGTCCCTTTCTTCCACACGATGCTGGGAGCAATTGTTAGGTTGAGAAACAGGGGAATGGTGCAACAGAAAGTGGTACTGGTCTCCGGTTCCTTGTACGTAAGTGGCTTAGAAATCCATGGGGGAAGAGTGGAAGGAGAGAGTGGGACGAATGAAGAGAGTAGCACTAACATATGTACACTACCGTGTGTAAAACGGATAGCTAGTGGGAAGCTGCTGTAACACAGGGCGTTCAACTCCGTGTTCTGTGATGACCTCGAGGGGTAGGATGTGGGGTGGAGTGGGAGCAAGGCTCAAGAGGGAGCGGATATATGTATACTTATAGCTGATTCACATTACTTACAGCAGAAATTAACACAGCCTTGTAAAGCTATTATACTCCAATTAAAAAATAAATTAGAAAAAGTAAAAAGCCACCCCCCCCCCAAAAAAAAACATTTATAAAAAAAGAAGGCTTTATACCTGGTGTCATGGGACTCTGAAGTGGGGGAGACATCCTTGTATAAATGCTCAGGACCAGCTGAACACGTAAGTTTCTTAGTATTCCAAGAAATACTTTATTTCTCTCTTCCTCATTCTGCCAGTTATACAAATGCCAAATTTATTGAATTAGAGTCTACAGGGATAGAACTTGGACACAGGGATTTTGAAACACACTCCCCAGGTGTTTTTAATGTTAGGCTGCATTAAACATAGTGATTAGAGATTCATTTCTTTTTGACAAATATATCTTTTTTATCCAATAGCAACTTAGAATTAATTCAAGGGAAGGCTTGCATGAGGATGCAAAATGAAGTATAAGAATCCTAGAAAAACAGTTTATAAAAGGCAAAAGAGAGGAAATCTTCAAAGACAAATATTGACTTTTCAATTTTGTTCAGTCAGTGTAAGCATGGGAGGAGCTTAGATCTAGAATTAGCAGTCCTACAAGGACTTTTCTTTCTCTGCTCATAATCAGACTAAGCTTTTGAATGCCCTGCTTTCAGCTACTTGAGAACTTTATTTATATGATCTTATTGTCATGAGGCATAATACTACTTTATTTATCATCATGGAGTGGTTTCAAGAAGAAAATTGGTTTTTATCTTTATTCCAAACTCAGATGTAGAGAGTTGAATTAATCACCCTCAAGTCACTGCATATAATATTTATCCCTGGATCCCGAGAGGCTCCTTTCTTGTATTTATTTCTTTTGTGTCTATTTCCCCTCTTCCTATCACCGAAAAGGCGTACTTTCTTGTATGTTTGGCATGAGTCCTTTCAAAACGGTTCCACCATACTGTGAATATGCTTTCTGTTTTAGTATATCTTACATTCCTCAACTGCGTCATTGAGGTGAGAGAAGAAAGAAAGAGCTTATTAGATGCTCCAATGCATCTTTCAACAGACAGACATTTATGAGGATTATTGGATGCTGCCTTTCAAAATATTTATACTACTCCCTTAATATGACTTATTTGTGTAATACCATATGAATTTCACTTGTTGATGTGAACATAGTGCTCCAAGAATTCAGATGAGCAATTCTCATCTAGCCCAGGTAGTTGGTTCCTACCCTGCATTGCCCCAGAATGTCAGATACTTATAAATAAAAAATACCTAGTACTCATGTATGTAATTTGAAAACATGAAGTTGGTCTACAATCTGATGTAGTCACCAGTAAATAAAAGTGTATTTGAGTATAAAAGTGTATTAAATTCAATGCTGGCTGTTCTTTTTTGAGTCTTTTCTGGTTGTCAATCAGAGTGATTTTAACAACTTCATAACGTTGAAATTAAGAATCCGTCCTGCTGCAATCATCAAGACAGTATCATACTGGCACAGAAACAGAAATATAGATCAATGAAACAAGAAATAAAGCCCAGAGATAAATCCACGCACCTATGGGTCTTATCTTTGACAAAGTAGGCAAAAATATACAATGAAGAAAAGATATTCTCTTAAATAAGTGGTGCTGGGAAAACTAGACAGCTACATGTGAAAGAATAAAATTAGAACACTTCCTAACACCATACACAAAGATAAACTCAAAATGGATTAAAGAGCTAAATGTAAGACCAGAACTATAGAACTCTTAGAGGAAAACATGGGCAGAACACTTCATGACATAAATCACAGCAAGATTCTCTATGACCTATCTCCTAGAGTAATGGAAATGGAAACAAAAATAAACAAGTGGGACCTAATTAAATTTAAAAGTTTTGCACAGCAGAGGAAACCATAAACAAGGTGAAAAGACAATCCTCCGAATGAGAGAAAATAATATCAAATGGAATAACTGACAAAGGAATAATTTCCAAAATATGGAAGCAGCTCATGTAACTCAATACCAGAAAAACAAACAACCCAATCAAAATGTGGGCAGAAGACCTAAACAGACATTTCTCCAAAGAAGACATACAGATGGCTAACAAACACATGAAAAGATGCTTTAACATCATTTTCATTATTAGAGAAATGCAAATCCAAACTACAATGAGATACCACCTAACACCATCGGGATGACCGTCACCAAAATCTACAAACAATAAATGCTGGAGAGGGTGTGGAGAAAAGGGAACCCTCTTGCACTGTTGGTGGGAATGTCAATTGATACAGCCACTATGGAGAATTCCTTAAAAAACTAGGAATAAATCTACCACGTGACCCCACATTCCCACTACTGGGCATATACCCTGAGGGAAACTGTAATTGAAAAAGACACATGTACCCCAGTGTCCCCTGCAGCACTGTTTACAACAGCGAGGACGTGGAAGCAGCCTAGATGCCCATTGACAGATGAATGGATAAAGAAGCTCTGCTACATATATACAATGGAATATTGAAAAGTGAAAAGAAAGTGAAGTCGCCCAGTCATGTCCGACTCTCTGCGACCCCGTGGACTGCAGCCTACCAGGCTCCTCTGTCCATGGGATTCTTCAGGCAAGCATACTGGCGTAGGTTGCCATTTCCTTCTCCAGGGGATCTTCCCGACCCAGGGACCAAACCTGGGTCTCCTGCATTGGAGGCAGACGCTTTAACCTCTGAGCCACCAGGGAAGCAAGGAATGCACTTGAGTCAGTTCTGATGAGGTGAATGAACCTAGAACCTATTATACAGAGTGAAGTAAGTCAGAAAAAGAAAAACAAGCATCATATTTGAAACATATATATGGAATCTAGAAAGATGGTACTAATGAACCTCTTGGGAGGTCAGCAGTGGAGATACGGACATAGAGAACAGGCTTATGGACACGGAAAGGGAAAGAAGAGAGTGGGGTGACTGGAGAGAGTAGCATGGAAACATATACACTACCATATGTAAAATAGATACCCAGTGGGAATTTGTTATATGACTTAGGAAGCTCAAACCAGTACTCTTGACAACCTAGAGGGGTGGGATGGGGTGGGAGATGGGAGGGAGGCTCATGAGGGAGAGAACATGTGTATACCTTTGGCTGATTCATGTTGATGTATGGTGGAAACCAACACAATATTGTAAAGCAATTATCCTTCAATTTAAAAACTCCATCTAAAAATAGTTTGGGGAATGTACTGCATGCACATTTTATAGAGTAAAATTAACAATTACTCTTGGGGGCAACTAATAAATTTGGTTTTCACTATTTTTCTAGTTTTTCCTTAGAATAGAATTAAGTCAAAGCTACCCTTTCTTTCAGGGGGAAAGGGAGAATATAAAGATTTTAAATGTCATCAAATGTAACATAAGAAGCAGTGGAGATATTTGGCAAAGAAACACTGTAAAAAATCAATTTTAAAAGGGCAAAAGACCATTTAAAAGAAAATCAATATGAAAAGAACAGGTAGAGTGACAATAAATTAAAAGTTCAAGCAAAATCAACATTCTTGCCATCAGACTCTTATCCTGCACATTTCTTTTCTAGGTCATCTTTACCTGCCTTCTCTGTTTTATATCAATTCCAACTAACAATGGGGTGATAACGTTATGAACCTGGATATTTCTATTCCATTTGAAACCTGAAGAGCTGGTCTTGCTCCTAGCAACATCAGGACACTGACTTTTCAACAAGACGTTTTTTTCTTTTCACTTAGGAGCAGTTTCTGGCTTTGACTCTCACAATCAAATTCTGACGCTTTCGATTGCTCTGGTATTTGAGTCTTTGTGGCCTGTTCTTCTCATCATGGTCTTTTATAAACCTGACTTTCTTCTCAGTAATTGGGTCATCTTCTTCCTATGGTACCTTTGGGATTAATTTCTCCAGCAGGGCTTGCAAGGTCACTTCCTGGCAGCCATATCACACCCACCGAAGCTATCAGCTCTGGATCTTGATCTGGTGTTCTCAGTTCTTAATGGAGCTTTGGGATTGCTGTTTTCTTTTCATGTTGCTCTTAAGTCTATTATGTTTGCTGGGTGCTTTGGCCTGATACAACACAATCCCTTGTCTAAGTCTATCTTTGTTCCCTATTAGTGGCAGTAGCTTGTAATAGGTTAGCTACAAGGGCAAGATAAGAACCTGTCAAAAGACCAGATACAATTACTCAGAGAAGGTACTAGCTTCAAATTCACCAATGTCTCCATATTAATGATTGCTTATGCATGTATGTGTGTGTGTGTGTGTGTGTGTGTATATACACACATAGAGAATTGAATTTTCAAATATTCCAGACTAAATTTTAAAATATTATATCAGAAGACAAAAATGAAAATCACATTATTGTCAAAAGTTATACTTTCTGATGTGAAAAAGCAATCATCAGGGTTGGAATCTTACAGTAAAGTTTATATTCTCTCTAATTTTGAGTACTCACGGATGTGAAAGGTGCATCTGCTGCACAATTAATACAACTTTTTTGACTTTTTGAAATTAAAAATGATACCTAAGCTCTGCCCAGTGCATTAATTATAGCACCATTCCTTTATCTGACAGTTGTTCAGGGTTTCAACAGCTGTACGTCTTTTGGCTTTCAGAACAATCATTGGAACACATCTCTAGTATCCAGATTTTGTAGTTGAAAAGAGAATTGGTTGGTAAAGCTGGATGGAGGTTGTTTACTGGATGTGTGTTCTACTTCTCTAGAGTCAGAGCAAGAAGGGAAAGCTGGGCAGCTGCCCTCCTGCCTCTGGTAAGATTACAGTGGAGTGGTCTCCAAGACAGAGCCCAGTCCCTCTCAACAAGTTGAAGAGAAGCATGGTTCATCACCAAGGTCTTTAGGAACAAATGTTTTACTGATGTCTAGCAAGAACCTTTCTCGCTTTACCTCCTCCTCTTCCTTGACTGTCAATGTAACCACCTAATAGTGGCCACAGCCATTGACACAGTTGTCACATATGCCCTTAACTATTTTAAGAGAAATTGTACTGGTTTTTAGGCTTCTTTTATTCTTTCTTCTTTTATGTATCCTGCTTAAAATGATGACACCTAAAAATTATTTTTAAAGATTAAGAACTTCTGTAACATTGGCCTAGGAAGGATTTTTCTAAGCAAAAGGCAGTGATCATAAATGAAAAGATGAGTAGATTTGATGACATGAAAAGTCAAAGCTTAAGTACATTTGAAAATCATCATAGACCAAATAAAAAGGTAAGTTAAATGGAAAAGTATTTGCAATATATGAGAGTTAGTTTGTTTCATATATAAGAATATCTTTTAAAATCAATGAACTTCCATTGAAAAAGAAACAAGGAAAGGTCATGAATAAGAAATTTACAAATAAAAGCTATAACACATGGTTAATATGTGTATGAAAAACTGCCCAATTATGCTAGCAATCATAAGTGCATTTGAGAACATGCTGTGCTTGTCAAATGGACTAAAGTTGTTTAAACAGCCTTCTCAGTGCTGGTAAGGGTGCAGGGAAATAGACGTTGTCATGCAGTACTGAGAGAAGTTTGGATTGGTAAAGCTTATTTAGAAGTCAAATTGGCAATACATATCAAAAGTGGACTTGGGAACTCTGCTTCCTAGAATTTATCCTAAGGGAATAACCACAGATATGCATAAAGACACAAATTAAAAAAAAATCCTTTCTAGGCATGTTTAGCATAGTAAAAAAAGCAAAAGTGAAAAAAACACTGTCATACCACCATCCATAGGTTCCAGGGGAAATGAAATGGTTCCAGTGATCCTTAATTCCCTAGAATTTGAAAGTGTTTGCAAGAAATGGCTACAAAGGCCTTAGGGGTACTTTAGATTCCCTGGTCATACTCTTGTCCTCATATCCCAGGAATGAGACTCCAGTTTGGCTAAATTATCTCTGTAGGGGGAATATTTTGCTGTCATCAGGACTGATATTAAAGATAAATATTTAATGCAGAGGAAATATTCATGATGTGTTAAGTGGAAAAGCAAGTTATAAATTGTGTACAGTAATCAGCTTTTTATAAATACATAGTTACAATTTTTAAAATCTAGGAAAGTGTACTCTAAAATGCAAATCTCTGGTGCTGGGTGTGAGGGAAATTTAATTTTCCTTCTTTTTCTGTTATTTCTCAAATATTCTGTGTTGATCACATTACCTTTAAAAGCATTAACTAAAGTAGATATACAACTCAGAACATATTATAAATGTACAGCTTGATGAATTTATATATACAGCTGGTTACACACCTGTGTAAAGACATAGAACACCATTGGTCCATTTTGTATTCACTTTAAGTCATTCACCTCCTTCCTCATCACCACTAACACCTCCAAAGTGATGACTGCCTTGACTTCTAGCATGGATTAGTTCTACCTGGTTTTGTACTTCATATAGAGAGATGAAATCATACTAGTTAGACTTTTGATCTGGCTTCCATTGCTCATTATCATATTGAGATACATCCTTCTTGTTGCATGTAGTTGTAAATCATTAATTCTTATTGCCATATGTTATTCCTTTGTGGGAATTAATATATTCCCCAAGCTTTCCTGGTGGCTCAGATGATAAAGAATCCACCTGCAATGAGGGAGACATGGGTCCCACCCCTGGGTTGGGAAGATCTCCTGGAGGAAGGCATGGAAACTCACTCCAGGATTCTTGCCTGGAGAATCCCCATGGGTGGAGGAGGCTGGTGGGCTACAGTCCATGGGGTTGCAAAGAGGCAGACATGACTAAATGACTAAGCACAGCACATTCCTTCATGGGAATTAATGTAATATAATGTATTTACTCATTTTACTCTTGATGAGCATTTGTATACTTTATAAGTTTGGGCCTATTATGAATAGTGCTTCTAGGAACATTTTAATGAATATTGTACATTTGGTGAACATATCTGTATATTTCTGTTAGATATATACCTTCAAGTAGAATTGCTGCATCTTAGACTATGCTTATGCCCAGCTTTAGTAGATACTACCAGTTTTCCAAAGTAGTTGTACCAGCCTGTGTGGGAGCCCTTTAGGAGAAGTTCCTCAGTTTGCCATAGCTCCTTAAGTCTCTTAGGTGTGAGCCCCATTGGTCTTCAAAGCCAGATGTTTTGGAGGCTTGTCTATCAAATGCTGATCCTAAAAGTTGGAGTGCCTGATATGGGGTATGAATCTTTCACTCCCTGCGCTGGGTTTTGAGTTCCCTCTTCATCGTACATTGCTGTACCCACCTGTAACCAGATTGAATCTCCACCGTTTCTACTTGTTTTGTTATCCTTTTCCTCTTGTTTGCCCAATATGAAGGGGTTGCTCTGCTGATAAGATTATTTTCAGAGGAAATTGTCCCATATGTAGCTATAGATTCAGTTTGTCCATAGGAACAGTAAGTTAAGGATCTTCCTAAAAGATGATGCTATTTAAGTGCTGCACTCAATATGCCAGCAAATTTGGAAAACTCAGCAATGGCCACAGGACTGAAAAAGGTCACTTTTCATTCCAATCCCAAAGAAAGGCAATGCCAAAGAATGTTCAAACTATCACACAATTGCACTCATCGCATATGCTAGCAATAGCAAAGTAATGCTCAAAATACTCCCAGCCAGGCTTCAGTAGTACCTGAACCGTGAACTTCCAGATGTTCAAGCTGGATTTAGAACAGGCAGAGATCAAATTGCCAACATCCGTTAGATCATAGAAAAAGCAAGAGCGTTCCAGAAAAATATCTACTTCTGCTTTATTTTCTAAACCAAAGCCTTTGACTGTGTGGATCACAATAAACTGTGGGAAATTCTTCAAGACATGTGAATACCAGAACACCTGACCTGCTCCTGAGAAACCTGTATGCAAGTCAAGAAGCAACAGTTAGAACTGGACATGGAACAACAGACTGGTTCCAAATAGGAAAAGGAATTCATCCAGGCTGTATATTGTCACCCTGCTTATTTAACTTATATGCAGAGTACATCATGCAGAATGTTGGGCTGGATGAATCACAAGCTGGAATCAAGATTGCCGGGAGAAATATCAATAACCTCAGATATGCAGATGACACCACCCTTATGGCAGAAAGTGAAGGAGAACTAAAGATCCTCTTGATGAAAGTGAAAGAGGAGAGTGAAAAATGTTTCCTTAAAACTCACCATTCAGAAAACTAAGATTATGGCATCTGGTCCCGTCACTTCATGGCAAATATATGGGGAAACAACAGAAACAGTGAGAAACTATTTGGGCGCCAAAATCACTGCAGATGGTGACTGCAGCCCTGAAATTAAAAGACATTTGCTTCTTGGAAATTTGCCAACAGAGGTCCATCTAGTCAAAGCTATGGTCTTTCCAGTAGTCCATGTATGGATGTGAGAGTTGGACTATAAAGAAAGCTGAGTGCCAAAAATTGATGCTTTTGAACTGTGGTGTTGGAGAAGACTCTTGAGAGTCCCTTGGATATCCAAGTCAATTATAAAGGAAATCAGTCCTGAATATTCACTGGAAGGACTGATGCTGAAGCTGAAACTAATACTTTGGCCTCCTGATGCAAAGTACTGACTCGTTGGAAAAGACCCCAATGCTGGGAAAGATTGAAGGCAGGAGGAGAAGAGGACGACAGAAGATGAGATGGTTGGTTGGCATCACTGACTTGATGGACATGAGTTTGAGCAAGCTCTGGGAGTTGGTGATGGACATGGAAGACAGTGTGCTTCCATGGGGTTGCAAAGAGTTGGACACAACTGAGTGAGTGAACTAAACTGAATGCTATTTTGAACAAGATATTTTTAATACAGAATGCTATTTTGAACAAGATATTTTTAATACAGAATGCTATTTTGAACCAGATATTTTTAATACAGATCAGGGTTTAGAACCACCGAGTTATCCTTGGCACCAATCCCTCTCTCTTTCCCCAGTCCCATTTAAGCAATCACTAGGTCCTCTTGATTTTTTTTTCCTCAAGGTTTTTGAATCTACCCACTTTTCCCCTCTGGGGTCACCATCAGTATCCACCAACCATTTTCTCTTGCTTGAATGATTTCTGAATGTATCCATATTCATGTGACCACCTCCTTACTTTGCACCACATCTTTTATCCACTCTGAAGGCCAAGTGATCTTCTCACAAGTCAAACCTGTTCATCCCAATCGTCTAGTTTAAAATGCTCTGCCCATTCCCTAGACCAGCGCCTCTCTTTGGTTGCAAGGGTTCTCATTACCTGGCCCCAGCTTAGCTCATTCCATTCCCCCTCGCTCTTTCTGCTCTGGATGGACTGGGCTGCCTTCACTTTGTCAGACCTGCCGTATTTCCTCCTCCTTCTTGACCTTTGCTCTTGTGATCTCCTTTATCTGGAATGTTCTTCCATTTACTCCTGTTTGTCCTTTAGTTCTTACCTCAGACATTACCTCCCCTCAGACTGCGTGGACCAGGGCAGCTCTCTACTAAAGATGTTAACTGCACTGTTTTTCTTCTCTGCACCAGAGGGGGAGAATTTAACTCTTTGTTAATCAATATGTAGGTAAATATAGTCAATCTAAGAGCTCAGCTTCTAATATATTTACATATTTGAACTCTTACCAAGTGTCTGTTATCCAACCATAGCTCTTTGAAACCAATATATGCGTTTTAAAAGGCTAGAAATAAACAGCAAAGGTAGTTCACTTTGAATGACAGGAGTGTGGAAGATTTTCTCCGAGTCTTTTCTGATCTTTGTATTTTCCAAAATTTTTAAAATTGATGTAACTTACTTTTAATGGGTGAACAGTGCAATAAGTATAACAGTGTCTAGATAGTATGTATAGAGATTATGACTGGAAAGAAACTACCGTGTGTTATGTGATCCCTTTAGTTTTACTCTGTGAAGTCGCTGAGTTGTGTCCGACTCTTTGCGACCCCATGGACTATACCCTACCAGGCTCCTCAGTCCATGGAATTTTCCAGGCAAGAGTACTCGAGTGGGTCGCCATTTCCCTCTCCAGGGGATCTTCCCAACCCAGGGATCAAAGCCGGGTCTCCCGCACTACAGGCAGACACTTTACCGTCTGAGCCTTTACTCTACACCCTCCCATGTGGCAAAAGCCAGAGACTACCACTGGTTGTTTGTAAGCTTTTTAAGATGACCTGAGAGTTCAATGAGTGGAGATAATATTTCTTTCGTGGTGGGCAGGTCTGACTCATGTGGGCATCTCTTGAATTGCTTGCATTCCCTTCCATGCCTGGAAGGAGTGTTGGCAAGAATCTCAAGGAGCCAGGAGAGCTGCTTCCAGCTTCATGCACAGACTCAGATGTTGAGCTGCTGGAATGATTCCAAGGACTGCTCAGGAAAGTGTTTACGGTAGAAGTGGGGCTGCAGAGTCTGCCTTTGTCCAGGTCATCATGATTTGAAGTTCCCTCTCCTGTGTTCTGTTGCTGTCTCAGACCAGGCAGAGAGAGAATGGAATCCAGGCTTTCTCACTATAAAGACTGTGTAGCCAAGTCAATAAGTATTTCTGTCTCTAGGGCTTGATATGTATACCTTCTGGTGCATCAGTTCAGTTCAGTCGCTCAGTCATGTCCGACTCCCTGTGACCCCATGAACTGCAGCACGCCAGGCCTTCCTGTCCATCAGCAACTCCCGGAGTTCACCCAAACTCATGTCCATTGAGTCAGTGATGCCATCCAACCATCTCATCCTCTGTCATCCCCTTCTCCACCTGCCCTCAATCTTTCCCAGTATCAGGGTCTTTTCCAGTGAGTCAGCTCTTCGCATCAGGTGGCCAAAGTATTGGAGTTTCAGCTTCAACATCAGTCCTTCCAATGAACACCCAGGACTGATCTCCTTTAGGATGGACTGGTTGGATCTCCTTGCAGTCCAAGGGACTCTCAAGAGTCTTCTCCAACACCACAGTTCAAAAGCATCAATTCTTCTGTGCTCAGCTTTCTTCACCGTCCAACTCTCACATCCATACATGACTACTGGAAAAACCATAGCCTTGACTAGACGGACTTTTGTTGGCAAAGTGATGTTTCTGCTTTTTAATATGCTATCTAGGTTGGTCATAACTTTCCTTTCAAGGAGTAAGCGTCTTTTAATTTTATGGCTGCAGTCACCATCTGCAGTGATTTTGGAGCCCCGAAAAATAAAGTCAGCCATTGTTTCCCCATCTATTTGCCATGAAGTGATGAGACCAGATGCCATGATCTTCGTTTTCTGAATGTTGAGCTTTAAGCCAACTTTTTCACTCTCCTCTTTCACTTTCATCAAGAGGATCTTTAGTTCTTCTTCACTTTCTGCCATAAGGGTGGTGGCATCTGCATATCTGAGGTTATTGATATTTCTTCCGGCAGTCTTGATTCCAACTTGTGCTTCCTCCAGCCCAGCGTTTCTCATGATGTACTCTGCATATAAGTTAAATAAGCAGGGTGACAATATACAGCCTTGATGTACTCCTTTTCCTATTTGGAACCAGTCTGTTGTTCCATGCCTCATTCTAATTGTTGCTTCTTGACCTGCATACAGATTTCTCAAGGCAGGTCAGGTGTTCTGGTATTCGCATCTCTTGAAGAATTTTCCACAGTTTGTTGTGATCCACACAGTCAAAGGCTTTGGCATAGTCAATAAAGCAGAAATAGATGTTTCTCTGGAACTCTCTTGCTTTTTCGATGATCCAGTGGATTTGGCAATTTGATCTCTGGTTCCTCTGCTTTTTCTAAAATCAGCTTGAACATCTGGAAGTTCACAGTTCACATATTGCTGAAGCCTGGCTTGGAGAATTTTGAGCATTACTTTACTAGCATGTGAGATGAGTGCAATTGTGCGGTAGTTTGAGCATTCTTTGGCATTGCCTTTTTTGGGATTGGAATGAAAACTGACCTTTTTCAGTCCTGTGGCCACTGCTGAGTTTTCTAATTTTGCTGACATATTGAGTGCAGCACTTTCACAGCATCATCTGTTAGGATTGAAATAGCTCAACTGGAATTCCATCACCTCCACTAGCTTTGTTCGTAGTGATGCTTCCTAAGGCCCACTTGACTTCACATTCCAGGATGTCTGGCTCTAGGTGAGTGTGAGTGATCACACCATCGTGATTATCTGGGTCGTGAAGATCTTTTTTGTATAGTTCTTCTGTGTATTCTTGCCACCTCTTCTTAATATTTTCTGCTTCTGTTAGGTCCATACCATTTCTGTCCTTTATTGAGCCCATCTTTGCATGAAATGTTCCCTTGGTATCTCTAATTTTTTTGACGAGACCTCTAGTCTTTCCCATTCTATTGTTTTCCTCTATTTCTTTGCTTTGATTGTTGAGGAAGGCATTCTTATATCTCCTTGCTATTCTTTGGAACTCTGCATTCAGATGCTTATATCTTTCCTTTTCTCCTTTGCTTTTTGTTTCTCTTCTTTCCACAGCTATTTGTAAGGCCTTCTCAGACAGCCATTTTGCCTTTTTGCATTTCTTTTCCATGGGGATGGTCTTGATCCCTGTCTCCTGTACAATGTCATGAACCTTCGTCCATAGTTCTTTAAGCACTCTGTCTATCAGATCTAATCCCTTGAATCTATTTCTCACTTCCACTGTTTAATCATAAGGGATTTGATTTAGGTCATTCCTGAATGGTCTAGTGGTTTTCCCACTTTATTCAATTTAAGTCTGAATTTGACAATAAGGAGTTCATGATCTGAGCCACAGTCAGCTCCTGGTCTTGTTTTTGCTGACTGTATAGAGCTTCTCCATCTTTGGCTGCAAAGAATATATTCAATCTGATTTTAGTGTTGGCCATCTGGTGATGTCCATGTGTAGAGACTTCTCTTGTGTTGGTGCATCACCAAAAAACAAATGTTAAAATCAATATTTGCCTAAAATTAAGGCCCAGTACCATCATTCAAAATGACTTTTGAGATATGGAAGCAGAAAATTGTATCATATAATAAATTTGAGTATTATTGAACTACTATCTCTTTGAGGTAATAATTTTGATCTCTCCAACCTAGAGTTCGAACCCAGGTCTCCCGCATTGCAGGCAGATTCTTTGCCAGCTGAGCCACAAGGGAAGCCCAAGAATACAGGAGTGGGTAGCCTATCCCTTCTCCAGCAGATCTTCCCAACCCGGGAATTGAACCAGGTTCTCCTGCATTGTGGATGGATTCTTTCCCAACTGAGCTATCAGGGAAGCCCATCATATAATAAATTAAGTATTATTTAATTACTGTCTCCTTGAGGTAATAATTTTGAGGTAACAATGCTGGCCTTTTGCATTATTCTCAGAAAGTGAGAAGAATCCCAAGTAGGATCTTTTCCCAAAATGATTCATTCCCAAGTGGAATTAAATAAATAAAAACTAAATATTATGCTTAAAGATGATTGGTTTAACATCATGAAAGCAAATGTAGCACATAATTCTACAAAGTTTAGAATCATGATGTGATCTAATTTCTATCATTTTTTGACTTATCAGATAATAAATATTTATACCTCAAAATAAGTACATATTCTGTCTACTGTTGTAGAACTAGTGCTGGATTTAGTTGTCAGTCAATTTCTCTATTTAACTGATTGAAATATTTCAGTAATTATTTTTGTATAAAATAACAGTTTCATAATTAACACTAATTATTGTAACTTTTTATTCTTGCAATAAGAAACATGCATTTTTACTTCTGATAGAATCTCAGTGTACTAAACATATAAGGATATTTTCAATTCTAGTTTTATTTGAAATGTAAATATATATATTTGGAATTGATCTTCTGGCACTAAGAGTAAAATACATTCCTTGTTCTCATTATTGACATTATGATACTATTTGTGCATAATGGTAACTTGAACCACTCAGAAGATTAAAGGTGTCAGTGAAGACATTGATCTACATAGACATACAACTATGGGGTCTTCTGAAAGCCAAGACCAATTTAACTAGCAGGTCTTGTTTGAAGTTGTACTTCAGCTGAATTAATTATAGCAACTATTTTGTTTTACTAAACATTTATGGAGCATCTTCTAAGTGCTAGCCTTCTAGCTGGTTTAAGATATAGAAATAATGAATGAGCATAAACCAACCTTGTTTTACTTATCTTTAGGTAACTCAAATGCCCCAGTCTATTTACCCTTCACGTTAGCTTATCCAAAATAGTTCAAATCTCTACTCTCCTTGGGGTAAGAATTCCAGTATTTTACCAGCTTGCCCTTCTTGCATGATTTTTTTGAATCCCTGCGATAGCCCAAGCTAGTGGTTAATTGACATCTTAACTAGTTGTTTGGTTCTAGACCATGCATCATTCTTTTGCCAGTCACTGACATCCTTAAGCCCCTTGCTGCTGTTCTCCCATGGATGTCTTTAACCTCAGGGTCATTCCAAACTCTCACACAATTTCCTCATCAGCTGTGATGTTTGCATGATTTCACTGATGACTTCAGAATTTTTTTTAAAAAAGGCAACACAGATAGAGAATCTGACAGTTGTTCCTGGATGTTAAAATTCTCTGAGTTCACAGACCAAAGCCCTCCATAGGCATTCTCTCTTGTTCAGCCTTCTCTGCCCAGTCTCAGGCTGGTCTCTGTCTCGGGAATCAGTTTACCTCCCCACAAATGGAATACCTGAAATAAGTTTCTCATACCTGCATACAGGTCCCCTGTCCCCTAGGCCCAGAGGCAGTCACAGGCTGTATCTACTTCCTGCTCTCATCAATCTTGTAGTAAGACTCACGGTGGAACAATGTTTTCCTTTTGTGGTAATCCTACCCTTCCAAAGAAGTGTGGTCTCTCCATAAAATATTCATGACAAGAACAGTACTTTCCCTAAAGATGAGTTTATGAACCTGAAATGATCCCCAGTTCGGTATAGTGTAACAGTATAGTAAAATTTGAAATTCAGCGATCTCAGACCATTCTTGTTTCTAAGGTAAGATGTATTTACATTCTTCCTGTGGCTTCCAGTCTTTACCTCTGAATCAGTTGCTTTTTGTTTAAATTTATTACATAAGATAATTGGATAGCTACACAGGTCAGGGCCAATTTTAGAGAAAGTTGTTAGTATAAAATATCCTGACATGTTGCATCTTGATTATTTAAAAATCACTCTAATGGCAACCCACTGCAGTATTCTGGAAAATGCCATGGACGGAGGAGCCTGGTAGGCTACAGTCCATGAGGTCGCAAAGAGTTGGACACGACTGAGTGACTTCATTTCACTTCACTTCACTTTTAGATAGTTACTGACTATCCCATCAGGGCTTCCATGATGGCTCAGCGGCAAAGAATCCGCCTGCAATGCAGGAGACGTAGGAGGCATGGGTTTGATCCCTGGGTTGAGAAGATCCCCTGGAGGAAGAAAGGACAACCCGCTCCAGTGTTCTTGCTTGGAAATTCCATGGACAGAGGAGCCTGGTGGGCCACAGTCCATAAGGCTGCAAAGAGTCGGACACGACTAAAGCAACTGAGCATGCACACGACTATCCCATCCTGTCTTTTCCCCAAAGCAGTAACTCAAGGAACAACTTTCTTATTCCTTGACCTGTACCAAAATATCTTATTCTGTCATGGATGTTAAATGCTTGGTCATCTAACCTGATAAAATAGTACAAAAAAGACATAGAATACTTGCTATGATTGTCTTGACCTCTCTTACCTTCATGTAACCAAACTATCCAGAGCAGAGCACTGCCCACAGCTCTGTTTAAAATTGGATACCTCTCAAGGTCCTTCTCCCCTATGCAAGTGAAACATGTAATTTAAGATAGTCTGATAAAAACACTTCAAAATAGAAAGTGGGATTTTTTTTTTCTTTTCTTAAACTATTACCTTCCCCTTAGCCAAAAGGATGACATTATAAATGTTTTCACCACACGTAGCTTAGAAATTGTCTCATCTCAGACCAAAAGTAGATGCTGAGATTCTGATATCTTGCTTCAATACTACCTCTAGATCCTTTTCCCCAAACCTCTGGAATTAAATATGTTCTGATTGCACGTGGCTGTTAACAGGGGCTGAACTTCTTTTTCTCCTAAGGGGAAGGCAGTATGCTGAAGCCAGCACAGGACTAATCAATTGGGACTTGGTGCACAGAATGCACACCCTGCCCGCAGGCATCGTGTCCTCCCTAGAGTGGCCCACAGACACGGTGTTGGAGGCTTGGGAGATCATCTGTAAATGAGAAAGTAAAATAGGGATCAAAGTTATGAAGGTTCTGGCATTATGCAGAGGTTGCAAGGGAATTCCAGAATAGCCATTTATTTCATTTTAAAGGTACCTTTCTTACCACTTAAAACAGGTAAATAAATCTAAAGCACAACTTATTTCTAGGACAAATGACTGTCAGAAAGCATTGGTAAGCTGACTATATCTTTTATAATACAAAGAAGTCATTTTTTAGATTTCAAATTTAAAAGGGAGCATATGATGTAAATTCTGTTTCTGTGAAATACCATACGTTAATTAGGAACATGGGCAAGTCCACAGACCTCCAGATAAGTTAAACTTTCAGATGGAAGTGTCATCATTACTCAGCTGAGTCAAGGATATTCATTGCTTGAGGTGAAATTTAATACTTAGATTTCAATGATTCAGTGAGATGATGCCTGACCTCACTTTGCAAAGTTAAAAGTTATTGGTTTTCCTTATGTTTTACAGTAGATTAGTTTTTTAAGCAAGGCATAATATTTTAATGACAAGTTTATTTTCAAAATTATTCTTTTTATCATTTAGTTCAGTAATTTTTATGATAAATTTTAATATTTTAGGACAGAGTACAAAGTAATATGTTTGAACATAACTTTTATGGCACTAATATTTTCTAAAGGTTTATGTGGAAAAGGGCTTTGTGACACCATAGCATTTTCGATTAGGGACTAAAGCAAAAAATATTGATATATGGGCAGTTCAAATCACATTTCAATTGTAACAGAATTATGTTTTGTAACTCAGTTATAGGAATTGCTTAAACCTGTTTTTTGTGTAGTCTGAATAGGTTTTAAGGAAGAAAATGGTCTATTTGAAGAGCTGAAAGGAATTGATTCATTTAGAAAGTTTTGTGAAATAAAGAGTTCCTTAAATTGGTGGCACCAGGGTAAAGTATTTATGAACCAGTGAGGTCTGACACATCAAAATTAGTAACATTCTAACAGTTCTGTGAAGGTTATGGTTTGGCATATGGTATAATGCATATGGCAGTTTACAAAAAGGTGTGTTAGTGTAAAGAAGTTCTTGGCATACTGGATACATGAAATCAATATCGCTATGGTCATACCCTGTACTGTAATTTATTTTCTGAATTTTGAACATTTAACTGGTGAGTGCTCCAAATTTGGACTAGTCTTTAGTTGCTTCTCCCTAGAGCTGCAAGCCAAATTGGATCAATCAGCTGCTCAGACCAGTATCTTGGAGTTTTTCCCACAGGCAGACTCCCTCACAAGCTACGATCCTCCCTTTGTCTGAACACTTCATCCCTCATGGCACGCTAAGGTCCACCTCAGCCAAATCTTTTTCATGGATATCCCTTTTCTTTAGTTTTTGCCCAAATATTCTTTGAATATCATTCTCCTCTTTCCTCTATGAGAGTATGTTTATCTTTATTCTAGTTGAGAACCAAGAATATTGTAATAGTCACACCGATATGTACAAAACACTGGTAATATTGGTCTTAACTAAAAATGAAAAAGGATATGTTATAGTGGAACTGAACAAAATAAAAAGCCAAGGCTATCTTCATTGCCCAAGGTTCTTCAGGTACTGGAAAGGCTCCTTTAAAATCTTTACTTAGATTATAATTTATCATTTTATCCTTATCTAGATAAATGAAAATCAGCACTTAAACCAAATTTTATCTTAGTCTGTTTTACTTTTTTCTATCTTTCAATTATTGGATTACCATATATCGTATTCCTATTATTTTGTATTTCAGATGTTCTGCATTTCAGCCTCATCAAAGCCTAAATTGATGTTTATGGGCTAATCTGGACACCTAAAAACAATTTGCTTCACTACATCTATGAGAGGATATGTTCAAATTCTCACTGGCTGACTTATAAAGGGGCTTTTGGAATACAACCCAATGTAAGTTCCAGACATAATGTGTTTTAGTCTTTGCTGTTCACCTCCTCCCCAAGTTAGAGCATTTATTTGTCAGCAGGTGTGGAGGGGTGTGTGTGTGTATTATATATACCTCTGTGTCTACACATATCCTTTCTGACAGTATGGATTCATAGCATCCTTTATCCTTTCCTTAAACAGATATTTGAATGTCTGTTATGTGAAAGATGCAGTTCTAGGCCCAAGGGATATCCAGAAATGAGGTTTATGCTCCCCACCACCAGAGTTCACACTCTGTTGGGGAAACAAACATAAACCAAATAAGTGCACACACACATATGCAGTGCATGGGGTGAGAGGTGTGCTGAAAGGAGGTCACTTAGCACTGTGTCAGCAAGTAGACAGGAATCTGCTTATTTCCAGGGAAAACTTTCCTGGAGGGAGTAATGCACCAGCTAAGGTCTCAGGGTAGGCAGGAGTTAACAGGGCAAAAGAATAGAGAGGTGATGGGAGAAGGAGACAAGGATGGAGTGGAAAAGGCTCCAGATAGGGGGAGCACATGTCACAGATCATATCTGCTCAGCTAAGTGCTTTGGGTGATTTTTTCCCAAGCATGACTCCTGAGTAGCTGGGAGACTTTAGCTTAAGCCATACCATGAAAACTAATCATAATCATACTAGAAAAGAAAAAGGCATATATTTTACAAGCACTTGTACTTTTTTTAAGGTATGAAGTATTCCTTAAGCCCTGACAACTACTCTGAAGATGGAATTATGAATATGGCAACTTTTCTAAGGGGCTTTGAAGAAAAGGGGATAAAGAACGACAGGCCTGAGGACCAGCTGAGTAAAGAGAAAAAGAAGATTCTCTTCTCCTTCTGTGAGGTGTGCAACATCCAGCTGAACTCTGAAGCCCAGGCCCAGGTCCATTACAATGGCAAGTCTCACCGCAAGCGAGTCAAGCAGCTGAGTGATGGACAGCCCTCATCCCCAGCCCAGGGTTCCGCGCCACCACCCCCAGCCAGCCCCGGTACCCACACCAGCACAGGTAGGTGGGGGCCTGGGGCCCCACTTCCTGCTGGGAGAAATGCTCTGCTCTAGAAAGTGAAGGATTTAGAGCATGGCTTATCTTTCACCTTAAAACTGCCACAACAGTGTATATGCTTCTTCCTACAGGTAAATCCAAGAGCTATTTGTTACTTCTCAGGATACGTTTTAAATTGCTATTAATCTATATTATACTAGGCACAAATATATACATATATATATATATATGCACACACACACAAATATATATATACACACACACACGTACAATTTGTATGTTGGCTTGTAGGCTTAATTCTCTATCTCCATAGTATGCAAACATTCCTTGACATATTTTGAAATGTGCTTCAAATGGATGGTGATGTCCATTTTTTTCTCCTCTCTGCAAAATGAGGCTTTCTTTCGTCTCCTTCGTCTGCTTTCCATTGAGTAGCATACTATTAGATGGTATATAAAAAGCTCCAGCTTTATTTGTAACACCGTGTGATGCAGGAAAGGAGCATTCATCTTCTGCGCTACAAGCCTTATATTCTTTTAGGGAGTTGGCAGCAGCATGCCGGCCGTGTTCTAACAACGGGAATAGGCATTGCCAAAACCAACAAGGCTTACTTCTGAGGTCCAGCGCCACGGCAAGCTCTGTCCCTGCCTCTTGCCTCTCACCCTTCCCTGTGGGCTGGGCAGAGGGGGAGGCTTAGGGATTTCCACATTCCTGAATCTGCCCAGATTTCTTCACAGTCTTACAAATCCTATATCCTTGGGCAAGGCTGCTGCCTCCCCATTGCTGGTCTTTGGGTAGCCTCATCTGTGACACAACTAAAGAAAATGTGAAGTGTACTGTTTTCCACGGTGAAGATTTCTGTAGAAAGTCGGTATCCTCCACAGATTTACCTGGGAGGCCAGAATAATCCTCCTCCTAAAAGTGGGAGAAAGCTCCAGATTCCTCTCTAGCAAGCGCTTGCTTTGGTAATGAGGCTTCAGCTTGAAGTGGGGTGCTGCGTGCGGCCCTTTGTTGGGATTTCACTTGGTCCTGTTACACAGTGTTTGATTTCATGAAGTTATATCATGATCCATGTTGAGCTCCAGCAAAAATGGCTTGTGTGTGTTTGCTGTAATCAGTTTTGTATTTCAAGCTAAACCTAACTCCTGTTTACCCAGTATATGACTTAATTTCATTATTTTCCTCAGTCAATATTTATCATGTTGTGAAAGAACATAAAGGGACTTACCAGGATATAAGATAAAAGACACATATATTATAATCTGCTGTGCTTAGTCGCTCAGTCATGTCTGACTCTTTGTGACCCCGTGGGCTGTAGCCCACCAGGCTCCTCTGTCCATGGGGATTCTCCAGGCAAGAATATTAGAGTGGGTTGCCATGCCCTCCTCCAGGGGATTTCCCAACCCAGGGATCAAACCCAGGTCTCCTGTACTGCAGGTGGATCCTTTACCAACTGAGCCACCAGGGAAGCCCTTTATTATAATTCTGTTTACTTATTATGATGATAATTTTTATAAATATTTGCAGATGCATTAATGTATTTGTATTTACATGTTAAAAATACAGTTGGTATTGTTGAAGCTGAAACTGTAATACTTTGGCCACCTCATGCGAAGAGCTGACTCATTTGAAAAGACCCTGATGCTGGGAAAGATTGAGGGCAGGAGGGGAAGGGGATGACAGAGGATGAGATGGTTGGATGGCATCACCGACTCAACGGACATGAGTTTGAGTAAACTCCGGGAGTTGGTGATGGACAGGGAGGCCTGGCGTGCTGCGGTTCATGGGGTTGCAAAGAGTCGGAAACGACAGAGTAACTGAACTGAACTGAGGGTAAAAACTGATGACTTTCTTGTATCTACATCAGAGGGTAAATAACCCTGAATCCAATATCTATGTTTAAATGGAGGTTAACCTGTGGTTTCTAAAAGAAGTAATATTAGTAGATAACATTCATGGAACATTTTCTGTGGAGTATGTTTTGTCCTTAAGATAAGAACCTTATAGGAATTTTCTCATTTAGTCTTCTCATGAACCCTGCGGTAGGTACTAAGATTATTCCTAATTTATAGACTAGGAACAGAGGTGCAGAGATAAAATTTATTCAGGTTTATACAGCATGGAAATGGCAGATCATAGTTCCAACCATATTTAAGGAATAGTGAGGCCATAATTCTTCATCACTACTTTGCTGCTGTCTTCTACCGTGTGATAAACTCAGATTAAATTCAGACCCATGTGCTATAATATATTTGTGGTCACAAACAGTTACTGTGATGGTAAACTACCTCTCTCTAATGAGTTTTGCAAACAGATATTTGAAGCTCCAATTCATGAATTTTTCCATCTTTCTCTCTTGCTAATGAAATATCCAGCTGATATAAAATACATTTAGCTAAGATGTATACAGAATATTATGGATATATTCTATAAATAAAACATAACTCATTATCTAGTATAACACAGTCTCTTAATAGAGAGTAAAATGGGTGAGAAAATGAAATAGCTTTTCAAGTTTTACTTTAGGCAGAAAGGAGAGTTTTCATTTACTGATAATATAGTCAGTGATTCATTTTCAGAAGACTTGGGTTTAGCATGTGATGAAGGCAAATCACTTAACATCTGAAATTGGATAGCATTAATCGTCCCATCTGAAAAAAAGTAAGGATAATAATGTCTCCTCTTTGAAATAGAAATTGGACATAGATGTATGTACAAAGATGATTATGACAACCTATAATTCGAAAATGCAAACTGTATCCTGAATGTCCAGTAGAAAAAAAGGTTAAATACATATTATCACGTTACAAGATGATTGATAGAAACCATAGTCATTAAAAGTTGTGTTTACTGTAACGCAGTGAAAGGGGAGACTGCCACAGTCTCACGCCAAGTGAAACAACAGGAACTGGAGCGGAATATACTTTAGGGCTGCTATGTGTGCATGTGCACTTGATTGTTTAGAGTCTCAACTCGATGAACAGCAAGCCTGACATGGTTTGGTTTATTTCCAGTCCCTTTCCTCAGTTTTGGCTAGTTGAATATCTATTTCCCATTGGAATTGTGGAGGTGTGGGGGGTGGCCTTGCCCTACAGCCGTGACAAAGTTGCGGGGCTCTTCCTGATGATGCCTGTGTGCATGCTTCGTTGCTCAGTCGTGTCCGACCCTCTGTGACCACATGGACCACAGCCCTCCAGGTCACTCATCTAGGTAATTGCTCTTCTGGTTGTGGGTCCCAGATGCTCCTAACAGAACCTGGATGGATGAAGAGCTCCCTTTGGTCCCACAGACATGGGGAGTCCCTGAGACTTAGCTGTGTCTTCCAGCTTCCCTTAAGTTGGTAGCAAAAGACTCTATTCCTCCACTGTGTGTGCCTCTGTCTCCCGCACTGAGTTATCCCTGGCAAGGTTGGATCCTCCTCTCTCACCTGTGTGCCAGCTCTTGGGGCCTGAGGTCATGTGCAGAATCCACCTGACAACTAACATTCTTCTTGAAAACCTAGAGCTTCTGGGGCCCAGGCAGGTGGAGGTGGAGTAGACGGAGGCAGGGGGCTTCCCTCTGCATGTCTCTTACCTGCTCTGGCGGCACCAGGGAGACCGGCAAGTTCAGTGACAAATCAGCCGCTTCATCAGGGAACAAATCACCAAGCTCCCCTTTGCGATCATCACTTGGCTCTAGGGACTTACACTTACCCCTCAAAGAGAAAAGGTAGACTGGAGTCCTAATCCCCAGTACTTCAGGATGTGACCTTGTTTGGAGACAGAAATCTTTACAAAGGAAATTAAATTAAAACAAGGTCATTAGGGTTGACTCTAATCCAGCGTGACCGGTGTCCTTATAAAAAGGGGAAATCTGGGTTGAAAGGTGCACACATAGGGAAGATGATGTGAAAACACAGGGAGAAGGGAACCATCTTCAAACTGAGGGGAGAGGCCTGGAACTGACCCTTCTGTCAGCAAGAACCCATCCTGCAGTACCTTCGTTTTGGACTCCTGGCCTCCAGGACTGTGAGATGATAAATCTGTATTGTTAAGCCAGCCAGTCTGCGGTATGTTGTTACAATAGCCCGAGCCGATTAACACAGGGAGGGAAAGAGAAGCACGTCTCCTCCCCAGAGGAGAGTTGTAGACATAGCCTTCCAACAACTGTTAACTTCAGAGGGAACATCCTCTTCTCTCTGTTGGTCTTGTTATGGTTTTGGGGTTGGCAGGTTAGGTGTGGGGTACACGGGGTTGTAGTTGGGACTTGAGGCAGTTTTCTGAATAAGAGGGGACTGACCCTCAACCACTGGCAGTTCTTTCACTAAATTTAGTGTGTTCCTTTTGGAAGAATAGGAAGATGCTTAGAATGTACCTAAAACTATTTTAGAACACTCTGGGCTACAGAAGGAAGAATTAGAGGGGAAGCAAAAAGAGCTTAAATAACTTCATCTGTGTGAGAAGGATCCCTACGCCTTTCCCCTATCAGAACCAAGGAGAATTGGAAATAACAGAGAACCACGATTATGCTTGGTTTTGGACAAAATAGTTGCAGGCTTCTATCCCTTTTGAACGGTCCACAAAGACTGGTGTTCCTGATCCCTAGCAAGGTGAGCAGATGGACCTGAAGCAGTCTTCTGACTGCCTGTGAGCTTAGTGAGCCCAGAGGCTGCTGGATGAGCCTGAGGACCACAGAGGAGCTTCTGAGAGGAGCACGGAAGCAGCTTTTCCAGCGTCTGGGATTGGAGTCGTGGCAGGAGAACGTCTCCCGTGTGCCATGAGCAAAGTGCAGGCCTGCCTGAAGGTCCCTCATAGTTGTTAACAAGGGAACACCCTCACAGTGCCAGAAGATAAATATCAGACAGGAAGAAAAATCTCTCAGCAGATGCCTGTGTGCAGATGACAACCAGGCCCTAAACTCTCCTATCTGAGCCTTGGCACTATGTAATCCTATAAGCACCCTCTGTTCCTGACTCCAAGTCTAGATGGAACTTCAGGGAAGGAGGTACCCCATACAGCCTGAGAGTCAGTTTCTGTTACCACACGTGATAAGTTTTGTAAGAGACAAAGGAATTTATCATTAGCAGGTTTACCCTTAAAGGTCAACCAAAGGAAGTTTTTCAAATAGAAGGGACATGATAAAAGAATAAACCTTAGAGCTTCAGGAAGGGAGAAACAACTGAAAAAGCAGAAATAAACATTGTAAAGCAATTATACTTCAATAAAAATTAAACAGAGAAAAAGCAAAAATATAGGTGCATACAATAACTGTATCAGTAAGGGCTCGCCAGAGAAGCAGAATCAATAGGGTATGTGTGTGTGTGCGTGCCCATGTGCACACATACATATATAAGAATATTTATTAAAGGAATTGGCTCATGTGATCATGGAGGTTGACAAGTCCCAAGATCCACAATCAAAAAGCAAGAGACCCAAGAGGTCTGATGGTGTAGTTCCAGTCCAAAAACTGGAAAGCTTGAGACCAGGAAAAACTGCTGTTTCAGTTTAAGTTGGAACGCAAGAAAAAATTGATAGCTCAGGTTGAAGGCAGTCAGGCAGGAGGAATTCCCTCTTACTCAGGGGAGGGTCAGCCTTTTGTCCTATTCAGGCCTGCAACTGACTGGATGAGACCCATCCATAAAAAAGGAGGAATTTGTTTTACTCAGTCTGTAGATTCAGATGTGAAATTCAATATGAATTGTAGTAATCTTTTTAGATCTGTCTCCTAGAGTAATGGAAATAAAAACAAAAAGAAACAAATGGGACCTAATTAAACTTAAAAGCTTTTAAAAGCTTTTGCATAGCAAAGGAAACCATAAATAAAATGAAAAGACAACCTACAGAATGGGTTGCAAATAATGTGACCGATAAGGAATTATTTCCAAAATATGTAAATAGCTCATACAGCTCAATTAAAAAAAACAACAACCCAACCAAAACATGGGCAGAAGACCTAAATAGACATTTCTTTTTTTTTTTTAATTAATTAATTTATTTTTTCAGTGGGTTTTGTCATACATTGACATGAATCAGCAATAGATTTACACGTATTCCCCATCCCGATCCCCCCTCCCCCCCTCCCCCCTCCCTCTCCACCCGATTCCTCTGGGTCTTCCCAGTGCACCAGGCCCGAGCACTTGTCTCATGCATCCCACCTGGGCTGGTGACCTGTTTCACCATAGATAGTATACATGCTGTTCTTTCGCAACATCCCACCCTCACCTTCTCCCACAGAGTTCAAAAGTCTGTTCTGTACATCTGTGTCTCTTTTTCTGTTTTGCATATAGGGTTGTCGTTACCATCTTTCTAAATTCCATATATATGTGTTAGTATGCTGTAATGTTCTTTATCTTTCTGGCTTACTTCACTCTGTATAATGGGCTCCAGTTTCATCCATCTCATTAGAACTGGTTCAAATGAATTCTTTTTAATGGCTGAGTAATATTCCATGGTGTATATGTACCACAGCTTCCTTATCCATGTGTCTGCTGATGGGCATCTAGGTTGCTTCCATGTCCTGGCTATTATAAACAGTGCTGCGATGAACACTGGGGTGCACGTGTCTCTTTCAGATCTGGTTTCCTCAGTGTGTATGCCCAGAAGTGGGATTGCTGGATCATATGGCAGTTCTATTTCCAGTTTTTTAAGAAATCTCCACACTGTTCTCCATAGCGGCTGTACTAGTTTGCATTCCCACCAACAGTGTAAGAGGGTTCCCTTTTCTCCACACCCTCTCCAGCATTTATTGCTTGTAGACTTTTGGATAGCAGCCATCCTGACTGGCGTGTAATGGTACCTCATTGTGGTTTTGATTTGCATTTCTCTGATAATGAGTGATGTGGAGCATCTTTTCATGTGTTTGTTAGCCATCTGTATGTCTTCTTTGGAGAAATGTCTGTTTAGTTCTTTGGCCCATTTTTTGATTGGGTCATTTATTTTTCTGGAATTGAGCTTCAAGAGTTGCTTGTATATTTTTGAGATTAATCCTTTGTCTGTTTCTTCATTTGCTATTATTTTCTCCCATTCTGAGGGCTGTCTTTTCACCTTACTTATAGTTTCCTTTGTAGTGCAAAAGCTTTTAAGTTTCATTAGGTCCCATTTGTTTAGTTTTGCTTTTATTTCCAATATTCTAGGAGGTGGGTCATAGAGGATCTTGCTGTGATTTATGTCGGAGAGTGTTCTGCCTATGTTCTCCTCTAGGAGTTTTATAGTTTCTGGTCTTACATTTAGATCTTTAATCCATTTTGAGTTTATTTTTGTGTATGGTGTTAGAAAGTGTTCTAGTTTCATTCTTTTACAAGTGGTTGACCAGCTTTCCCAGCACCACTTGTTAAAGAGGTTGTCTTTTTTCCATTGTGTATCCTTGCCTCCAAGACAGTATGGTACTGGCACAAAGACAGAAATATAGATCAATGGAACAGAATAGAAAGCCCAGAGATAAATCCACGAACTTATGGACACCTTATCTTTGACAAAGGAGACATTTCTTAAAACATACAGATGACCAAAAGGCACATGAAGAGATGCTAAACCTCACTGACTATTAGAGAAATGTAAATCAAAGCTATCTCACATCAGTCAGGATGGCCATCATCAAAAAGTTTACAAATAATAAATATCGGAGAAGAAGTGGAGAGAAAGGAACCCTCCTATACTGTTGGTGGAAATGTGAATTAGTACAAATGGAGAACATTGTGGAGGTTCCTTAAAAAACTAAAACAGTGCTACCATATGATACTGCAGTCTCACTCATAGACATATATCTGGAGAAAACCACAATTTGAAAAGGTAAACGCACCTCAGTGTAGCATTGTTTATAGCAGCCAAGATATGGAAGCCATCTAAAAGTTTCAGGAAATTGTGCTGTTACACGATACCTGAAATTTACATTATATTGTAATCAGCTATACTCGAATAAAAATTTTAAAAAATTATATTCAGTACAGCCTTAATTTTAAAGTAACTGATTCTTTTTAAAAAATATAGATAGCCTCAAGTTTCTTGTGTTTATTTCTCCAACATTTTGAGATCACCTTAACTTTTTTAGACAAAAGGAAGTCATGGAGAACTACTTTCACTTTTTTTTTTTTTTGTAATTCTAGGCCTTTCCATAAGTTCCTAAAGGGAATCCATTGGATAAATCTCAGTCTAATTCCATGTTTTTTTTTTTAATTTGGGGAATTAATTTTTTCTCAACTACTCCCTATGTTCTCTTTTCTCTGCTTAAAATTAATGGAAATGTGGACTTGTTTAATAATCCTGCAAAATTCATTAATCAATAGATTTGTGGGTAGTATATTTTACTGAAGGTTTGAAATCATGATGGAATTGGATATAGTATTATTAAATCATTTATATAACAAATCAATAAAAATTTATACAGTTACATATGCATACACTTGAGTGTGTATATATGTTCATCCTAACTAAAGACATTCCTATAATGAAAATTTCTTCTTTGTTAGCTTTTTCCAACATATTTCATAAGCCCTCTTTATTACTCTAACTGTGATTCCTCTGTCATCGTGGTCAACACTAACTGCACAATGCAAGGCAGTACAATCTGTTATGCAAGTTTGTTCATATAATTCTTGTTCAAAATGTTTCCATGTTCTTCATTGCTTTCAGAATAAAATCTACATTTTACCTAACACACAATGTGAAATTCATCCAAAGATAAACTCACAGAAACACCCAGAATAACATTTGACCAAATATCTGGGCATACTGTGACCCAGTTACATAAAATTAATCCTCACATTATTGTTTTCCTCATAAGCTTCTTAAATCATGTTTGATGACTGAAACAAAACTTATGATGCTCAAGAAATTAATAATTAAAAATAGGTAAGTTAAAGGAGCGTAATGGAAGTAAAGTTTCTATACTTTCATTTGAAGTAGTTAAATGGTGATACTAGTAGATTGTCACAGTTACAGCTATTAAAATACCCGTACTTATGACAGGTTGTAATATAATCAACCACTGTG
This sequence comes from Cervus elaphus, assembly GCF_910594005.1. NCBI lineage: Eukaryota > Metazoa > Chordata > Mammalia > Artiodactyla > Cervidae > Cervus > Cervus elaphus. The sequence goes on from NC_057847.1 coordinate 20,745,150, forward strand.
AAAATTTTAGAAAGCAATACAATAAGATAGAATATAAATAAATTAAGGTGGAGTCCTAAAAAATGTTCAAATAATCCATAGGATGACCAAAAAAAGAAGGAAACATAAATGAGAACCAGAGGACATAAATAGAAAACAGATAATAAAATGTCAGACTTACCACTAACTTGTGAATAATTACTTTAAATGTAAGTGGCCCAAATATACCAGTCAAAAGACAGAGAGCTTCAAAACAAATTAAAATAAAAAAATTACCCAGCTATATGTTGCTACAAAAAAACTCACTTTATAGCCAATGATGTAAGTAGGCTGAAAGTAAGAGAATGGAAAAGAATATGCCATGCAAACAGTAATTTTAAAAAGTCAGAATTACCTATATTAATATGTGATAAGGTAGACTTTAGAGCAAAGAAAATTACTAGCCACAAAGGTAGACGTTACATTATGATAAAAGGTTCCATCTGCTAGGAAGACATAATGATTCTAAATGTTCATATACCACAACAAAGGCTTCAAATATACTTGAAACAAAAACTTATAGGGCTGAGAGAAGAAATACATATAATCCTCAGTTGAAGACTTCAACACCTCTCTCTCAACAACTGATAGAATTACTAAAGAGAAAACCATCAAGGGTATACAAGATCTGAACAACTCGACCAACCAACAGCATCTAACTAATTTATATAGCGCTCTACCCAACAATAGTAGAACACATTTTTTTATTTCAAATGCCCGTGGAATATTCACCAAGAGACACCATGTTCTGGGCCATAAGACAAACCTTAACATATTAAAAAGAATTGTAATCATGCACAGTATGTTCCCTGACTATAATGAAATTAAACTGGAAATCTATAATAGAAAACCAATCTAAAATAGAAAACCAACAGGAAAATTAAACAACATATTTCTTAAGTAATTCATGAGTGAAAGAATAAGACCTGAAGGAAATAAAATTATTTAAAAATATTTTAAAATATTTTAAAGTAATTTAAAAATATTTAATAAAAATTTTTGAAAATGAAAAACATTTTTAAATATAAAAATATTAGGATGTTAATAAAATAGCATTGAGAGGGAAATTTATAGCACTCAATGCTTATTTTAGAAAATGAGAGAAGGTCTCCAATAAGTAAGCCCCTATCATAAGAAACTAGAAAAGAAGAGAAAGTATATCCCAAAGCAAGTAGAAAGAAATGATAAAAGTCAAGAGCAGAAACCTCTGAAGTGAAAATAAAAGAGCATCAGAGAAAAATCAATAAAACAAAAAATTGGCTCTTTGAAAAAGATCAGTGAAGTTTACAAGCCTCTAATAAGACTAACAAAGATGAAAAAGAAAGAAGACACAGAATAGATGACACTACTACAGAATTTGCAGCTGTAGGGTTGATAATTACAAAGCTCCCCAAAAGAAAGTTCTAGATCCACAAGGTTTTACTGGAAAATCATACCAAGTATTTAAAGAACACCAATTGTGCACAGTTTCTTTCAGAAAATAGAAGAGGAATAAACACTTCCAAATTTATTTTATGAGCAGTATTACCCTGATATCAAAACCAGACAAATAAAATGTAAAAAAAGAAAACTACGGACTAGTATGTCTCGTGAACTTAGACTGAAAAATTCTCAACAAAATATAAACAAACTGAATCCATCAATGCATAAATATAATTGTTTACCATGACCACGTGAGATTTATTCTAGATATGCATGACTGGTTCAACATTTGAAAATCAACCAATATAAAATACCATATCAACAGTTAAATAAGAAAATCATGTGGTTTTATTGACTGTTGCAGTAAAAGCATTTGAGAAAACCCAACACTCATTTTTGATAAAAACTCTCAGCAAGTTAAGAACAGAGGGGAATTGCCTCAATTTAATAAAGAACATTTACAAAAAGTCTCAGCTAACATCATTTTTATGGTGAAAGATGGTTTTTTCCCTGAGAGCAAGAGCAAGGTAATGATGTCCACTTACCCTTCTCTTATTCAACATAGTACCTGATATTCTGGGCACCATAGTAAGGCAAGAAAAAAAATAAATAAAAGGCATACAGATTGGAAAGGAAGAAATCAAATTTTCTCTCTTTGCAGATGACACAATGGTCTATATATAAATCCAAAAGAATCTATGAAAGTTTACATGATAGACTTAACTAAGAAAAATCAGTTGCATGTCTTTGTATATCACTAAAAATGAACATATAAAAACTTAAAAGTACACTATCATTTATAATCACCCCCAAAATAAAATATCAGTACTTAGATATATACTTTATAAAACATGTACAGAATCCATGTGCTGAAAATCACAAAATATTAAGAAAAGAAATCAAAGACCTAAATGAGTAGAGAAATATACCATATTCATGGATAGCTAATGGCAGTTAACCATAGTTAAAATGGCAGTTCTCCCTAAATTGATCTGTAGGTTTCATGCAATTCCTATCAGAACCCAACAGGATTCATTGTAGACATAGAAGAGCTTAACCTAAAATAGCAAAGCACAGCTGTACAGCTAAAACAATCTTGACAAAGAAATGAAGTAGGAAAAAATCTCTGTCCAATATCAAGGCTTACGGTATAGCTGACGTAATCAAAACAGTGGTGGGGTTTTTTTGGTTGTTTGCTGTGTTTTGCAGAGGAATAAGGGCTTTCCTGGTGGCTCAGATGGTAAAGAATCTGCCTATGATGCAGGAGACCCAGGTTCGATCCCTGGGTTGGGAAGTTCCCCTGGAGAAGTAAATGACAGTGCACTCCAGTATTCTTGCCTGGAGAATTCCAAGAACAGAGGGGCCTGGTGGGCTGCAGTCCATGGGGTTGCAAAGAGTCGGACATGACTGAGCGGCTAACACGTACACATACTGTGGAGCTGGAGACACGTAGATCAATGGAAAAAGAAAAAAACTACAGAATCCAGAACTGTAGATCCTCACAGATATGCTCTATTGACTCTGGACAATTCAAAATCAATTCAATGAAGGAAAAATAGTCTTATCAACAAATGATGCTGGAGCAATAGCACATCTATAACCAAAACAAAAACAACTCCTAAGACAAACATTTACACCATATATAAAAATTAACCAAAATGGATCATAGATTTAAAGTAAAGCATAAAAATATCAAAACTTTCAGAGAAAAAATGGAAGAAATTCTCTGGGACCTAGGGTTAGGCAAAGAGTTGTGACTTGACACCAAAAGCATGATCCAAAAAAGGGAAATTGATAAATTAGACTTCATTCAGAATTAAGAACTTTTGCTTGGTAAAATACCATGGTAGTGAAAATATAAGCTACAGATGGCAGAAAATATTTACAAACTGCATATCCAACAAATGATTTAGTTACATGAAGAACTCTCAAAACACAACAGTGGGGGGGAAAAAAAAGGCAATCCAACTAGCAAGTGGGCAAAAGATAGGAAGACAAATTTCACTGAAGATTAACAGATAGAAATAAGTGCATGAAAAGCTGTTCAACAGCATTAGTCATCAAGGGAAGTGTGAAAATAAAACTACTAGATGAATAATAAGCTATTGATACTTACAACAGGTTGGATGAATCTCTAGGGAATTATGCTAGTGAAAAAAAATCAATCGCACAAATTTATCAATACATACTATGAATGCATTTATTTGTATAACATTCTTGACAAGACAAAAGTTTAGAGGATAATTAGTGCTTCCTGAGTGTTACGGCTTCCCTTCCCTGACAGAGGGACATGGATATGGTTATACAAGGTCACATGAGGGATCCTGTGGTGGTGGATTGAGGACTCCACAGGGGTGACACACACATGCACGTGCACACGTACATGTGAATACACACTGTTGTTGCTCAATCTCTCAGTTGTGCCCGACTCTGAGACACCAAGGACTGCAGCACGCCAGGCTTCCCTGTCCGTCACCCTCTCCCAGAGCTTGCTCAAACTCATGTCCATTGAGTCGGTGATGCCATCCAACTATCTTGTCCTCCGTTGTCCCCTTCTCCTTCTGCCTTCCATCTTTCCCAGCATCACAGTCTTTTCAAATGAGTCAGCTCTTCACATCAGGTGGTCAAAGTATTGGAGCTTCAGCTTCAGCATCAGTCCTTCCAATGAATATTCAGGGTTGATCTCCTTTAGGATGGACTGGTTTGAGCTCCTTGCTGTCCAAGGGACTCTCAAGAGTCTTCTCCAACACCACAGTTCAAAAGCGTCAATTCTTCAGCACTCAGCCTTCTTAATGGTCCAATTCTCATATCCATACATGACTACTGGAAAAATAATAGCTTTAATTAGACAGACCTTTGTTGGCAAAGTAATGTCTCTTCTTTTTAATATTCTGTCTAGGTTAGTCATAGCTTTTCTTCCAAGGAGCAAGTGTCTTTTAATTTCATGGCTGCAGTCACCATGTGCAGTGATTTTGGAGCCCCCAAAAATAAAGTCTGTCACTGTTTCCGTTGTTTCCCCATCTATTTGCCATAAAGTGATGGGACTGGATGTCATGATCTTCATTTTTTGAATGCTGAGTTTTAAGCTAGCCTTTTCCTTCTGCTCTTTTACTTTCATCAAGAGGCTCTTTAGTTCCTCTTCACTTTCTGCCATGAGCGTGGTGTCATCTGCATATCTGAGGTTATTGATATTTCTCTCAGCAGTCTTGATTCCAGCTTGTGCTTCATCCAGCCTGGCATTTTGCAAGATGTACTCTACGTATAAGTTAAATAAGCAGAGTGACAGTATACAGCCTTGATATACTCCTTTCCCAATTTTGAACCATTTTACTTGAAGTAAAACTGGGGAAATCTGCATAGGAATGGTAGATTGTATCCATGTCAGCATCCTGAGTGTGATGTTATTCTATAGTTTTATAAAATGTTACATTCAGTGGTAGTGAGACAAAGTGCTCAAAGGAACTCCCTGTATTATTTCATATAACTGCATGTGAACCTTTAATTATCTTAATCAAAATTTCAGTTAAAAATTATAATAAAGATGTTACAATTCTAGTAACATCATCAGATATGATAATGAACACAGATTTGGGGGTTTTGATTTTTAAGAATTGTCAAGTAGCTACAGAGATTAATAAAATACAATCCCTTTTCTTAAGTGTCAGGAGAGGTCAGATAAGGGAATGACAATGTGATATGCTGAGAACAGTGATGATCTACAGATAATGTAAATGTGGCACAGAGAAAGGAATGGTCAACTTTGTAACAATCAGAGAAGGCTTCCTAGAGGATGTGATATTTGCAGTAAATTTTATAAAATGAGTTTCAGGTTATTCAAGGAAAAACAACATTCCAGGTAGAGAGGGCAGCAATGTGAATGCATGTTGGGTGGACTATAAATAGTTTATTATTATTGCAATGAAATATGTGTAGGGGGAAGGAAAGAACATCCATCTGGCAAAGTATAAAGGAATTGAAACAGAGAGAAGAGTCATCCTTGTCCCGTGGGGTCAGAGGCATAGGAAAAACATAGTTGCCCAAACACACATGTAAAGAAATCAGGGACAACTGCTGGAATTCAGAGCTTTTGTTTAAGTTCTCTTGTTATCCCACTCTGGTTTACATCAACCAGAAGCTTTCCCAACAAGTTCAGACATCCTAGCTTAGGTGTCATTTCCCCAGGACCTGCTGAATGCACAGACACCTTCCCAATTTCAGACAAAATTGACCACCTTTCTTTCCTGTCCAGAGTGGCTAGTGACCCTCATCCTGCCCTCTGCTGTCAAAGACTGAGACCTGTCCTTCATCCTGAGTGCCCATCGCTGTAATATTTCTCTACCATCTCTATTCCAGTCACCATTCTCATTCTCTGAGGTGAATCTGAACTTAAGAAATATAAGTAAGTTGATGCATTAATAGCTGATCGTTTAACCCAGTGAGTCTCGAATTTTAGCATGCGTCAGAATCACCTGGAGGATGTGTTCTAATGCGGAATGCTGGGCTCCATCTTTAGAGTTCCTGATTCAGTAGGCTGGGGATGGAGCCTGAGAACCTGCATTTCTAACAAGTTCCCAGATGATATGGAAGCTCCCTGTCCAGCATCAGGCTCTGAGAACACTAACCCAACAAGGAGGATTTATACCCAGAAACGGAGCTTCTTACTTTAAATAAATTTGTAATTGGGAAATGGTCAAGAAAGAGAAAGGTGGCCTCTTCATTCCTCGTCTTTCTCTGGGGCATCCACTGACCCATGGGAAAAAGAGGGATGATGTCATGGAAATAGAGTAACATAGCCCACCAATCCCTCAACCAATCTCCACCCCTCACTGGGAGCTGTCTGAGTAACTCTGGGCCTCCTTAAGGATCATAAAAACAGTGAAGGCAGCGTGCAAGACTGCTGCTTGGTGGGTGAATGTAGCTATGTCAGATACTTATGCCAGATACTGTGCTAAGAAGGTTATGTCAGTTGAAGCCTCTCAACAGATTTTCAAGGCAGACACTATTATTATAATGGACAATGCGAACGAGGAATAAAGAGGTTGGGTAGCAGCCAAAAGAGGCAAGGCTGGAACTTGGAACAAGGCAGTCTGATTCTGCAGCCCGATTCTTCACCATGGTGTTACTGCCTCTCATCTATGGAGATCAGCTGAGCTGGGCAGAACTAGCCTAGCGTGTGCTTAGAGGTTACTCCTGCTCAGAGAATTTACTTGATGTGCAAGTTCAGTCAGAAAATAGGGGCCCTAAGTTCTCTCTGGCTGCATCCGGTCTATGTGGTAAGGCTGGGTTTCACTGTTCAGAGGACGTCCCCCCTTCTCATTCACTGATACATGAGACTCGGACACTCTCCCCTTTCCCGCTGTCTAGTCACTAAGTTGTGTCCGACTCTTTGCGACCTTATGGACTGCAGCATGCCAAGCTTCCCTGTCCCTCACCGTCTCCCAAAGTCTGCTCAAACTCATGTCCATTGAGTTGGTGATACCATCCAACCATCTTATCTCCATTTTCAAATCAGAAGCAGGTAAATCTCCAGATAGAGGAATAAATGTTAACTTCACATTCTGTTCTCCTTGGGGAGGGTATGTGTCTATCTTGGAGAATCCAGCTGCCCCAAGGATTATGCTGGGGAGGATTGATTTCATTCTGGGCTTTAAGGATCCATATTTCCTCAGAATGGTAACGGATTCTCTCTTAGGGGCTGACCTGTGATCCTGCCTTTGGCAATGGATGGTACCTGTGAGATCAGACCAAGAGCACGGAGGTTCTGCGGAATTGTGGGAAGAGAGACACACCTGTGCTTGATCTGAGGTGCACTGGAGATAGAGTTATCACGAAAAGATTAAAATAATGGCTCTAGGCCTCACAAACCAACAAGATAAGTATGAACATCCTCATGTTACAGATAAGTAAATCCAGAGGGAAGGAGATCTGGAGCCTTTTCCTAAGGCCACACAAAAAGATTCAAACTCTAAGATCCATCTCTCTCTCTACATTACCTCTCATAATTCTTTTACAACAAATTTTTCACAAAGTACAAATGAAAAGGATTCAGGACTATTTTCTTATCATCAGTGTTTACTTTTTCCCCATTGTTTACTAACTAAAATGCCCATTTTCTCTCCCACCTTCAATTAAGTCAAGCAAAGAGAGTGGGGAGAAGTGATTCAAAGGGAGTAAAGAGAATGTTTAGAATCATAAACTGAGAAAAAGCTTGACATGTGTAAAAAGCTGAGTCGTGCCTGAAATTGAGTAAAAGGATTAGAAAGAAAGATCAGAGATTTGGGGAAGATTGGCAGAAGGCTTTATAATTATTATTATTTTTTATTACGTTTAAAAATTTTCATCATGATTCTGTGGGCCAGAGATGGGGGCTGGTTTTGGCTTGGTGGTTCTCATCTGGGACTCACTGGAGGCTGCAGGCAGCTGACGCATCACCTGGGTTTGGTCGTCTCAGATGGCCTCAGGCACGTCCAGCAGGTGATGCTGGCTGCAGGCTGGGTCACTCTCGTCAGCAGACTTTCCTCTTGGAGGTTAGGCTAGGCTTCATCACACGTGGGTCACAGAGTCACGCTGCTGGGTAGCTAGAGTGGAAGCTGCAACCACAGGGTTCTTTTGGTCCACACCAGTCACAAGACCACAGATTCACCTGGTAGAAAGCGAGACTCTGCCTCTTGGTGTGAGAGGTGGCATCTTTCGTCTGGCTGAACTGAGTAGATTTTAAGTTGAGGACGCTGTGGGGGCAGAGCGGAGAAAGTAAGGATGGATTTTGTAACAGGAAGTGGAGGTAATGGTTTGGAGGTGGAAATGGAGGGCAAGATCTGAGGTTGGATTGTCAGCTGGAGCATTTTATACTGTGTTCTTTTCTTTGCTGCCATATTCTGTGCTTCTCTTTGATGCCTCCAGGAGCTTCCGTTTTTGTTTTTTTTTTCTTCTTTCCTTCTTTTTTCCAGTCAAAGAGAATTTATTTTTAATCTAAGAGGAAGTTATTTTAGCCATAAAATATAAGAATGACTAAACAAAGAAATGTGTAAAAACATAGGACCTGTGTGCTTGTTATTGATGATCCCTTACTCTCATTCCTATCTACAATCAAGAAACAGCTTCTAGGGTCAGAGCACTGTGATAGATATTGTAACTATTACTATGTGTGTGGAGGCTTTTCAAGGACATAAGTCACATTTCTTACACGGAAACTCATATATATTTAAAATGTAAAATTTATCTTCAAAAGCATTTTCTCAGACACTGTTGAACTTTGGAAATTAAACGCAAAACTGTAACACTCTAGAATTACCACAAGATGGTGCCACAGTATACTGAAAAGAAGATATTTGCCTTAATGACTCATCCCACCAGATTTGCTGGAACTTATCAATAGTGTGGAAAGTGATGTACAGAGAGGTGAGAATGTATGTGGGTCGGGACACGCTCATTTGACAGACTTTTTTTTTAGCATCTTCTGTGCTTTAGGTAGAATCTGTAGGAGGAATCAGGGTGTGTGTGAGAGAGAGAGAGAAAGAGAAATGAGGAAGGGGTAGGGGAGATTTTTTCCTCCAATTTTTAGAAATTAAACAGACTACTTAAATATCTTAATATCTCTCTCTGGAAGAAATTACAGTCTATTTTAAAATATATTAACTACAAACAAAGTGTTGTGTGATAGATGCAGAGATAGGACTAGATTCATCGATATGATAATATCTTTTCCTTTTGCAGGAGAAACATATGGTTTTAAATACATTCCTTTTCTTCATTTTTGATGAATCAGTGTGCATTTATAACTTAACTATGAAATCTTTTGCAAAATGTATGTGCCGTAGTGAATGTATATTAGATTAATCGTGTGTCAGTGAGTATCAGTGAGTTTCTATCAGTAAGGATACTAGGTAGATAAAGCATTTTGGTGTGTAGGTAGGTGAGTTAAATTATTTTCAATGCACCTATTTCCTTAGACCTCTTAGTTATAAGTCCATAACATCTTTTCATGGAGGAATTACTGTGTAACTCATTTATTAGATAGAGCCCATGTGATTTCTATAGTTTTGCAGGAAGGGACAGACTTGGAAGGGGAAAAAGTCTTGGTCAAAATATCACAGATGAGATCATTGAAAATAGAGCATATGATTTCTTTGGTATAAATCCCAGATCCTTATGAGAGAGTGTAGGAATTATCTCTTGGAATAATTCAGACCCAATGATGACACAGTAGAGAGAATACTTATCTATTTTTCTGACTCTTTGTCTTATCCAGTATTGATCACTATAAGTTTCTAAGCATTTTGCAAAATTGTAATTTAATTCTTCCAAATAAGAATAGAGTTAGTGGCCCATATCTGTACTCCCCAGGTAAGTTGAATTGAGTTTTATATTGTAGGACTTAATTGAGGTTGAAATTCCTTATGAATGAGAGTACAGCAATTTGGAATAGGATGAAGTCTCAAGTTATAATTCCAGACCTCCAAAATGTTTTGAGATAGAGCCTAGCCATTACGGATTGTGTCAGAAATCTAGAACTATACCTCAGGTCACCTGAAAAAGTCCTTATAGAACAGCTCTATATTCTGTACATGTGGCATAAAAATGTTAAAGAAGGATGTCGATTATATAAGTACAGAGCCCTAAGGAGTTGATATGTAAAGGAGTTTGAGTGGACCTTCTAAAAAAAGATTTAATAGGAGTGATTGGCCCTATTTTAGTGAAGGACAGATAGTCTTTTGCTTTAAGAATACTTTGGACTATGAACTTTTACATATATCATATTTATTAACAGATAACTTGTTTTATATCATCTTGGGTTTCAGTCTTTGAAGAACTAAGATTTAAAATTTTTAGATTTTGAAATTTAAAGACTGTCATGATAAGTGTCTGGGTGGCTGAGTGATCCGAGTCATCAAAGGCACCCTAAATATGGGTGTCTTACAATAGAATACATGTATGATCTATTTTAAGCTTATCTAAGGAGAAAGGCTTTCAGTAGCTGGCTCAATAGGAACTAAGATTATTGAGTTCAGATTCTCACTGGGGGATGAGTGTATGGTCACCCCGACTGACCACCTTTCTTCACACAGATGTTCTACTTTCATACTTTGTTGGCATCACAGCCAAGGAAACTGTTGGACATTGTTCCAAGTTAGACAACCTTGTACAATGGTACAGGTGACCATGGGGGTGCTGTTCATTCTCGGCAATCACAGTTTTTCTGGATCCAGTTCTTAAGGCAAGTTGAGAAACATGTTTGCACTTCTCCTGATCACATGAGGAGTTTGGAGGAACTGGGTGGTCTGGGTATAGTATTTTTTAGGGGCTGCATATGATGGCATTTTCCATCATGTTGGCCTGCTTCATTTTCAAGGGGCTGACTCTGGTGGGCCTGTCTTGCAACTCAGAGATGTTGGCCCACATATTCTGAAACTTTATCTTTTCTTATGTGGATGTGATGTAAAGAGATGTTGATTTTATTCCTGGGCAGTTACTGACTCCAAATAATCAGTTACTTTTAGAAATTGCAAGGATTTCATCATACCACCAGGGCACCATTTTGGTTGCTAAAGAAAGATTTGGCCAAATTATGTTGTACTGTCAGAAATGAATAAACGCTATTGCCTTTTTTCACAGGAACATGACTTGGGATCGTATTCTAGATACTAACATTATAGCCACATATGCCATTGTACTTTGTGCAGTGAATAGGAAGACCATTTTTCTCCCAAACACCCTTAGGATTCCTCCCCACTGCAAGTCTGGTTCCCAAAAGGCACTCAGGAAAGGCCTTTATTTGAGGGGTTAACTGTCGTTTTGGGAGACTTCCCAGGTGGTGCTAGTGGTAAAAAACCTGCCTACAATGCAGGAGACATAAGAGACATGGGTTTGATCCCTGGGTCAGGAAGATCCCCTGGAGAAGGGTATGGTGACCCACTCCATTATTCTTGCTTTGAGACTCCCATGGACAGAGGAGCCTGGCGGGCTACAGTCCATATGGTCGCAAAGAGTCAAGACGACTGAAACGACTTAGCAGCACACACCTATAGTTGTTAATTTTTTAAAATAAAAGTTGTATATATTTAAGGTGTTCAACATAATGAGTGGATAAACACATAGTGAAGTGATTACTAGAGTCAAGCTAATTAAATATATTTGTCTCTTCATATATTACTTCTTTTGTGTGTAGTGAGAGCAACTGAAATCTAGTTTTCATTAAATTTCTAGTTCATTTGACCCTTGAACACTATAGGTCTGAACTGCATAGGTCTACTTATGTTGTTGTTCAGTCGCTTAGTCATGTCTGACTTTGTGACCCCATGGACTGCAGCATCCCAGGCTTACCTGTCCATCACCAACTCCCAGAGCTTGCTCAAACTCATGTCCATTGAGTTGGTGATGCCATCCAACCATCTCATCCTCTATCATCCTCTTCTCCTTCTGCCTTCAATCTTAGCATCAGAGTCTTTTCCGAGTTAGCTCTTCGCGTCATGTGGCCAAAGTATTGGAGCTGCAGCTTCAGCATTAGGCCTTCCAATGAATATTCAGGATTGATTTCCTTTAGGATTGACTGGTTTGATCTCCTTGCAATCCACTTATACGCAGGTTCTTTTTGCTAGTAAACCCTACAGTACTAGACGATCTGCAATTAGTTGAGTCTGTGGATACAGAGAAGCTGTGAATATGAGGAGCCTCGAATATGGAGGAGCTTTGGATAAGGAGGACCGACTATATAAATTATATTCGAGTTTTCCACTGTGAGGAGGGTCAGACCCCTATCCCTGGCATTGTTCAAGGGTCAGTTGTGTTCAATACAGTATTATTTTTGTCATCATGCTATACATTAGAGCTCTAGACTTGTCCTTCCTTTGTGTTATAACTGCAACTTTTAATTTTTTGAAAAGATCTCATAGAAGATGGTGAATATTCTGTAGGTCTGAAATCTTAAGTCCAGTGTCAATGCTTTGCTGTGTTAATACTCTTCAATTTACTTAGTATAAAAAAGTATTTATTTGGGAAATAGACTCATAGGAAAACTCCAAGTAAACACAATATAATATTCATGTGTCTTAAGAATATATTTTTAAAATGGGCTTTAATGTTATGCAGTTTGAATATAGATTGTAGAGTGTTACTTTTTTTTTTCTGTAAGTGATTTTAAAGAACTCCTGTCCCAAATAGTGTATAAAATAAAATATGGATGTTTACTTCAGAAGATAAAGCCTTTTTTTTTGTTTGTTTTGGGGAACAATGAGAAAAGGGTGAGATAAACCAATGTTTTATGCTTCATTCTGAAAACACATTTTCCTTTTAAAATTTACTTTTGGAAAATTATAAAGTATAGGTTGCTAAAAGTAGTATTTATGTCAAGTCCCTTTCAGTCTACATTACTTTGTACTATTATTTATTATACTACTATTTATTATTATAGAGTAAAAGTCCCTTTTGCTCTCTCTTACTGAGTGTAGAGTAGGTCACCAATGAACGCTCGGCGCTCTCACCGTTGTATCTCACAGCGCCTTGGCATGGGAATTCTGAATGGCTTCTTCTCACCTTCTGTTCCTACGTTCCAGTTTTGTCATCTTGCATTATAGCGACATCTCTGCTCTCCTTTGTGTCTCAGTCTTAATAGCACCTTCTTGTATTTTTTCCTTATCCTGTTAAAGCAGTACTCATCTCCAAATCTCTTGCCTAAGCCAGAGAACACTGCTGAGGTACCGCTTTCCAACCCATAACCTTATAGTAGTTTAGGTAAACAATTTGTACACATCCATAATCTCTTACCTGCAGTTCCCCAAAACTAAGAAACTCTGAAAATTAGAAGGTTTTGTAACTTATACTGATAGCAAAACCTGACCTGAACTGATGTGAGGTTAACAGTAGTCTTTATTTATCCTGTCTAGTATTAATATGCACATATTTTGCTGCAGAATTGTTACTATGTCTGATTATAGACTGTTGCCCTCGACTCTACTGGAAGTATTATATAATTCACAGTATAAGCAGAGTGTTATCTTTATAAAATCTGAAAGCATTTGAATTCTGAAATGCATCTGGCACTAGGGATTTTAGATAAGGGATGGAGGACCTATAATTAAATATTTTGGTTTTTATTTTAAGCTTTTTTCTTATTACCAGGGAGTTGCATGTATTATATGAGTTCTCATAATAATATGAGTTCTAGGCACACAATATCTCATAGACTATCTTCTAAGACAAGAAAAGTACAGAAGAACAGAGAGAGATGACATGAAATAATTTCTGAATCAGTGATACCCAATGCCATTTCTCATAGTCCATTCAGTTGTTGTCCTAGGTTATTCACGAGGCACTAAATGAATGGAATTCAGGCGGCAAAAGTGATCATAAAGATTTAGTACATTCTCTTATGACTTGAGTATGTGTAACCACTTCCCCCTTCAACACACACATGTGCATCTCCACTCATATATGTCTGTAACTGTCTTCAAGGAAGAACAAGCAGCTAGTGTCCTGCAAGGAGGCAATTCCACACCTAGGGGCATGAGACTACTCAAGGGAGTTTGATGTTTAATGTTGCTCCAGTGTGCTGTGTTCTGTAAATATGTGTTGTGGCATAGTTTTTATTTTTATACAGATGTTTTAGATTAGATACTACTAAATATATCTACGTCTAAGAGCTGTGAGTATTATAACAATTGAATACAGTTATCTATAGAAGATCTGCAAGTCAGGAGTTGCATTTATTAGATCCTGATTTTCTCTGCCTTTAGAGTCTCAATGAGAACCTAAAACTCATTTTTAAAACTTTGAATAGAACCTTAAATATGTGCTTCGTCAGTGCTGCCTACTAGGAATTTCTCCCAGCTATTTTTATGATTTTTTTGATAAATGTTTTATGTCCCTTTTACTTTGCACTTTGCATGCACATGTCAAAGCTCTATATTTTGTTATCTCAAATCATTGCTGCTATTTTCTGGGATTTAGCCACCTTGTGCCTTTTTAAATCTACGTCAACTGGCTCTTGCATCTTATATTTTACTGATAAAAGAGGAAGGCTGGTGAAAGGTGAAGGTATAAATTTGAGGGTGGCTGGGTTAGGGATGTATGGATTTAATGAGCTGTAGATTTAAAAAACATAATAAGCAGTGAGAGACTATGGGGTTAAAAATATTCTCTTCCTTGTATGTGTATTTTCTCATTACACAGACTAAATATATTTAAATGTTTATTGTTTGAAAATTCATCTTAGAGTAAAATTGATAGTATTTTGCCCTGGCATAACCTTGCACATTTTTACTATTATTATTTTAATGTAGGGACAGGCACTCGGGGGTTAATGAATATTTAACTTGCTTTTTAACAACATCTGTGTCAAATATATGAAATTTTTTTGTTGCTGTTACAGTTGTAATAGCCTCTAGTGATTTCATTTGTCTGTAGAAAAGTCCCAGGGACCTACAGCTATTTTGTTTTTCTGTAGCTTTTATGATAGGTCCTTATAATATAGACCACTGATTTCTTCTCTGTTATTTTGCTCATTGTTGAAAAGCCAGAGCTATTTTTAACATTTACACAATTTCAATAGACGATTTCTTCATTCCACAAGGTTTGGTGCTAAATCTGTGGAGCCTTTCATAATCATATCCTTTTCGGGGTTTGCTTGAATTTGATCACAGTGGCTGATTTCATGCATTGATAATGAAGGCTTAGGTTGCCTGTTTCTCAGCATAAACCCACCTCGGACTTGTAGGTTGACAGTGCTTCTGGCTTCAGCAGGCGTGGAGATATAGAATTGAAATGGCTCTGTTTTCTTTACAAATGACTCAGAGTGTGCTTGTCCTTCCCTAAAATGTTGCCAGCGTGTAAAGGATTTTCAATGAGCAGTGCAATAAGCCGGCATCTGGGGAGGTTTGGAGCTGCGCTGATATAGCGTAGGGCTGTCACACAGATCATCAGGGCTGGAGCCAAGTCTCCGCAGCCCCGCGTGTGACACTGGCCACATCCTGGAAGTTTTGTTTATCCAACTTGGTTGTTCTTGAAGCTGGTGGAAGCCCTGCCAAGATGTGGAGTGGACTTCCTAGCAGAGGTGAGCATTTTTATTCTAAAACTTGGACATTGGGCTCTGGGGTGTCAATAGCAGATTCTTTCGAATGCTGTGTTGAATCCTGGGGAGTTGTCAATTGTTTTTTATCACGTCGCACTGACAGATCTGAAGGGGTAGCAGTGAAGAGCCATGTATATGATTCTATAGTTTTGGGGGGAGTAACTCCTTAAATGGATGTAATAGTGTTCTTTTTATTCTGTGCTAGCTGTTTGCCGAGGACATCTTCCCAGTAGGTGACTTCCTTTGCATTTTAAACATTCGGAACAAGTCAGTGATATTATGTTATTTGCTGTCATTATTAAAAGTAGGCAATTAGCAGTGTTATTATGTACTTCAGGTGTATATAATAAAGGCTATGAACTAAATGTACTTTGTAGAATCTTTGCTGTGAAAAATATATAGCAGGAAACAACAGATATTTATGAGATAACTAAGAAAGTAAGTGAAATAGATTGCATACTGGAGTTGGCACCTTGTTAAGCTTGACATTATTAATAATTAAAAGTTATGACCTGTCATGCACTGGACAATCTAAAGTAATTGATTTTCAGAGATGTTATATTAAATGAGAGGAGGAGAAAATTAGCAGCATTTCTTCATAAAACATGTTTCAATTAGATGTGACATTTTAAATGTAGCAGATTTTATCATTTAAATGTAAATAAAGGACTGACACTCATATGGGGAGTTAAATGAGTAGATAATCACGCTGAGACGGGTCTGATGTGGCTTTATCAGTACAGAGTATTTGAACACTAGCCTGATAAGGGCAAAATCAAAGTTAGCTTCCAAGTAGATGGAGTCCTCTTGCTTAGGCTCTTCTAAACTCTTAATTCCTACGTGATGAGAAGCTGTTTCTAAAGAAGAAAGGACTGTGACAGTTATGATGTATTCAATAGCAGTATGCTTATTAAGTGCCTGTTTAGTATGTTAGGTCTGCAGAGAAATCTATTTTTATTTGATTGGAAGCTAGCATGGCCCATGGGGTATGTATATATATGTGTGTGTGTGTGTTCCTGCTAAATTTATTCAAGGCAGCTGTTTTATAGCTTTCAGCTCTAAAGTTATAGATAAGTGTGTATTTGTTTGACGGAAGATTCGAGAACCCCATTTACTGCCAGTACATGTAAAGCTTGGCTAAGCACACGCGTCAGGAGCAAACCGCTTGTGTTCGCCAATCTGTCTCAGCAAGTCCCAGGGCCACTATCTTGCTTGAAGCCACTGTGTGCTTTTGAAAGCATGAAATTAGTTTTATACTGAGCACATGGTTTCTCATTTAGCAGCTCTTTTTATGGTAATGGTCAATTTATGGTTCACTGCCAGGATTTCGGTGTTCTGTCAAAGCTGATAGCTTCTGCTAAGGTGTCTCTAGGAGATAAATTTTTGTGAAGCAGAGGGAGGGGAAGACCTCATTAGACTCTCAAGAAGAGACTCTTACCTTCAACCCAGTCTACCTTCCAGAATGCGTTGTCATTCCTCCAAAGTTCCTTTATGCTGTTTGATCCAGGACCTACAGATTCAAAGTTGCTAACATGTACCACTTTGTATCTTACTTGACATGTGACATCAAAATGGCCATGTTCTGAAATGTAAAGTATTTGTTCATCTTTTCGCAATGCATTTGTATAAAACCACTCTATTAGTGCTGACTATATTATGTCATTCATCATCAGGCTTATCTGCTTGCTTGTTAACACATTCTAGAGCACTGTGGGAGAGGGTAAGGCTTTTATATATTTTCTAGTTGATATAAACTACCCATGCTTCATTATACATATATGTGCTATGAAGAGGGTTAGTTAAGGAACAAAATTACATTGTCTGAAGATACATTAAAATGTTAAAAAAAAATGTCTTCTTTCATACAACTGCCTCATCTTAAAAAGCAAAAGCTCTCAAATGCTAAAATTATAGAAATATTAAAAATAGTTTTTGTTCTCATAGAGTGATAAAAGATGAAATGTATAAGCAAATGTTGTGAGAATGGTTTCCTCAGCATTTTCTTTCCATCAGAAAATAACCCTTGTTGAAAGTTTTGCTGGTAATAATGCATTTAGAAATAGAGGTGATCAAAATTAACTACTAGGACATTTAATAAAATGTTTATTCTTGGGTTTATTCTTTGCATGGCAGAAATAAATCTAAACAGGTGAATTCGGATACACTGAAATGGTGCTATTATACTTTTTCTTTCATTTGATTTTGACAGTGGAACTGCAAATGCTTTTAAAATCTTGCACTTACTGATTTTTTTTCTGGTTAATTCTTGGATCATTGCCTAGGTTAAGCGATCTCACATGATTAAGGATTCAAGATAAAATGTTATTTATTGAAATGCAGGGATGTATTATGTGCCATTACAATTAGAAGATCTTCTGTTTTTAGATGAAGCCTAATTTTAAACTATTTTTCTTCTGTCCTTTTGGGAATGTCATGTCACAAGTTATCATCAGATAGTCAAGGGTATTTCATTTTAGATTTTGACTTACAAATAAGTGTCTTATATTTCTCACTTCCCCAAAGCCCATGAAACAAATTGGGTTTGTGAGTTGAGAATTAGAAGGTTAAAAGGGCATTGAGATTTTTTTCTCTGAAAGTCCTGATAATGTAATGTGTTTAGTACACGAAACCTTTAAAGAAGTTTTAGAACGTCAGAATTCTCTTAGAATAGTGAAACTTGTCATATTACACAGATCATGGAAAATTCATTAGAGGAAGTGAAGGATAATTTAGCATATCTGCCTGGAGTCTTAGTAGCAATTTTTCTTCACAAGAAGGATTTAGAAAGTTATGATGAGTTATGATGAATCTCAGTGATGTACCTGCATCTTTTCACTTTTCTATCAAGAGATAGCAATCTGGAATTGCCTTTAGCAGATTTTAAAAATGATTAGTTATGAAATATAGCAGATGAAGTCAGCCTGTGTTAGTTGAGAAACAGAATCAAAGTGTTCTTCAAGTTCATTGAGTTTTCCTGTTGTATACATTCAATAACTAGTTTGGACTATCTATATACTCTGATTTCCCTGGTGGCTCAGTGGTAAAGAATCCCCCTGCCAATGCAGGAGATGTGGGTTCAATCCCTGGGTCAGGGAAGAGCTCCTGGAGGAGGAAATGGCAACCTACCCCGGTATTCTTACCTGGGAAATCCCATAGATGGAGGAGCCTGATGGGCCATGGTCCATGGGGTCACAAAAGAGTTAGACATGACTTAGCAACTAAACAGCAAATCTATATACTCTGTTGTTTATTTTGAGGTATGTTGCTGTGGTGATGAATAATTTTTAATATATGTATGTCCCATAAAATATTTAGGACATATAAGTGCTATATATTACTTGTTGTTTAGCTGAAATGCAAATTTGAGTTACTGCCCTGTATTTATTGGAGAAGGAAATGACAACCCATTCCAGTATTCTTGCCTAGAGAATCCCGTGGATGGAGGAGCCTGGTGGGCTGCTGTCCTTAGGGTCGCACAGAATCAGACACGACTGAAGTGACTTAGCATGCATGCATGCATTGGAGAAGGAAATGGCAACCCACTCCAGTGTTCTTGCCTGGAGAATCCCAGGGACAGAGGAGCCTGGCGGGCTGCCGTCTATGGGGTTGCATGGAGTAGGTCATGACTAAAGCGACTTAGCAGCAGCCCTGTATTTAATATGGGAATCCTACCTGGCTTCTATATAAGAAGTTGAGTTTCTAATTATTACCCAGAAAACTGGGTCTACCAAAGCTCAAGTGGAGGTTTCTCTTTTCTGTAAAAGTGATCAGTTTCTACTGTTAGAGTTTATGCCAGGAAACTCCTATGATAAAGTTTCTGTTTGAGAAACTTAAAATGGTATAAAAAATAGGATTGTTGGAGCAGAAATCATGAGTAAGGCTATGAAAGCTTCCTTGTCGTTATTGAGATAAAATAATAAAGACAGCACATTGAATAATAGCTGTCAGTAAGATTTTAAATAAATCACGAGAATTATACAATTTCTAATTGTTTTGAAATCCTTTGCCAACTAGGACATTTTCAGGATTTTTCTCACTCAACAGGTTTGAGATACTTATAAATTAATTTTATTTTGTTGCATAATGAGAGGTCCCTCCTTCAAGGCCCTTCCACCCTCCATCTGAATTTTATTCAGTATTAATTGGCCTTTTGATTTTAAGGCTCATATTTTGGACTGCTATTTCCTAGGTTTCTCAGGGAGGCAGTGTATCTTGAAAACTTGACTTAGAAGGATCCTTGGATTATTCAATGTACCACAGCTGAGTAGAATAAACATATTTATTGTGTACCTACTATATGCCTTATATAATATCAAAATATTTATAGGCAGGTTTTTATTGAATTCTTATTACAACTTTATATTAGTGCACTATCCATTGTACAGATGCTGAACTATTTATCAAAAATCCTACTCCCAACCTAGAGTTACTCTATCTTGGCTCTGAATGTCACTCTTACACAACTGGGCAACCTGCCTAGAGGAGAATAAAGGCTTATCTTCATATATCTCACCTAAGACTGTATTGCAAAATTCTCTTTGCTCACTTAGCCTTTTCCATTACTTTTCTTCTCTCTTTTCACTTCTTAATATCTCCCTCCCCCACCACTATTTTTGTAAATATCCCCAACAGGAGTGACTAGACATCAGTATCTAATTTGATTCTCAAAATGAGAGAAAATATATGGAGAACTGAATCCTAAAAATGGTAACAGAATTTTGTGTTAGAATATCTTCCAGGTGATTACTCAATAATGTAGAGGCAATGTTCAGAGTAATTTCTTCAAGCTACACTTTTTATACCCAGTCTAAGAGGCCACCTCAGTTCTGTAGTCAGGTGACATGTCAGACCAGGAAGCCTGTTTTGAGCCCAGATGGATCAATTGAGTGTGAGAGCAATTAACCCAAGTTTAGAAATGGATTAGCACTACTAGCCCAATAAGGAACTGCTTAGTAAATCATATCTTCTTTCAGTTAAATGGTAACTCCCTTGCCCCCATGATCTAGTTAATTTCTCAATGTCTGTTATCCTAGGACAAATTATAGTTGACTTCCAATTTTTCATGCCTGTTAACGGTATACCACTATTTCAATTTTGTTATTTTGGATACCAAAAGATAGTATTTTTGGCCTCCCATCATCAATCTCTTTTCTACTTTTGCCTAGTTGCAAATGTTACTGTAATGTTACACATTACTTCTAATTGTTTAAAATAATATTGGTGGCCTTCTCTGGCATCTAAACTGTACCGTTTGGGAAAAGATTCTGATTCCTCCTTACCTTAAATAGCATTATGTTCTAGTCTCCATGTCAGCTCCAATGTCCTCCTACTTAACGTCAGTCCTATTTGGCTGTGTGGTCTGTTTGTTATGGCAAAATGCCAATGTGAATCAGTAATTTAAATTTCTATCACTAAATACCTTCAAAAAACTTTTTTTTTCTATGAAATTGTTCTCAAATTATAAGAAAAGGCATGGTGGTTAAGTAAAAGTTGCCAGTAGTTTGGCAGACTCCATATCTATTAATTTCCTAAAAGATGATATTATCCAATAGCTATATTTTCTTGGCAAATGGCAGTCGAATAATAAATATATGCCTCCCACAGGGAATGCCTGTTCTGTCAGAGTGAGGAGACTTCTGTCTTATTTCATCCAGGGAGTCTGCAATACCACTGGGGCATTTAGCTGAACATCCTTTTGCTGACATTTCAGAACTGGTGTGTGAATTTCACTTGGAGATCTATGGTAATTCTAGTTCTATTTTTTTCTCTGATTCATTCTTTGGTAGTGTTGATTTTTTAGAAGATGATAGAGGAAATGGCTTTATATCCAGAAATGTTGTCTTTATTTCAGTAAGTTAAAGTTGTGTTTCTTCACTTAAGTTTTTTTTTTTTTTTTGGTGCTGGAGATACTGGGAAAGGGAATCTGAGTTTTGAGTAATTTCATTACTCAAATATTCAGGAGCTAGCGTATTCAGAAATGAATCCACGGGGGCTTCTTTTTCTAATATCTGTGTGCATTTTATGTACTTTTATTATTGTACAATGGCTAATACTGCATCCATAATAAATTAGTTAACTCTTGCTTAACTGGAGCTTTTGGATTTTGTACACTTTAGGTACACAAAGTACAAAAAAAAGTACCTTTTTTTTTTTTTTTTTTTGAGGCAAGGAATATTACTTTATTCAGAAAGCCAGTTGGCCAAGAAGATGGCAGACTAATACGTCATAAAAACCCATCTTATTGGGGTCAGGATGTCAGGTTCTTTTATAGAGAAGGAGAGGAGCTGAGGAAGTGTCATGTCTGGTGTCTGACTCTTATGACCCTGTTGGCTGTAGCCCACCAGGCTCCTCTGTCCATGGAATTTTCTAGGCAAGAATACTAGAGTGGGGTGCCATTTCCTATTCCAGGGGATCTTCCCAATACTGGGATACAAACTGCATCTCTGTGTCTCCTGCATTGGCAGGCAGATTCTTTACCATTGAACCACCAGCGCCACTGTTGGGGAATTGTTGCAGGAACGAGCCAATTCTGATTCACAGATCTGTTTCTTTGACTTTAACCTTTTTTTTTTTACCATTACTTTTGTTATTAGAGTGATGCATAGTGGCCTGCCTCAGGGAACCTTGCCCCTCTGCCTGAAGAGATTAACACATTCCCTCCCTAAGGATGGTCTTTCCAGGAGATATTTGCAAGATAATGTTTTTCACTTGGGCTTCCCCAGTGGCTCAGTCCGCAAAGAACCCACCTGCAATTCAGTAGACCCAAGTTCAATCAGGGTCAGGAAGATCCCCTGGAGAAGCCCATGGAGTTCAAGAGTCACACATGCACCCCAATGATGCAACAACTCCCCACTGTCAGTGTCTAATGCACAGTCTGGTGACAGCTGGTTCATCTCACTGGTTCATCAGGTGAATCTTTCTGGGAGTGCCTTCTATTGGTGCCAGTGTTCCAAATGTTGAGATTTATTTTCCTTTGTTCCTATTTGGAAAGTGTCTACTTTACATCTGTAGACTGAGAAATGTTGGACCTCAAACCTAGGAGGAAGCATCTCAAGGAATTTAATGCTTTTTTATGTATGGGAAGATGGGAGAGTCAGGGCTCATTAAAATTATTTCCTTGGTGTGAGGTACACAATCATTTTTATGCAAATAAGGAGAACAAGCAGTGGACGCCATTCTGTGTACCCAACAGTTAGAAACCTTGTACTGGGTTGTGAATCATGCTTTAATTGGGGTAAGGAGAAACATGAATGGCTTAGAAATGGTCTCTAACACATATTTCTTGCTTCAGAACCTTTACATGTTTATATTCATTTAATCCATATAACAACCCTATAAGTAAGTACTATTATACCTATTTACATCTACAGAAACTGAAGTTTGGAGAGGTTAGGTTACCTGCCCAAAGTCATGCAGATAACTCAGCTGGGATTGGAACCCCGGAAGCTGGACTCCAGAATCCATGCTTTTAACCATGTCCTAGACTAGCTTTCTAGAAGATATTTAACACAATCTTTCTTAATGTCATCTTGTGAACACAATAGAAAGCTGTTGTCTGAATGACAGTGGACTTTAGTGGGTTTAAAACTGCTTGAACGCCTGCTCCAAAGTGTGCTGTTCTAGGTCGCTCAGTCATGTCTGACTCTTTGAGGCCCTGTGGACCGTAGCCTGTCAGGCGCCTCTGTCTGCGTACCTGGCCAATGTTAACTTAAAGTAAAGCTCCAGGACTCTGCAATGACTTGGTGAGAACATTGGTTACCGTGTCTTTAAATTTATGGATGATATAAAACTGATAATAATAACATAGGAAAATAATAAAAACATAGGAAAATACAGCTAATATAAATCTTGATATCAAGGCCATGTCCTATACCATATAAAGTAGAATCTCTGACCCCAACCCAGAAATCAGTATTTTTAAAGCTCCCAAGGTGATTCTATAACAATGTGCAGACCTACTTAGAACCATTGTTTTAGAAAGATGAACCAACTCCAACATGATCAATTTCAACTGCAGTACATGGAAAAGGGAGTGAAAAGAGATGTAGGAGATGTAAACTCATATAAAAGTCAAAACCATGTTATGATTACCCCCACCCCAATCTTAGTGGTGTCTTGGGTGGGACTAAAAGAACTAGAGTATCTATAATAATGAAGCTTGCTCAGCTGGCCAGAGCATGCATGGGCTTTGAGAGAAATGCAGAGTTTAGGTGCTTTCATTTGAGAGGGAGCACCATGGCCAAGGTGCACTGAATACTTTATCAAGGAGAGATCATTAGAGGATTTACTGTATCACAACATACGCATTATAGTTTTTAAATTAAGCTTTCAGGTAAAATTAAGATCAGTGAAATGGACTTTTCAGGAAGGAAGATTTTCACTTGATATAAAGAACTTTATAATAGGGCTGTCTGAATATGAAGGGATTCCTTTTGGGTATATAGGATACATTCCTCATTGGTGATATTGAAGCATAAAACACAGAATATGACTCAGGTGTGTGATAAATGAGGATAAGGATTGGATGGATGGTTAATTTAGATGAGCTTCCAAATTCAGACTGTATAGTTCAATGACCATGTTTAAGTTAATATATATGAGTGACCATTTGTTGATTGCATTAATTCTGCTTCTAAGAAGAGTGGCAGAGCACAGTGATAATGGAAAGAATTCCTGTGAGGTTCAAAGCCAGGTTTCACCACAGCTTAGCTGCATAACTATGGGCAAATTCCTTCACTTTCCAAGCCTCAGTTTTCTCATCTTTAAAACAAGAATAATAATAGACTCCACTATATGGATTTGTAGTAAAGATTAAGTGAGAATAAGGTATATAAAGTTCTTTGCATGACAATTTGAAGGAAAATAGGAGAAATATGAGATAATCAGAAGGTATCATAGGAAAAGCTGAAAGGTTGCCTAGTGATGACTCTATGATTGGCGTGTGGCAAGTATTTTAATAAATGTAGTCCATTATTATTTACAAATTATTCTTTGCTGTGTTATAGCTGTCTTCTAGTAAAAATTAGGGTCTGAGAGATAAAACCTAAAGAAGGTTGGGAGACAGTAACTAGAGTAGAGGAGACCCAAATGGAGTGGCACAGTATAGAAGGTTTTGGGTAGGTAGATGCTACATGAAGAATTAGAATTGAGTGGGAAAGAAAGAGTTATTGTAAAAGGGAATCAGAGAACCTTATTGCTTATGACTCCTCAGCTATTTCCATCCATTATTTCATTTGATCATTACCGTAACTCTGGGAAGTATAGTAGAAGTAGTATTTGCTCATCATACTAATAATAAATCAGATCAACAAAAGGATATGTAGCTTGCTAAAGAGAACAGAACTGAAAGTCGAGCATAGACCTCCACTCCACAGCTTCTGTGCATCACACCGGCTCCCTCTGTCTGGTTCTGTCTGCAGCCCCACTTGAATGGTTACACTCCAGTGAGAACTTACCAGTTGACTATAACCAATGTGTTGAGGTTTGGAAATTAAGGGAATGTGATCAGTGAATTGAGTTTAGTCCAAAGATACAGTTTTAAAGCTTTCCTGTTGATTGGAAGACAGCTTCTAAAGGTTAGAATGATAATTAAAAACTCAAGTAGTAGCTTTACCAGTCAAGGATGTTAACATCATTATCACATTTTATGGGATCTGAATACTTAAAGGACTCCCTGTGTAATGTAATTAACTATCCTTAATACACCTCATACTAAAAGGTGAGCATCTTAAGCGTGGTATAACAAATCCAACAGTTAATAGAAATCACCATATAGTAAACGTTTAATAGTTCAATGAGTCGAGAGAGGAGAAATTGTAGCAGACTGAAGTTTGTGCTTTGATTTCGAAAGAGCTAAACAATATCTGCAAAATGCAGAGAGAGACAATATGCTGTGACTTATTTTTTAGACAAAGTTGTAAGACCCCAAAACATTGTTGTATCAAGCAAGACAAAATTTTATAAATTATTCTGCATACTCTTATTTCAGTATGTATATTATAAGCATAGATGTGCCAATTAAAGTAATTTTTCAACTAATCAGAACCTTTAATTATTAGCTGTAATTGCCACAGTTATGCTTCTTGCTGACTAAGGTGTTATGTTTATTATTCTTATCACAATTGAATATGTTTATAAAATGCGAAAATAAATAGTTAAGGTACATTTCAGAAGCAAGCTCTTTGCCCAGAGGTAAGCATTTCTATATCCAAACAATATACATGTTCTATTAATGTACTTACCACAATGTGTATTATTATTTTAATCCAAACGGTAAACATGTTCTATTGTTGTACTTACCACAGTGTGTATTAATTATTATTTTAATGTCTTCCTCCTCTGCTGGACTGCCTTGGGGATGGGAACTATGTCCTAGTCTCAGTAGTGACTCTCAGAGCAACACTTGGCACGTAGTATATAGTATCCTTTCAGCACTGACTAAAGGATAGGATAATTGAATACAGAATCTGTGAATTCTTGTGGCAAACTCTATAAATTACTTGATATTGCTGCTCACAAAAATATTCATTCTTGAATTAAAATTACAGTGAGATACTATTTTTCTTACCTCTCAGATGGGCAAAATCAAACCTTATAATGTCACAGTGAATTAGCAAGTATGAGGGCATAGGAGCATTCTCATGCATTGGTGATTGAGGTGTAAATTGGTGCCTGTATTTGCAGGGCCATGTGGCAATAACTACCGAAACTTAAAATATACAGATCTTTGGCCCATCAGTTCTACTACCTCAGATCTGTTCAACATATATGCTTGCATATGCATACAAAGATACATAGAGCAATACATTTTTTGCATGTATCTGTATACAAATACAAGCTTTTATTATAGCACTATTTATAATAAAATCTAGAAAAAAACCCAGTGGTAGGTGATGATAATTATAGCTCATCCATGTTGTTTGATATTGTCTTAGCCTGGGTACCATATAGACTGGCTAACTTACAAAGAACAGAAATTTATTTCTCACAGTTTTAGAGTCCCAAAGTCTGAGAACAGCGTGCCAACAAGATTGAGAGAGGGCCCTCTTCCAGATCCCAGATTTCTCATTGTGTCTTCACATGGCAAAAAGGTGAGATCCCCATTTCTTTTATAAGAACATGAATCTCATTCATGAGGACTCTACCCTCATGACCTAAGCACCTCCCAAAGGCTTCACCCTTGAATACCATCACACTAGGTGTTAGGATTTCAGCATATGAATTTTGGAATCACACAAACATTCAAAGCTTAGCAGATATTATGCAGTAATTTAAAATAAGGCACCTCTACCTACTGTATAGCATAGGGAACTATATCCAATCTCCTGGGATAAAATATAATGAAAAAGAATGTATATGTGTGCATAACAGAGTCACTTTGCTCTGCAGCAGAAATTAGCACAACACTGTAAATCAACTATACTTCAATGTTTAAAAATTAAATGAATGAAATAAAATACATAATAAAGTAAAATAATAATTGATGTGGAATAGTGTACACATATAAGTAAAACAAACAATATGTGTAACAGATTTATGTGTGCTTCCCGGATGACACTAGCAGTAAAGAATCTGCCTGCCAGTGAAGGAGATGCAAGAGATACCAGTTTGATCCCTGAGTCAGGAAGATCCCCTGGAGAATGAAATGGCAACCCACTCCAGTATTCTTGCCTGGAAAATTCCATGGAGAGAGGAGTCTGGTGGGCTGTTGTTCATGGGATCACAAAGAGTCAGGCATGACTGAATGACTGAGCACACACATACATACATATACTTACAGAGAGTGATATATAGAGCAAGGAGGAGGGAGGGAGGAAAGGAGGAAAAAGAGGAGAAGAGAGAAAAGAAAGATGAGATAAATGATTTCATGAGATAAATGATTTCATAGAGAGACTGAAGACTGAATTCAAAGTGGAATAACTTTTAACAATAGTCCCTTTTGTATGGTTTGAAGTAGACTTCATTATACCCTTTTGTACGTTTGAACTGTTTAACATATACATAGTTTTGAGAATAAGAGATCTATTCATATAAAAATAAAAGATGGTAGAAGTGAAGGGGAGATGGAAGGAATATGATGTGATCAAAAATTATCACAGGAAAAGCTCATCTTGCAGGGTTGCAAGATGATGACTTCACGGTTTCTAGCTACAGTTATTGTATGGGAAAAGATGTAAAGCAGAAGCCATTTCACCAAGTAATTGGATGATGATCCAATATGTTGCCCTTCCCCCACCCCCCCAGTCAAGGTGAAAAATTGGTGTTTGGTCAAGTTCTGAGCAGGTATTGCATTAACTCTTTATGATTATTTCTAGTGCCTGACTGATGGTTTGTTTTTCCTTCCAGAACTTGCTAGAATACACTTCTCAAGTACTCATTATTTGAACACAAATCACTTGAGTGTCCCTCTCATAAGATCCTTCCACTCATCTTATTCCTGAGTGTTCATTTACAAGACCAGGGCCTTAGGGGATTTCAGCTTTGTGAAATAAAAACTTCAAAAAATATCCCAATGCAAGTCACACTACCATATTAAAAGGAATGGAAGAGAGAGAAAGACCACTTTAAAATATTAGTAAGGCATGCCTTAAATCCACAAATAACAGGATTCAATGCTTCACTGAGCTAACCCTATTTAGTAATGGGTTGGTTTTTAAATGTCATACATTTTGTTCTCTGAGAAACTCATAACTCTGGGTGATCTTACTTTTGGGGTTGAATACAAAGTCATGATAAAATGATGGGCAGTTTATTATGAATTCCCTTGCTTCTAGGGGTTTAATGCTGAATTTGAATGTTAATTTAACACATTTTCAAAATCCAAGCTGAGCTAAAGTGGGAGTGATTTTATCTTATATTCAATATCAGCTTGCAAAGATGTGGCTTGACTTGATTAATATTGTGATCAGCTGACTATTGATTAACTAGACATTTTTCCTTCTGTCTTCTAATTGGCCTAAATTGGCTGTACTGCTACTTGCTAAAAATATACTCTTAAAAAAATAAAATATACTATTGTTTTCATTTGAAGATGATACTACTGGATTTTCAAGAGCTGTAATATGTTGATTATATATATATATATGTGTGTGTATGTATGTATGTATATATATAAAATGATCCACAGATAATGACTGGCATTTATGCATTGCCTACCCAAGATTAAGGGTAACGTTTGTGTTTGTGAATCTATAGCAGAGCCAGTTAGACAAGAAGGCCATGATATTACTCTCATTAGCCCATGCTCTAATTGGCTGAACTAGCTGGACACAATCCTAGTTCACCTATGCTAATAATTCTATGGATTTTCATCTTTCTCTGTCTCATAAAAATTACAGCAGATTCAGAGCAGGGAAAGATGAGTTCCAAACTCCACATTAGAAAGTTTTAAGAAGTTTAAAGACATGTCCAATGTCCAAGAATCAGCACAGGGATGATGATGCCCAAACCACAAAAGCTGAGCATTTTTACGAGGAAAGAGAGATCTTAATCCAAATAAGTAAGTTTCATTCCTCAATAGGCATTATCTCCTTATGTAAATATTAGTGCCTAATAGTGGCCTGCTTGTGGTGTCTGGAGGTTAGGGTGGCTGTGAATAACTTTCAGGAAATAGCATTTTGGAAATCAAGCAAGCTATTTGCAGAGGGCCGGGTGTCCAGGTCTCCAGGCACCCCTATGAATCAGTTGGGGAGCTTTTAAATAGTACCAATCCCCAGGCTCTGCCTTGATTAAATCAGAATCACTGGCATGGGGGTGTTTTTAAAAGCTCTTCAGTTTGTTTTTCTAAAGCTTTAAGAATCAGTCATTAATGGGGTTTGTGCTTGACTGTGCAGGTAATGCAGTCTTCAAACAACAACCACAAGTGAGTTAATTGTGAAGGGAATGTTTAGAGTTTGTGATTTGGCATCAGGTTGTCACCGGTTCAAACCTAACTCTTGACTCTCATTAGCTATGTTGGAATGTTCTCTAACCTATATAAAGTCAGTTTTTGTAAAGTGTACCTCATTGGGCAGGAGTTAATGGTCAAAAGAAGTCACAAATGCTTCAGAGCCTGGCACAATGCTTGAAAACATGGTAATTGTGAAAAAAAATTAAAGCAGTGGTATACCTTTATAAGCTTTTACTCTTGACTACCTCTTTTGTACAAAATGGGAACAGCATTAGCCAGGTCCGAACATTATAGGTTGAAAGAAAATGTATGCATGTTTTCTTGAAGAAATGGATGTATTTTGGTTTCCTAAATGTATTTCTAAAAACTTAATTTATTTTAAATAGTAATGATTTCCATCCTGAAGTCCAAGTTACATTTTTACAGTAAAAAGAAGAAAAATGATCCAGTAGACTGAGTTATAAATATTGTTGCCTTAGGACATGCTGATTGTTGTGGAAAACCATGGGGTGGCAGGGATTCTTTCAAACATAATTACACATTTGAATTTATTTGCTTCCCTTTTATCTTGTTATCATCCTCTTTTTGTAGCATAAAATTATTTCTATTACTTCATACCAAACATCTTGTCTATAAATGACTTTCCTAAACATTCATTTACTTAATCAAGTGTTTATTCAATAGTATTTTTTAAGCATAAATTTTGACCTAAATTCTTTTATCAGCATAGGAGGTGTATCCAATTGACAAATGAACTGGGTTGCAATAATTGATTTGTAAGTTAATTAGTAGCTTTGAAGTATTTTTTTTATTAGATTTAATATTTCAAATTAGGTCTGTGCTTGTAAGTCAGCTAGGCAATAAGGGGGTAAAAGGGGAGAGGAGATTATCAGAAGAATATCACATGATGTCCATAGGAAGAAGTGAAATTTAAACTAGTAGTAGAAAGTAATAAGGAAGAGGGACCCAGAAGTTAGGTGTTAGGGCCCCTAACACCTAGGGCCCCAGTTAGGGCCCCAGAAGTCAAGGTGTATACTGTAAGCGTTCTGTTTTAGCAAGACCAGTATTTAACTGCTTTTCTAGCATTGAGTTTGCATGGAAGAAAGTCCTCTTGGAGCCTAGGAAACTAAGAGAAGAAGCTGTTTAAAATTCTTTATAGGTGATATTTCTATGATATATCATCAAAATGGAACCTTTTTAAGAGTTATTAATGATTAAGCCAGAACCCAGGCATAAACTTGGGTTGCCTCATACTGGGATGTGTGGTCATTCTCATAAGGGTGTGGCCATACTTAGAATTTTCCCAGTACAGCTTTAAATAGACGAAACAAGAATCCAGATATAGTTAGATTTAACAATTTAGAATTAACAATTGATGCAGTCTTAACCTTGGAACACTTCAGTATTCAATCTCCTGCCTCCCTGATTGCTAATAGTTATGTGACCCTTTAGAATATTTGGGAGATTAGAGAAGACAAGTTTTCATATAAGCACAGTGCAACTTGAAAATAAGAATGAAGTTGGGTAAGGATCTGTACTGGTTAATATCTCTTAACTTGAAAACACAAGGCTTATCCTCTTGGTTTTTATTCAGATGTTGTCCCTATAGTCTTGAAAAATACTGAAAGGTTTACAACTGTTTACATATTTCATTTTTTAAGACCATTTTTCACTTTTAACATGCTTTTCCCATGGAATTTCCAACTAGATTGGGTCTACCTCCAGCTATCTCAAACTGAGTTTAATCACCCGGAAAGTTCTATTGATTGTCAATGATGTTTACTTGATTAATTCAGTTCTAGCTGTGTTGCCTTTTTACCTATGTCTTTCAGCATGTCCTAGAAAATTAAATGTTTCTTTTTGGGATTTTCAGTGAATTTGAACTGAAAAGAAGGTTCTTTTCTTTTTTTTTTTTTTTTTGAGTAGAAAAGAATATTCTTATTAGTTTTCTTGAATCTAATTTTGACCCCAGTGTATATATTTTATATGAACTACATTTCTTGAAGACATGTTTTAACTCCACTGTGTTTTTTAGGATTTAGTTTATTCTCTGTCTGATACTTGAAAGTGTTAACTACTTGAATCTTTTCAGAAGACATTGAGGGTTAGATTTAAGAAAAATTTGAAAACTATTTGTGCTACCCTTGTTTTAATGATCTTCAATAATTTTCTAACTTGATCTTTTATCAGAAATTTCTAAATGGGTTTTAAAGATATAAATACATAAAATGATAGGACTGTTTTTGAAGCATTCGTGTTTAGTTGCTCAGTGTGTCTGTCTCTTTGCGACCCCGTGGACTGTAGACCACCAGGCTCCTTTGTCCATGGAATTTTCCAGGCAAGAATACTAGAGTGGGTTGCCATTTCCTTCTCCAAAGCATCTTCCTGACTCAGGGATCTAACCCATATCTCCTGTGTCTTCTGTATTACAGGCGAATTCTTCACTTGCTGAGCCATGGGGGAAGCCCATTTTTTGAAGAGTATATATCAGTTGATTTCTTTCAGTCTTGCCATAAATTATCGTTGATTTTTTGTTGTTGTCTTTCCAATTGAGTTTACAGGTGTTGTCTTTTGCAATTTGCTAAACAGTAATAAGGAATTCTGATGACATCAGTTTTGGGAGAAGAAAGTATGACTTTTTGAGACCAGGTAACAGTAGACTTAAAACAAAAGTTATTTTTGAAAGTATTTATACATACAATAATGCTATTTTGTTTTGGGCAAAAAAATGATTGACTATAATAAAGATAAATTTTTCATCTTAAGAAAAATGCATAAATGTGGCTCTTCTTGCACACTGCTCCCTTCTGTATGAAGGAGGTCATCATGTGGTGAGGAAAAAACAGATGAGTGTTGAGTTTTTTGGAATCTTATCTTGAGGCTGCTACCATTTGTCTGTGACACCTTGGGTAAGTCGTATAACTCCCTGGGCTCCAAAGTTCTTCTCTCAAAAATGAGAAGTTCAGGCTATATTTTCAATATCCTTTGGCTCAGTGGTAAAGAATCCTCCTGCCAGTGCAGGAGACAGAAGAGACGTGGGTTTGATCCCTGGTTTGATAAGATCCCCTGCAGGAGGAAATGACAACCCACTCCAGTGTTCTTGCTTGGAAAATTCCATGGACAGGGGAGCCTGGTGTGCTATAATCCATGGGTGGCAAAGAGTCAGACGTGATGGAGCGCATACACATACACACACACACAAGAACTTAAGCTGGAAAAGCCTAGGGATATGTTTCATGTGACATTTCATAGCCAATTTTTTTACGCTTCACATAGATTTCTAAAGATTGACTGCATTTGTAGTTTTAAAAAAAGAGAAGAAAATGTGTAATGTGTTTTCAGTTTCTCTAAATGTGTTTCTCTCATGGGCTTCCCTAATAGCTTAGATGGTAAAGCATCCGCCTGCAATGCAGGAGACCAGGATTCAATCCCTGGGTCAGGAAGATTCCCTGGAGAAGGAAATGGCTACCCATTCCAGTATTCTTGCCTGGAGAATTCCATGGACAGAGGAGTCTGGAACGCTATAGTCTGTGGGGTCACAAAGAGTCTGACACAACTGAACGACTCACACACATACACACAATATGTCTAGCTGCTCTGAAAATATGAATAATTAAATGAAAGATTATTAGTGAGGGAACTTAGCTGCAAGAGTTTAATCATGTGCATTTTGTTCAGGCAAATATCTCATTGACTTTTTTCTGAAAGAGTTAAACATGACAAAAGAACATTTGCTCTCTGAGAAATGGGGATGAACTGTCTTTGTTTTAAGATCTAGAGCATTTATTGTGATTGTGATATCCTTCAGAAATATCTTGAAGTGCTTGTATTGTATGTTGTCATCAATATGCAGGCATTTTACTACTAAATATCCTATTCTAGACTTCATAAAAAATGCCCCAGTGATGTGATCAGTCACCGAGTGAAAACCTGCTGCCTCTAAGCTAGACTAAGCATCTGCTCACAAGTAAGATTTCCTCCATGTTCAAAATAAATCTTTTTAGTCACTTTATGGTAGCTCTGATATGTTCCATATGGCTTAAATACGTACATTTAGGTGTGACATGGTGTTTTTCCATGGTGGTTATTCAAAGAAATTTTTATTTAGATGTGTTCATTGGTTACATTTTTAATCATATAATTCCCAATGTATCCTTGTTCTTCATGTAATTATAAATTTATGTAAACAATATATCTATGCAGAAAGACTACATGATGATAGTCTACTTAGGTAGAGTATAAATATTTTTGAGTGGTATGATTAATCCTTCTGCCTCTGTTAGGTCCATATTGTTTCTGTCCTTTATTGTGCCCATCTTTGCATGAAATATTCCCTTGGTATCTCTAATTTTCTTGAAGAGATCTCTAGTCTTCCCCATTCTATTGTTTTCCTTTATTTCTTTGTATTGTTCCCTTGTAAAGGCTTTCTTATCTCTCCTTATTATTCTTTGGAATTCTGCTTTCAGATGGGTATATCTTTCCTTTTCTCCTTGACCTTTCGCTTTTCTTCTTTTCTCAGCTATTTGTAAGGCCTCCTCAGACAACCATTTTCCCTTTTCCATTTCTTTCTCTTGGGGGTGGTTTTGACCACTACCTCCTGTACAATGTTCCAAACCTCCGTCCATAGTTCTTCAAGCACTCTGTCTATCAGATCTAATTCCCTGAATCTATCTGTCACTTCCACTGTAAAATTGTAAGTGATTAGGTTTGGGTCATACCTGAATGGCCAAGTGGTTTTCCCTACTTTCTTCAATTTAAATCTGAATTTTACAATAAAAAGTTCTTGATCTGAGCCACAGTCAGCTCCCAGTCTTGTTTTTGTTGACTGTATAGAGCTTCTCCATCTTCATCTACAAAGAATATAATCAATCTAATTTCATGATTGACTATTTTGTAATGTCCATGTGTAGAGTCATCTCTTGTTTTGTTGGAAGCGGGTGCTTGCTATGACCAGTGTGTTCCCTTGGCAAAACTTTGTTGGCCTTTGCCCTGCTTCATTTGTACTGCAAGGCCAAACTTGCCTGTTACTTCAGACATCTCTTGACTTCCTATTTTTGCATTTGAGTCCCCTGTGATGAAAAGGACATCTATTTTTGGTGTTAGTTCTAGAAGGTCTTATAGGTCATCATAGAACCATTCAACTTTAGCTTCTTCAGACTTAGTATTGGGGCTTAGACTTGGATTATTGTGATATTGAATGGTTTGCCTTGAAAACAAACTGAGATCATTAGTTAGCATTACTCTGCTGACAAAGGTCCATATAGTCAAAGCTATGGTTTTTCCAGTAGTCATGTATGGATGTAAGAGTTGGACTATAAAGAAAGCTGAGCTTTGAAGAACTGATGCTTTTGAATTGTGGTGTTGGAGAAGACTCTTGAGAGTCCCTTGGACTGCAAGACCAAACCAGTCCATCCTAAAGGAAATCAGTCCCGAATATTCATTGGAAGGACTGATGCTGAAGCTGAAACTTCAATCCTTTGGCCACCTGATGCGAAAAGCTGACTCATTAGAAAAGACCCTGATGTTGGGAAAGATTGAAGGCAGGAGGAGAAGGGTAGACAGAGGATGAGATGGTTGGATGACATCACTCAGTGGACATGAATTTGAGCAAACCCTGGGAGATGGTAAAGGACATGGAAGCCTGGCATGCTGCAGTCCATGGGGCTGTAAAGAGTTGGACACAACTGAGCGACTGAACAACAACAAATGATTAATTCTCAAAAGGCCAGAAGTAATTATTTAAAACTGTAGCAGTCATGTATTTTCAGATATTATTTTCCCAGTTATATAGGACCTTTCCCAAGAGTTTTATTATAAGATGGTTCATTCTGTAGGATCCTAATATTGCTTAGCTAACACAACTTTCCTTGAAAGTTCTGTGGACCAGAAAATAAATCATTTGTGTTTTACATTGTTTGCAATGTTAATTTTGGAAGGATAATAGTGATGAATATATTAAGTAGGATAATTCAAGTTAGAGTTTATTTTAATATATTTTAAATTTATAAAAATAAAGTCATAAAAATTGAAAGATTACCTGAAAAATTTCTTTTGTTCTATACTCACCGTCTTACAGCTGTGATCTATTTTTAATGTTGAACATTTGTTCATTTCATTTGCACTGATCACTAGGGCCTGAGTGTTCCATGAAACATACACATGAAACTTTATGGCCACCAGAAGATTAATATTTCAGAGTAGAATGGCATGCTTATTAAATCACACATTGTGGGGTACTTGGGCATGTTCTCGTCTTTATTTTGTATTAACTGTCTCAGTGTTCAATGTTCAGTTGACTTATTCAACCTCTCTGTGGTTTAATTTTTTCACCCTTAAAGTAATAAAAATGATATCCGCTTTACAAAGCTCCCAGAGATGTTATGTTTATTACATAAAATGATGCCTGTGAAAGATATTTATAAAGCACAAAGCAGTATTTTACTAATATTATTTGTTCTTCCTTCTAATCATAATTGCAAGTCAATTATTAAATAGAAATAGCCTGTAATTTTCTGATATGAAGGAGTGTAATGCATGTTTTAAGAAGGTGAAAAGAGATAGTATTCTACCTCTTAGAACCCAAATGATGGTAACTAACTTACTGGGGCAATGAACAGACAAAAGATTTTAATGAAGGAAAAATACAGAATATTGTTTTAAGCTGAACTTCAATACCATTTCTTTAACTTATTTCATGCTTGTTGTAAAGAAACTTGAAAAGATTGCTGTGGAGAGAGAGTTTGAAATAACCACAGCCTTATCCACAAGAATACAAAAGTGGGAATTACAATTTAACTCTAGGGAGATAAGCAGGCATTATGACTATAAGATTTCATTTTAAGAACATGATACATCTTTTGCTAGGTAGTATGCTATTGTCTAGATTATTCTTTCATTTTCAAACAGTTGTACATAGATAAAAACTTAGACATTTAGAAAAATATAGAGTTCTTTATCTGAAACATCTCATCCAATTGAAACATAGTATAGTTCTTGCTATCAAATTTTGTTTTAGCCTTTTTCAAAGAATGTTCACAGTAATTTCGTGTTAAATTTCTGTGTTCCCAGTTGCCTGTTTTGCACCATTTCTTGTCAATTTCACACTGTAGAGCAGTGTGAAACTGACAGAGCTAAAGAAATGGAGAACATTATGACTACATACCAAAAATACATGGTGTAAAAAGCCGGCACCTTAATTTATAGCAGCCAGGGGAGGAAAAATGTTTAAAATCATCATCCTATGTATGTGTATCTCAAAGGAAAATGGAAACGTATATATACTTACATACATATATGTACACATATACATAAACATGCATACACACAGACATTCACATATATGCTGGGTAATTTTAAGGTAACTGAATCTTTTGATATGGACTATCTAAAGTATGTCCTAGGAAAATGTAGTTAAAGCAGTCTTTCATTTATGAGTAACCTTTTCACTGGGTAATTTTAAGGTACTGAATCTTTTGTTATGGACTATCTAAAGTATGTCCTAGGAAAATGTAGTTAAAGCAATCTTTCATTTATGGAGTAACCTTTTCACTGAAAATTGACAACTCTAGACTAATTTCATTTGACATTTCTAAATACTTAGGTGTTTAGAAATTAGATTATTTGATTGAACAGTATGCACTGAACCATTAGTCACAGAAGCCTTTTTCCTTACCATACTGAAATTTTGAAAAATATGTTTGTATAGTTTGTGATGATAGGTAAAATTAAATATTCATTCTTTAAGTTTGTTGCATATGCAACTATGTTGCATAGTTTACTGTATACAGTGGTGATATTAATTCATTGTACTATTCATTTGCTTACATGTATCATGAAAATTTCCTCAAATTATATATGTATATATGCCTACTAATAGTGACATAAATTTTGAATTCATTTTCAAGATATATGTTGACCATTAAAGAAGCCTGTTTGATATTAAATTTTTTAATGATTTAGAGTACAAAAATCTCAGGTTAAGAATTTTCTGTAAAAATAATTCATTTTTATGCACAAGCACTGTTCTCTGTGTTAAGGACAATAGATACCATCCCTTCCTCCCTTAACTTCCCAGTTACATCTGAGAGGAGTTAGTTATTTATTAGAATTTGGCTTAAAGGGTCAAAATAATTATTGGCCTTTAAAAAAAAACAGCCTTCACTTTAATATTTCTGTTTGGAAAAGCGTTGACTTAGCCTCATCTGCTAGTCTTAAAGTGAAATGTGTTTGAATAATGTTCACTGAGCATGATCTCTAATATTATAAATATTATGATGAGTCAATTTATATGAATGCATTTCTATTTTATAAAGTCTTACACATTATTTTCTACATCTGTTAACTATTTTCAAGGCTTATTACTTAATGGAAAAAATTATAGAGTGATTCTACTGTGGTAGGTATTTCTATGAAGTAATCTAGATAATATAAGTATTTTTGAGTGCTAATTCAATTGAACCTTCAAAAAACTTTATAATACTGTAGAATTTATCACATGAGAACTAAATTAATGTATATCCTTTGTTAGGTTTCTCATGACTTAAAGTTGCAATTTTAATTTTCACTGAGACAAGATTGTACTAATGGTCATTCAGTTCAGTTCAGTCGCTCAGTCGTGTTCAACTCTTTGTGACCACATGAACCATGGCACGCCAGGCCTTCCTGTCCATCACCAACTCCTGGAGTCCACCCACACCCATGTCCATTGTGTTGGTGATGCCATCCAACTATCTCATCCTCTGTTGGCCCTTTCTCCTCCTGCCCTCAATCTTTCCCAGCATCAGGGTCTTTTCCAATGAGTCAGCTCTTCACATCAGGTGGCCAAAGTATTGGAGTTTCAGCTTCAACATCAGTCCTTCCAATGAACACCCAGGACTGATCTCCTTTAGGATGGACTGGTTGGATCTCCTTGCAGTCCAAGGGACTCTCAAGTGTCTTCTCTAGCACCACAGTTCAAAAGCATCAATTCTTCTGCGCTCAGCTTTCTTTATAGTCCAACACTCACATCCATACATGACTACTGGAAAAACCATAGCCTTGACTAGATGGACCTTTGTTGGCAAAGTAATGTCTCTGCTTTTTAATATGCTGTCTAGGTTGGTCATAACTTTCCTTCCAAGGAGTAAGCGTCTTTTAATTTCATGGCTGCAATCACCATCTGCAGTGATTTTGGAGCCCAGAAAAATAAAGTCAGCCACTGTATCCACTGTTTCCCCATCTGTTTGCCATGAAGTGATGGGGCCAGATGCCAAGGTTTTAGTTTTCTGAATCTTGAGCTTTAAGCCAACTTTTTCACTCTCCTCTTTCACTTTCATCAAGAGGCTCTTTAGTTCTTCTTCACTTTCTGCCAAAAGGGTAGTGTCATCTGCATATCTGAGGTTATTGATATTTCTCCCAGCAATCTTGATTCCAGCTTGTGCTTCCTTCTGCCCAGTGTTTCTCAAGATGTGCTCTGCATGTAAGTTAAATAAGCAGGGTGACAATATACAGCCTTGATGTACTCCTTTTCCTATTTGGAACCAGTCTGTTGTTCCATGTCCAGTTCTAACTGTTGCTTCCTGACCTGTATACAGGTTTCTCAAGAGACAAGATTTGATGCTGTAAAGAGCAATATTGCATAGGAACCTGGAATGTTAGGTCCATGAATCAAGGCAAATTGGAAGTGGTCAAACAGGAGATGGCAAGAGTGAACATCGACTTTCTAGGAATCAGCAAACTAAAATGGACTAGAATGGGTGAATTTAACTCAGATGACCATTATATCTACTAGTGTGGGCAGGAATCCCTTAGAAGAAATGGAATAGCCATCATAGTCATCAAAAAAGTCCTATATGCAGTACTTGGATGCAATCTCAAGAACGACAGAATGATCTCTGTTCGTTTCCAAGGCAAACCATTCAATATCACAGTAATCCAAGTCTATGCCCTGACCAATAATGCTGAAGAAGCTGAAGTTGAATGGTTCTATGAAGACCTACAAGATCTTTTAGAACTAACACCCAAAAAAGATGTCCTTTTCATTATAGGGGACTGGAATGGAAAAGTAGGAAGTCAAGAAACACCTGGAAAACAGGTAAATTTGTCCTTGGAGTACAGAATGAAGCAGGGCAAAGGCTAACAGAGTTCTGTCAAGAGAACGCACTGGTCATAGCAAACACCCTCTTCCACCAACAGAGGAGAAGACTCTACACATGGACATCACCAGCTGGTCAACACCGAAATCAGATTGATTATATCCTTTGCAGCCAAAGATGGAGAAGCTCTATACAGTCAGCAAAAACAAGACCTGGAGCTGACTGTGGCTCAGATCATGAACTCCTTATTGCCAAATTCAGACTTAAATTGAAGAAACTGGGGAAAACCACTAGACCATTCAGGTATGACTTAAGTAAAATCCCTTATGACTATACAGTGGAAGTGAGAAATAGATTCAAGGGACTAGATCTAATAGAGTGCCTGAAGAACTATGGATGGAGGTTCGTGACATTGTACAGGGGTAGGGAGCAAGATCATCCCCAAGAAAAAGAAATGCAAAAAAGGAAAATGGCTCTCTGAGGAGGCCTTACAAATAGCTGTGAAAGGAAGAGACGTGAAAAGCAAAGGAGAAAAGGAAAGATATTCCCATTTGAATGCAGAGTTCCAAAGAATAGCTAGGAGAGATAAAAAAGCCTTCCTCAGCGATCAATGCAAAGAAATAGAGGAAAACAACAGAATGGAAAGACTAGAGATCTCTTCAAGAAAATTAGAGATACCAAGGGAACATTTCATGCAGAGATGGACTCAATAAAGAACAGAAATGGTAGGGACCTAACAGAAGCAGAAGATATTAAGAAGAGGTGGCAAGAATACACAGAAGAACCGTACAAAAAAGATCTTCATGGCCCAGATAATCACAATGGTGTGATCACTCACCTAGAGCCAGATATCCGGTAATACGAAGTCAAGTGGGCCTTAGAAAGCATCTCTACGAACAAAGCTAGTGGAGGTGATGGAATTCCAGTTGAGCTATTTCAAATCCTGAAATATGATGCTGTGAAAGTGCTGCACTCAATATGCCAGCAAATTTGGAAAACTCAGCAGTGGCCACAGGACTGGAAAAGGTCAGTTTTCATTCCAATCCCAAAGAAAGGCAATCCCAAAGAATGATCAAACTACCGCACAATTGCTCTCATCTCACACGCTAGTGAAGTAATGCTCAAAATTCTCCAAGCCAGGTTTCAGCAATACGTGAACCATGAACTTCCAGATGTTCAAGCTGGTTTTAGAAAAGGCAGAGGAATCAGAGATCAAATTGCCAACATCCGCTGGATCATCAAAAAAGCAAGAGAGTCCAGAAAAACATCTATTTCTGCTTTATTGACTATGCCAAAGGCTTTGACTGTGTGGATGACAATAAACTGTAGAAAATTCTGAAAGAGATGGGAATACCAGCCTAATGGTCATAGAGTATACTAATTTTTCACATAATGTATAAACAGTGACATTTGTGAGTACTTGATTTTACTACTTTATTGTTTTGGTCTAAATTGATAACCAAGCAAAAAAACTTAGTTTAATTAATAAATTAAGGACATAAGAGTATTTATAAATATAAAATATCTTCAAAATATATGTAAAACATAGATGTAGGTTTAAAAAATAAACTCCCATATACCTATCACCTATATCAAAAATAAAACCCTACCTCAGATGCCCCCTACTTTTTTCTTATTTCCCAGAGGTAATTTTTCTCTGGAATTGTGTATTAACTATTACCTTGCTTTTCTTTATAATTTACTACTAATATGTATATAACTTCAGAAGATGCTTATTTTTTTTTATCTATTGTTACATAATCTTCCACTAACATAGCTTTTGAATTTCATATTGTTTTGATATGTAACCATAGTTCATTGACCTTCAGTGCTTTTTTTTCTTGTCTTCTTTTATATTCAACACTCAGATTTGCTTATCTGTTCAACTGATGATGCATGTTTGGTTACCATCTTTCTCAGTTCGCCTAGAAGCAGTATTGTTTTGAACATTTACATATATACAAATATAGAGATTTGTCTAGGCTATATATTTATCTTCTGTAGGGAATATTCTCTCCAGGAAGTGGAATTTAGGTTATATGAGGTTTGCATGCTTAACTTAAAATGATCATTTTTATCTATTTTTTTTCATGCTGAAGCACAAGAATAGTACCACATGCATAGTAAATAGTCAATTACTATATATTAAATGAATGAATGAATGCCAAAGTAATTCCCTAAGTTGAGATATCAATTTTACACTCTAGTCAAGAGACAGTGAGCATTCTGTTTTCACATCCTTGGCAACACTTGAGACTGCCTTTTTAAAATTGTTTACAATCTGGTGGTTATGAAATGCTCTCTCACTGGGGATTTAATTTGCATATCCCTGATATCTAATGAGGTTGAACATTTATTCATGTTTATTGACCATTTATGTTTACTCTTTTGTAAAATACCTATTAATATTCAATGATCATTTGAGTTATTTAGATAATTATTTGTTATAGTTATTCATGTAGTATAGATACTGGGACTCCCAGTAGCTCAACAGTAAAGAATCTGTCTGCGATGCAGGAAACCGGGGTTCAGTCCCTGGGTTGGGAAGTTCTTCTGGAGAAGGGAATGGCAATCCACTCAAGTATTCTTGCCTGGAGAATTCCATGGACAGAGAAATCTGGTGGGCTTCAACTGAGTGACTAACACACACACATAGATACTAATTCCTTTTCAGTTTTATATGTTGCAGATATAGTTTCAGTTTATAGCTTGAGTTTTCACTGGTTTTGTCTCTTGAAAAAATTAGTCCTTAACTTTAATATAATCATATGTTTCTTTGCCTTTATTATTTGTGCTTTTTAAACCTTTCCCTACCCCAAGGTCATATAGGTTGTAAACATAATAATCTTCTGCAAAAGTACATTTATCTTTAAATCTTTTATTTACCTGAAATTGTTTTTACACAATCAATTTTATGCAGTTTTCTTTCATCTATGTAGATGACCAATTGTTCTGGAGTTCTCAGTGAATATTTTCTTTTCCCCACTAGTTTTTAATATTGATTGTGTTAAAAATCAGGTTAGTTTAGTTGTCTGTCCTTACCCCTAGCCTACACTAGTTTTTAATATTGATTGTGTTAAAAATCAGGTTAGTTTAGTTGTCTGTCCTTACCCCTAGCCTACACTATCTTAAAATCTGCAGACTTCTAAAATGTATTTACAGCTGCCAAAAATCCCTCCTTATTTTTCTTCTTCAGGAATTATATCTGTCTTGGCCATTGGCCTTCTGTACAGCTGTTAAGCATAATCTTAATGGGATCTAGGAAGGAGTGCCTGGGCAGCTTTAAGAACTTCTGCTGGAGATGTGTTTGATGCGCTCATGTGGACATGCTCTATTTCCTCTGCTGTATCTTTCTAAGTAAACCTGGTGGTATTCAAGACTTTTGTGTCCTGTAAGTGTGAACATCAGTTTAAACCCACAATGATCATACAGAGTTGGCGTTGCAACTCCCATATTTATCAATAGCTTAGTTCATCTCTTCTCCTTGAAGCTCCGATGGCAGTAAGATAGTATTGTACTTCGTCTGCCATTATGACCTCTGGAGAAAAGGCAATACAACATGCCACCTTAAGGAGAAGGATGTGATATATTTATAATGGATATATAATGAAAAAGAAGGGGGAAAGGCTGCCTCTTTTATTTGGGTACAGTAAGGGTTGGCAAGAGGCTTCCCTGATGGCTAAGTGGGTAAAGAATCTGCCTGCAATGCAGAAGACAGAGACTTGGGTTCAGGTCCTGGGTTGGGAAGATCCCCTGGAGAATAGTATGGTAACCCACTCCAGTATTCTTGCCTGGAGAATCCCATGAACTGAAGAGCCTGGCGAGCTGCAATCCAAAGAGTAGCGCATGCACACAAGGACTGGAAGAGGCAGGCAAAGTCAGAGGAGCTCAGAGGTTTGTGAACATAATGGTTGCCTCCTTCTCATCTTGGTTGGCTCATGGCATCAGAGTCATAGTGTTCAAATATGTAAATGGCAAAGTCAAAACAAGGGTCCTTTATCTTTGATTTCCTTTGAAACATGGGGTCAGATCATGGATGGAAACAGGAAGAGGAGACCCACTGGGCCACACTGTATGTAGGCAACATGTAGAAGCCCAGGAAAGTGGAAGTGATGGACGGTGTGGTTACGTGTGAGAGCCACGCAGGCAGGAGATCCTGGAAGTTCATGGTAAGCTGCTTAGTGAAGAAGATGCCTGAAGAATATCAGATCAGTTTTTAAAAAGGTACTGTTTTTAAAACACATTGATTTGCAAAGTGTAAGTGAATTTGTAACCTTCCTACATCATCTCCTGGTCTGTTACTGTATAATTCTATGATTGATTATCTTTAAAGTGAAAACAGTGATTTGTAAATAAACAATATACCAAAACAGTTATTTAAGAGTTAGAAGTTCATAAACTTCAGTGTTTATTTTGATGATTTAGTGTGTAATGAAAAGCAAAGGTACACTTAAGTGTAACTCAAAGTACAGATGTTAGAATTGTTTTATAATAGAAGATACATATATTTTTTGATCATAAAGTCAGGGACACACTTTTAAAACCTACTGTTCAAAACAAGTGAAGCTAAAAG
Source organism: Cervus elaphus (assembly GCF_910594005.1). Taxonomy (NCBI): domain Eukaryota; kingdom Metazoa; phylum Chordata; class Mammalia; order Artiodactyla; family Cervidae; genus Cervus; species Cervus elaphus. The sequence continues at coordinate 20,789,186 of NC_057847.1, forward strand.
TCTTATTATTTCAGAGTTAACATGCTGTGGATAAATAAAAATGTAGATAGATGCATTCTGCATTAAAAAACAATACCTTTGTGTTAGTAAAGATTGTTCTTTAGAAATGCTTGCACTTCCTATCATATTATACTTAAAATATTGCTATAATAATGAAGTCTCATTAATTCAGCCTTTACTAATTAAGACATTATGAATGTCACTGGCTTAGCATACCATAAACATTAAGCTACCTATCAAGAAACCTATTTGCCAAGTAATTTAATAGCAAAAATAAGTCTTCAGATGACAGTATTAATCTGTGTGATGAAAAGTTGCTTTCAAGGACTTTGATACATGTATGCATATAATAACTCGTGATAAATTAGACATTTAAAAGCATATTCTGTAAACGTCCTTTTCGGAACAGTGTGTTAACTGGAAGTTCTGAATAGTTGTGAAAGTTTCTAATTTAATATAATCAAAGATTTGGTAGTACTACTTCCCAGGCTCAGTGGCAAAGAATCTACCTGCCAATGCAGGAGACACAAAAGACGTGGGTTCAATTCCTGGGTCAGGAAGATCCCCTGGAGTAGGAAATGGCAGCCTACTCCAATGTTCTTGTCTGGAGAATCCCATGGACAGAGGAGCCTGGTGGGCTATAGTCTATGGAGTTGCAACAAGTTGGACATGACTGAGCATGCATGCAAACTTCTCTTGATGGTACTGGTTTCACTTGGACATTCCCTTAGTCTGAATTAGTCATGGAAATGTCAACCCACCCTAGTATTCTTGCCTGGAGAAGTCCATGGACAGAGGAGCCTGGTGGGCTACAGTCCATGGGATTGCAGAGTTGGGCATGACTGAAGTGATTTAGCATGCACAAATTAGTCTTGACCATGGTTTTATATTAACTATCTGAAAAAATTTCTAATTTCTTTCGTAAACATCCTATGTTTCATACATTGGGCTTCCCAGGTGGCGCTAGTGGTAAAGAACCAGCCTGCCAGTGCAGGAGACATAAGAGATGAGGGTTTGATCCCTAGATCAGAAAGATCCCCTGGAGTAGGGAATGGCAACCCACTCCGGGATTCTTGCCTGGAGAATCCCATGGATGGAGGAGCCTGGCAGGCTGTAGTCATACATTAAATGACTAAAATCTCACAGTTTGCTTGTTTCTTTTTTGGGTATGTGAACCAAATGAAAATTAATGGGGAAACATAAGTGACTCAAAGTAAATTAATAGATGAACTTTCATGAAATACTTAACCATGTAAAGGGCCACACAGAGACTAATTGACTCTGATTTACCGTCTCTTGCTGGATCAACGTTCACAGTCAGAGCAGCATAGTTCAATTCTGTTGGACTAATAAACTATTGAGCACTTCTGTGATTGGGCCCCGATCTCGGGCCTGGGCCTACAGAGATAAAATATGCCCTCTTGAGGCACCAACCAACCTTCATAGGGGGAAACATTGATAGTTGGCAACACTGATAATCTGAACCCAGTGTGGAGTGCTAAGATGACGGTCCAGACCGGAGTCCATGACACCACAGATAAAGGACTTAGGTGCATTTAACATATAGTTAGATTGTAAAGGTTTTTATGTTTGATTAGTTTTGTTTCTAAAACACAATGTGAGCCAGAAACAAATAACAAATGCCTAAGGTTTCATGGAAAGTGACATCCTGGTTAGGACTGGGCCTCACCCTCTGCAGTAAATTTTCTATAGATTATTTTTCCTCTAAAGTTTAATGTTTTAGGTTACATAGCCATTGCTTACTTTTTCTAATTACAGAAGGAACACATGCTCCCTCTTGAAAAACACAAAATAGTAAATAAAACTTTCCTGTAATTCTACTGTTCAGATCTAGCTATTGTCAACATGTCAACGCATGTCATGTGTCTTCCCTAGTATTGGAGTGAGGATCTCAACCCCTTTATCTACATCTGTACTTGAGGACTTACTTTTTTTCCTTATTGATTTGCAAGAGTTCTTTATATATTATCTTCACTCTGTCAAGCATATATAAAATATAACCTTTCAGCTTGTCATTTGCACTCTGATTTTATATTTCTGTCTTATATATTTTATTTTAAATTTATGCTTTGATATTTCAATTTCATATAAGACATATGAAATTGAATTCCATTTTTTCATTTATGAAATTCTGTATCTGGTGTTATATTTTACCACTCAATGACCTCATAAATATCTCTCTATATTTTCTTCTAGTCATTATTTTTTACATATAAAGCTTTAAATCACATGGAATTTAATTTTACTTTGGCTATGAGTTTGGTTTCTCTTTTTCCTCTTAATCACCCAGCACAATTGTTCAAGTAATCTTTGGTTTTCTCATTGATCTTAAATACCTCCTCTACCATATAATTTTATATTTTTGATTCTATTTGGGGACTTCCAACTATTTTTCTTTGATCTTCTGTCTGATAGCTGGCATTATGCAGTTGAAAATTATGATATTTTCACATAATTCACATATGATAGTCACATATGATATTTCACATAATTTTCATATCACAAAAAATTATGATATTTTTTGTTGGATTAGAGAATACAGATACCCTATAGAAATGACTTGCAGTTAATAAGATTTGTACTTTAATTCTGCCAGGCCTATTTTAGTATGAATTATTCTTTGTATTTTGTCTTATTTAAAACTTATTAGTTTAACACAATTACTAGTTTTGTGTGTGTGTGTGTGTTTCCCCCTCTCATGAGTGCATGGTATTTTCATATTGATTAAGTTGTCAGATCTGAGAAATTGTCAAAATGATAGAGATGTTTATGAATTCATTGTTATTAAAATTTACATTTTGTATAGTTGCTACATAAAAGCTGAAGCAAAACACTCTAATGTAGCAAAAGAAAGAATGTATCACTCAAGTCTGTTTGGGTCCCTAAATGCTAAAGATTCAATTCAGTAAGTAAGAAGGGAATTTATTATCTAACGACAGGGAGGAGTTAGGCAGGGTGCACAGCTGGCTCAAGTGGATCAAATAATGTCTTTAGCCTCTGTCTCCCAGGAATGCTTTTAAATGCTGGTTTGATTCTCAAACGAAGTCTTTTCATGTAGGAAAAAGGTAATCGCAGCAGCCTCTAACTCCTTTTCTGTTTAGCATCCCCAGTAGAAAGAAGATTTCTCTCCCTTAACAGCCATATATCAATCCTAGGAAATTCTCATTGGCCTCTCTTGAATTGTGTGATCTTTTCTGGGTTCCATTGACCTTTCATGGGTTACATAAGATCTGAGAATCAGTAACTCTGAGTAGCAACATTGATTAGATCTTCTCTGTGGGGATAGCCAGGCATGGATGACAGCCTCTGTGACTGGACCTAGAATGGGGAAATCCCCTAAGTGACCTTTAAGATGCTCCAGTGGGGGTGGAAAATATGTAGGCTCACAGGTGAGGTAGATTTGCTATGACCCCAGTGAAACCTCAGCTCTAAAGCCTTTTATGTGCATGGACTCCTTCCAAAACTCTGGGACAGCCTTTCAGTATGGTCACAGGAGCATATATTTTATGGATATTTTAACCACAGTCAGTTAAGAACACTGTCTTCTTCATCTCTTAACTTCCCTTCCATCTTCCCTTATGATAGGTGGCCCAGGAGTGGCTACACAGCATGTTTGGGATCTAGGTAAGGAGAAATTGAGTTGGGGATACGTTATAGTTTAGGGGGATATCTTTATGTGTTTCTTACTCACCTCCTTGCATAACTAAATTATTGATTTAAATAAATTAGCTATCGTGGTATAACAATGACTTCTAAAAATACTCATATTGCATACTGGGCCAAATTGTTTGGTGGAGCAATATTACACTATGAATATCTCTTAAAGCAACACATTATATGTAAAATAGAAGGTTAAGTTTTAAATGTATAAAGGTAGAAGCTGGTTGGTAGAACAGTCTTTAGTCATCTGAAGTGCAGCTTTCAAATGGAGAATTTGATTCTTACTGTATACATACATACACACATAACATATATGTATATATTCAATAATGCAGCCTATATGATTTTAACCATATCATACAACTTATAAGCTATTGATAATTAAAATACTCATTTCAATAAATCATGCTAGAGGAATGACATTTTTTTTAATTTGTAAAAAATAATCATTGTCATTTGAAGTAATCAGTGAATAAATACAGCCCCCAAATATAGTTTAGAAGTATTACAGATATGTGTCAGGTTAATTAATATAAATACATTTTTTCTGGATATTGGTGATGGTAGAATTTGTTAGCTTTTCAAAATTTGGTTTTTGTTGTCATTTCTCTTCTCAGTCTAATACTTATTTCCATAGTTAATTTTATATTTTTAATTTTATATTCCTTTTCTTAAGGAGAATCTCCAACTTTGTATAAGTTTCTGTCTCTACAAAACTTGGATTGCAATCATAGCTACAGCACTCCACCATAGTGGGTGTGGTTTGAAGTTATAAAGCATTAAAAAACACAACAGATACATAATGTCCCATGCTCATCTCTTTCCTACCCTCAAAATTATTTTTGTAAGCATAATGAGAATTAGGAAATGATTCAGTAAAAGTGAAGCAGACAACCTTTTCATGACATGGTAGATCATGCAGCTCCTTTCAAATCTGCATCAGTTATGTCATTTCTCTACCTATTCTCCACACCTCTCCCAATACCCACCCCTTCCCATCCATCGAATCCATCTATTTCTTTGTTTTGGCAGAATAAGATAAAAGTGATGTTCTTAGGCAAAGGATAATATTTAAGGAAAATCTAAAGAAAATTGGTAACTATCCCCTCAGAAGTTTTAAATTTTGTAAATATTTCTTTAACTCCATTCACTTTCATGGAGACAAAAATGGGAACTTCTTTGCTTTGAGGAAATAGGTGAAAGATCACTTGGAAGTAATCTTTTCTAATTGTATATAAATATTAAAGCTTTTAGTCTATTTTTTAAACTGTTGAGAGCCTAAAAATTTTTAACAGTTTGTACCTATTACTACTGCTGCATACAAACCACCCCAAAACTTAGTAGCTTAATATAGAGTAGTCATTTTAGTTCTGTCTCAGAGTTTTTAAGGGCTTCCCTGATAGCTCAGTTGGTAAAGAGTCTGCCTGCAACTAAGGATTCCTGGGTTGGGAAGATCCTCTGAGAAGGGGCAGGCTACACACTCCAGTATTCTTGGCTTCCCTTGTGGCTCAGCTGGTAAAGAATCTGCCTGCAGTGTGGGAAACCTCAGTTCGATCCCTGGGTTGGGCAGATCCCATGGAGAAGGGAAAGGCTACCCACTCCAGTATTCTGGCTTGGAGAATTCCATGGACTGTTTTCCATGGGGTTGCAAAGAGTCAGACATGACTGAGCGACTTTCACTTCACAGAATTTTTATGGTTCAGTAATTTGGGAAAAGCTTGGCTGGGCTGTTTGGCCTCATAGAATCTCATGTGGTTGCAATTAGGTAGTAACTGAAACTGGGGCAACTGGACATGGGCTTAGCATCTTTATGTGTCCATCAGTGTAGTCTCAAGGATTTTCTGCATGGTCTCTTCAGGAGGGCTCGTTTGGGCTTCCTCACTGCATGGCAGCCTTAGGAGGATCTCACTCTTTATGTTGTGGTTTAAGGGGCCAAGTGTAAGTGTTTTAGTTTTTATCTCAGCTACATCACCTTTTATGACCTAGGCATTCGTTGTCACTTGTTATGTTCGATTGGTTAAAAGCAAGTCACAAACTCACCCAGAATCAGAAGGAAGGGAATTAGGCTCTTGCTTTTGATGGGGGAATGGGAAGTTCCTAGAGGAGCATATGGAAGTAAAGACATCTTTGGAATATGTGATTTGCTATGCATTTTTATATAAATCAGATATATAATTTATAGGCAATATTTTGAGCATAATCTAACTCAAGGATTTTTAATGCTCCCATTTTCTCAACAAAATATGGAGACTGTCTAGATGACCTTGCAATAGAACTACATTATGACATAAAATGGAAAAACAATCAAGGATTACATGTAGCTTTATAAGCATGTGAGATTTATTGAAGGCAGATTTCTTCATAACTGAGATTTTACAAATGGAAAAATATGACCTATTTAATTATTAAGACCATTATTCAAGCCAAAATGTTACTTTCAGAATGCCTGTCCCCAAACCTAAACCTTCTCTATTTGTATGTTGCCACTAGAACACTGACTGGGCAGTTCTTTATATTAATTCTGTAGAGATAAAATTGTGACTGTTCTCTCCAAATGACTATAAAGAAAGCTGAGCACCAAAGAATTGATGCTTTTGCACTGTGGTGTTGGAGAAGACTCTTGAAGAGTCCCTTGGACTGCTGGGAGATCCAACCAGTCCATCCTAAAGGAAATGAGTCCTGAATATTCATTGGAAGGACTGGTGCTGAAGCTGGAACTCCAATATTTTGGCCACCTCATGCGAAGAACTGACTCATTGGAAAAGACCCTGATTTGGGGAAAGATTGAAGATGGGAGGAGAAGGGGACGACAGAGGATGAGATGGTTGGGTGGCATCACCGACTCAATGGACATGAGTTGGAGTAAGCTCTGGAAGTTCGTGATGGACAGGAAAGCCTGGCATACTGCAGTCCATGGGGTCACAAAGAGTTGGACATGCCTGAGCAACTGAACTGAACTAAACTATACATTCACAAACATGACCCACTGAACTTAGCAAAACCATGGGTAATTAGGATTGATGGAGCAGTGTGTCAGACAAAGTTTCTGAGTTGGTTTGCATCATAACGTATAGGGCACAGAATTCAACAATATTGAAAAGCAGACAAAATGTGTGTGTGCTAGGTTGTTTCAGTTGTGTCGACTCTGCGCAACCCTATGGACTGCCGCCTGCCAGGCTTCTCTGTCTGTGGGATTCTCCAGGCAAGAATACTGGAGTGGGTTGTCGTGCTCTCCTCCAGGGGATCTTCCCCACCTAGGGATTAAACCCAAGTCTCTTATATCTACCTGCATTGGCAGATGGGTTCTTTACCACTAGCGCCATCTGGGAAACCCAGACAAAATATGGGCATAAATTATTTAAATGTGCACACCACTGCAACATTTTTAGTGAAGGTAAGACAAAAGCAGAACAGTAATAATTAACTCATTATCTACCCATCATAAACTAAAAGGAGATTTTGCATATATCAACATCAATTTAGTACATTGTCATGCAGAACAGAGAAATTTTGTTTCTGTGTTCTAGCTTTTATGATGTGCAACTGTGATAGACTCTGAACTAAATTATTTCAGAGAGTTCTAGGTGCCAGGAATAGATTAGTTTTCATTCTTAACTCAAGGAACCAGCTATAAATGTGATTTTGGTTCTAATATGTTCTTAGAAATTCCCTCTGTTTAGAGCCACCTACAGTCCCCATGCAAACACTTTTCTAAATCTTAGAATTGAGAAGAAATCTATACATTTGTGGTTCTTTACTTTGTGTATGACATCTAAGAATGAAATATTAGACTAAAGGAGAGTAAATCTGAAAGAGTAGACCTGGACATCAAAGGTGGAGTAGGGATTCTGGGATTATCAGTGATTAGAGAAGGAAATGGCAACCCACTCCAGTATTCTTGCCTGGAAAATCCCATGGATGGAGGAGCCTGGTAGGCTACAGTCCATGGGGTCACAAAGAGTCGGACACGACTGAGAGACTTCACTTCACTATGAATTCGGAAGTCTATCACAGTTGCACATCATAAAAGCTAGAACACAGAAACAAAAAGTCTCGGAAGTTATCAACCACAGTGGTGGGACATGGCCAGGCTGTGGAGGGGATCAGTTGGTGCACAGAAGTACAGAGAGTTGGTAGAAGTACTGTCATGTCAAGGTTATTATTCTTTTGAGTGAGGTTATTTGTCTCAGCAGTTTGCACATGTGTTTGCGTTGATTACCTCAGCAGTGATAACTGGTAACTTGGGTGTGCGTGGTTTAAGGCAGGAAGGATGAGCAGGAACCTTATAATGAATGTTGCAAATGAAGAGAGCTATCAGTATTAGACTTTCTACATTCAGATTCTATTTTTTCTAAGTGTGGAAAGCTTTAAGATTTGTGGGGACCATGGATATTGTTCTACACTTCAGTCTTCTTAGGGGTAATACTTCTGGCTATTGCCCTAACCCTTTAGTAGCCACAAATTTTGACCCTCACAGCTGTACCTTGTAGCATACCACAAGGTTTATCCTGTATCTTCTCTACCTAACTTACCTCCTTTGTTAAAGAGGCATTATTGCATGGTTGAGAATAAAATAGACTGCTGTGTTCAAAGCCCTGATCCGTCATCTACTTATTGGATATCTTTGAGTAAGTGCCATAAAAGGTCTTTGCTTCAGTTTCCTTATGCATAAAATTAGAACACTTTTTATATGTAGCTAATATGAAAAATGTAAAATAGTCTTTACTTTATCACCTTGTCATGGAATCAGCTGAGGTAATGTTACTAAAGTAACATGCATTGGCACATGTGCTTAATAAATGTTAATTATGATCACTGTTATTATTGTTACTTTAGCCACTCACTTCCTCCCAGACCCCTCCAGCCTCTCCTTTGCCTTATTCTTTCTAGGATTATTCTTTCTAAATTTAATCCTCAGCAGGTTTGCTTGACTAGCCATGGCTCCATGCAGGCCAGAGTAAACCGACTTGCCATTTCACTTGATTTTCCATGTTTAGCTCAGTCAGTAAATCATCTGCCTGCAATGCAGGAGACCCAGGTTCAATTCCTAGGTTGGGCAGATCCCCTGGAGAAGGAAATGGCAACGCATTTCAGTATTCTTGCCTGGAGAATCCCATGGACAGAGGAGCTTGGCAGAAACAGTCCATGGGGTCGCAAGAGTCAGACACGACTTAGCAACTAAACCCAGCCAACCAACCAACCAATGTATTTATCATTCTATTCCTGTGACTTAGAACCTTTCCTGACATTACAAATATTTATCAAAGTGTGTTATTTTTATAATGTCTATTCTGGAGGCTAGATTGCCAAGAAAATTAATACGTTTTAATCTTACCTAATGTAGGTAGGAAGGACTAGAATTTTAAAAGATTCTTATATGTTGAGTGGGCCAACGTGAGCATTTATGAATCAAAGAAGAAACAGAGACACACAGCTCAGGATTTTAGTAACCCTTAGAGAGGGCATGGCAACCCTCTCCAGTATTCTTGCCTAGAGAATCCCAAGGACAGAGGAGCCTGATGGGCTGTAGTCCATAGCGTCACACAGCGTTGGACATGACTGAAGCAGCTAAGCAGCAGCAGCAGCAGAGGTCATCTAGTCCCGTCTCTCACCCCAATGGAGGCATTCCTTGTATTTATTTACTAGGTTAGACAGTAATTAATATTTATCAAGCACCTATTCTGTGTCAAGCTCTCTGTGTTAGGCACTGAATTACCTGATAAGTAAAGCAAATTTGGACTCTGTCCTCATAGAGCTTACAGTGAAATGGGTAAGGTCAATATTAATTAAAGAATACTTTTCACTGTGGAGGAAATGCTTAAGGAAAAATAAGAGTAAATAGCAGGAAGAATGGTTCTAATTGGGGGTTGGGGAGCAGTTATGGTGATCAGAGAAGTTAGCTGAGTTGGAAAATTAAATAGGAGTTAACTGGTTAAAGAAGGAAATGAGCATTTTAAACAAAGGCAGAGAGTGTAATGATGCATCTGAAGAGCTAAAAGCCCACTGATGCTAGAGCCACGAGGAAGCATAACAGGGATTATAAAGTATGTTGAAGAGGTGGATGTAGTTGAAGAACTACTTCTCTTTCTTCCAACCCTGTCATTCTGTTTCCCACTTCTGAAAATATAATGGATTAGAAGGAGGGCAAGAAGAGTTTATAGGGAGATCATTAGGAATACAATTTTTCCCAAATTTTAACGTTCATATAAACCCCTGGAGAGGTCTTGTTAAAATGCAATCTGATTCGTTATTTCCGGTTGGGGTTGAGAATACCTTTCTAATAAACTCCCAGTGATGCTGGTGCTTCTTGTTCAGAAATCTTTGAGTAGTAAGGACCTAGATAAAATATATATATACATATATATGTGTGTGTGTGTGTGTGTGTATATGTACATATACATGTACATATATTGCTAATCACTGTATATATATATATATATGCATGCTAAGTTGCTTCAGTTGTGTCCAACTCTTTGTGACCCCATGGACTGTAGCCCGCCAGGCTCCTCTGTCCATGGGATTCTCCAGGCAGGAATATTGGAGTACTGGAGTGGGTAGCCATTTAGTTAGTAACTATGAAGACCTTGGAGGAGTGTCAAGTTGGAGTTTTGTTTTGGCACTTTGAAGCTGAAGTGCTTTAGAAAGTCCCACATGGAAAAGCCCCCAGAAGTGATTCTAGAGCTCACTGAAGTGATCTGGACTGGAAATATAAACTTGAGTCATCAACACATAGATAATAAATTAAACCCTGTAGGAAGATCTCCTAGGAAGGGGATATAGAGTGAAAAAAAATTAGGAGCCATGGATGTGAGCTTTTAAGAGCATGAACATTTACTAAGTAGTTTAATATGTTTATCTCCCAGCACCATTAGCATATTCTTCATGAAATATTTTGAATGTTTAAAATAACATAGAATAATAGAATAACCCCATGTACCTGCCACACAGCTTTTTTGTATATTAATATTCACCATATTTATTTACATATTCAAGAAATAAGACACGACTTGTAGACCTCACACTGGAGGCAGACACTATCTTGAATTTGTTGTTTGTTACTTTTATGTATATTTTTATACTTGAGATATGTATGTATCTCCATCTGTGCAACCATGAAATATATAGCATTGCTTTGCATGTTGTCAAATTTTATAAATGTTATTCATCATGGATTGAATATTTGTGTGTCCCCCACCTCCCACCCCAAATTTATGTTGAAGCTCTAACCCCTAATGTGATAGTAACAGGAGTTGGGGCTTTGGGGAAGGCATTTGTTTTTAGATGAGATCATGAGGGTAGAGCCGCTATAATGGAACTAGAATCCTTAAAAGAAGACTGAGAGACAGCAGAGTTCTCCCTCAACGCACATGCAAAGAAGAGGTCATGCACACAGCAAGATGGCAGCCAGCTACAAGCCAGGAATGGGACATTCATCAAGAATTCAATCTGTAGCACCTTGATCTTGGTCTTCCTTGCCTCCAGAACTGTGAGAAATAAATGTTGTTTAAGCCTCCCACTCTATGGTATTATGTATAGTCAGCCTGAGCTGTCTGAGACACTAAGAAGTGAGGTGCTGCTATAACAAATACCAAAAAATGTGGAAACAGTTTTGAAACTGGGTAATGGATAGAGGCTGGAAGAGTTTTCAGGTGCATGCTGGGAAAAACAGAAGTTGCCATGAAGGGACTGCAAAAGGCAATTCTGGTAAAAGCTCAGAATAAGAGCTCAGAAAGAAAGGAGAACTGAAGACACCTTCTTAGAAAATACCTAAATAACCATGAACAGAATGTTGTTAGAAAATTCAGTGATGAAGTCTGGCTTCTTCTTCTGATGAAGTCTCAGATGGAAACCAGGGACATGTTATTGGACAGTGGAGAAAAGGTGACACTTGCTATAAACTGGCAAAGAACTTGGCTGAATTGTGTTAGTAGTCTACAGAGAACATGCGAGTGTACATGTTTGTGTACAGAGAACATGCAAGTGATGAAATTGTTTATTTAGCTGAGACGATTCCTAAGAAAAGTATTGAAGGAGCAGCTTGATTCCTCCTAACTGCTGGGGGAAGAGAGAAATGTACTGAAGAAGAAATTGCTAAGCAAAAAGGAATCAGAATTTAAACATTTGGAAAATTCTTACCCTGCCCATACTGCAAAAAATGAGAAAGTGTGTTTGGAAGAGAACACCAAGGGTGTGGCTGAGTGACCCTTTTATAAGGATATTAGCATGAGCGTAAAACATCACTTAAATCAGTCATTTCCACAGTAAGCAGGAATAGAAAATAAATTATCAGCAAAGACACTGCCAGTTTGAACTAAAAGGGGCAGAGAAGGCAGGATGAACATAAGGAAGCCTGTCAGTTTAGATCCTATAGGACCAAATCATAGAACTCATTGGCTGCGAACATTCGCTGTTCTTTTAAGACAAGGGAAAAATGATGCCAAAGGCAATGTAGAGATCACCAGAGGGCCCTCTTCAGTTTCAAAAGGGAAGCCGTCACGTTCGTTACAATAGGCCAGGCAGGGGCCACTTGGCCAAGCCCCCAGGAGCACAGTCCCTGCCAGCAAGAGCCGTGAGCACAGTGCAGCTCCCTCTGTAGTGGGTCCTGAAGGCAGAGCTGCTGCCCCAGTAAGTCTGAAAGGCGGAGCATCAAACCAGAGAGGATTATTCTTGAGCATAAAGATCTGATGGTATGTACCTAGAGCAGTTTTAGACTTACTTGTGGTCCATCACCACTTCTTTCTTTCCTGTTTCTCATACTTGGAATGTGAATGACTATTTTATGCCTGTCCCATCATTGTATTTAGGAAACACTTTACTTGTCTAGTTTCACAGGTTCAGAGCTGGAGAGGAAATTTGCCAAGGGGTCAATCATCCCTCCAGTCTCACCCATATCTGATTTCAATGGTATTTTGATGAAACTTTGGACTTAGGCTTCAGCATTGATGCTGAAACTAGTTAAAATTCTTGGTTCTATCGGGGTGGAATGACTGTATTTCACATGCAAGAAGGACATGTATCTGAAGGAGACCAGGGAAAAATGTTATAGATTGAATGTGTACCCTCAAAAATCATATGCTGAAGCCCTGAACTCCTAATGTGATGGTATTTGTAAGTATGGCCTTTGGGAGGTATTAACACAATATTATAGTTTTACTTTTGTAATTTTTTTTTAATCAACCAGTATTTTGTCTTTGAGGTGTAACCACACTTGATACATGTAACAGCAGTTATTATTTGCTATGTAGTATTTCATATGAAGCTGAAACTCCAATACTTTGGCCACCTCATGCAAAGAGTTGACTCATTGGAAAAGACCCTGATGCTGGGAGGGATTGGGGGCAGGAGGAGAAGGGGATGACAGAGGATGAGATGGCTGGATAGCATCACCGACTTGATGGACATAAGTTTGAGTAAGCTCTGGAAGTTGGTGATGGACAGGGAGGCCTGGCGCTGCAATTCATGGGGTTGCAAAGAGTGGGGCATGACTGAGCGACTGAACTGAACTGAACTGAACTGATTTCATATGAGGTGCATACACTAATTTACATATCCATTCTTGTGTCGATGACAATTAAATTTTTCTCTTTTATGCTACTGCAGCGAATCTGGCAATATGAATTCTTATGCATGTCTCCTTTTGCCCATATGAACTTTTTTTTCAGGTAGATTCATTAATTAAGTGTGAAATCAATAGAGGGAGTCTTGGCCAGCATATAGGAGAAAAATGAAATATTATAGAATAGGTGATATTAAGTATAATACACGTATTAATGTGGTATAGTACATGTTTCATGAAATTTTGGTTCACCCACCCATCGAGATCTTTTCTTCTCTGAAAAATCTGATTAACATTAAGCATTAAAATGCTGGTGGAAAGCAGCCACAACAGACAAAGAAAAAACCAGATGCATGGGAGGGAGCTGGGGGTGGAAGTAGAAGGAAACAAACATCTTCCAGTAAGACAGGAAGGAAGGAAATATAGGTTTGGATGACAGTACATTTGTACTTAAATTGAAAGTAGGGAAAACCACTAGACCATACAGTATGACCTAAATCAAATCCCTTATGATTATACAGTGGAAGTGACAAATAGATTCAAGGGATTAGATCTGATAGACAGAGTGCCTGAAGAACTATGGACAGAGGTTCATGACATTCTACAGGAAGCAGTGATCAAGACCATCCCCAAGAAAAAGAAATGCAAAAGGAGAAAATGGTTGTCTGAGGACGCCTTAGAAATAGCTGAGAAAAAAAAGAAAGGCAAAGGGGTAAAGGAATGATATACCCATCTAATGAAAAGTTCCAAAAAATAGCAGGAGAAATAAGAAAGCCTTCCTCAGTGATCAATGCAAAGACATAGGAAGACAATAAAATGGGTAAGACTAGGCCTCTTCAAGAAAATTAGAGATACCAAGGGAATATTTCATGCAAAGATGGCACAATAAAGGACAGAAATGATATGGAGCTAACAGAAACAAAAGATATTAAGAAGAAGTGGCAAGAATACACAGAAGAATTATATACAAAAATATCTTAATGACCCAGATAACCACGATGGTGTGATCACTCACCTAGAGCCAGACATCCTGGAGTGTGAAGTCAAGTGGGCCTTAGGAAACATCACTAGTGAGCAAAGCTAGTGGAGGTGATGGAATTCCAGCTGCACTATTTCAAATCCTGAAAGATGATGCTGTGAAAATGCTGCACTCAAGATGACGGCAAATTTGGAAAACTCAGCAGTGGCCACAGGACTGGAAAAGGTCAGTTTTCATTCCAATCCCAAAGAAAGGCAATGCCAAAGAATGTTCAAACTACTGCACAATTGCTCATCTCACACACCAGCAAAGAAATGCTCAAAATTCTCCAAGCAAGGCATCAACAGTACGTGAACTATGAACTTTCAGATGTTCAAGCTGGATTTAGAAAAAGCAGAGGAATCAGAGATCAAATTACCAAAAAAAAAAAAAAAAAGTGAAAGAGGAAAATGAAAAAACCTGCCTTAAAACTCAACATTTAGAAAACTAAGATCATGGCATCTGGTCCCATCACTTCATGGCAAATAGATAGGGAAATAATGGAAACAGTAATGGACTTTATTTTCTTGGGCTCCAAAATCACTGCAGATAGTGACTGTAGCCATGAAATTAAAAGATGCTTGCTCCTTGGAAGAAAAGCTATGACCAACCTAGACAGCATATTAAAAAGCAGAGACATTACTTTGCCAAGAAAAGTCAGTCTAGTCAGAGCTATTGTTTTTTCAGTAGTCATGTATGGAAGTGAGAGTTAGGCCATAAAGAAAGTTGAGTGCTGAAAAATTGATGTTTCTGAACTGTGGTGTTGGAGAAGACTCTTGCAAATCCCTTGGATTGTGAGGAGATCAAACCAGTCAATCCTAAAGGAAATCAACCCTGAATATTCATTGGGAGGACTGATGCTGAAACTCTAATACTCTGGCCACCTGATGTGAAGAAATGACTCATTGGAACAGACCCTGATGCTGGGAAGGATTGAAGGCAGGAGGCAAAGAGGATGGCAGCGGACAAGATTGTTGGATGGCATCGCCAGCTTGATGGACATGAGTGTGAGCAAGCTCCAGGAGTTGGTGATGGACAGGGAAGCCTCGCATGCTGCATACCATAGAGCCACAAAGAGTCGGACACAACCAAGCAACTGATCTGAACTGAACGTTTGCAGGTGGGAGAGGGAAATGTCTAAGTTTTCTTTTGACATGTTCTCTTTTCTTTATGAAGTAAAATAAATGATACATGTTGGAAACTAGGGTGCTAGTGGGGTAGATTTCTTGAGGAGAGTAAAATAGTCTTGAAGTTGCTAATGGAGAGAATAAAAGAGAAAACTTATTAAGCAAATGTAAAAGTTTACTAGGAAGTGTGAAAGTTGGGGATTGAAGACTTAGAATTATGGTTTTAATTATCAGCAGAAGGAAGAATGATTTTCTCTATAATCATTTAGCAACCCAGGGGTAGGGAATGTAGACAGTTGAATTAATCTAAGATTAGAGGTTTTCTGGCAAGGACAACTGAAACAGTATATCAATGGAGGTGTGAATGTTAATGAAGTGAAGTGAAGGTCATTCAGTCGTGTTCGACTCTGCAACCCCATGGACTATAGAGTCCATGGAATTCTCCAGGCCAGAATATTGAAGTGGGTAGCGTTTCCCTTCTCCAGGGGATCTTCCCAACCCACGGATTGAACCCAGGTCTCCCGCATTGCGGGCAGATTCTTTACCAGCTAGCCACAAAGGAAGCCAAGAATACTGGAGTGGGTAGTCTATCCTTTCTCCAGCAGATCTTCCCAACCCAGGAATCAAACTAGGGTCTCCTGCATTGCAGGCAGATTCTTTACCAACGGAGCTATCAGGGAAGCCCCAGTGAAAGAATGGTGAAATTAGGAACTAAAAGAAGGATTAGGTACCAACAAAAAGAGAGGAAGAAAAGAAAATGAGAAAGGCAAAAGAATGATGATCCATTTTAGGGGTCAGCAAACCTCCTTCTTTCCTCCCTCCCTCCCTCCCCTCCTCTCTCTCTCCCTTTCTAACTATAGAATGGAAACTCTAGAAGGAAAAATAGAACAATAGAATGATTGAAGAGCGAGCTAAATAAACTCTATAGATTTAGGTCAGAGAAAAGGGGAATGCAGTAGTACAGGAATGAGAGTGAAGGAAAGAACAGGTGGCAGGAGGCGTTTCCTTTGTAGAGTGAACAGGGGCTAGGTGGCCATCAGTATTTTAAATAATTGGCACCAAGTGTCATCTGGTGGATAGAGAGGAACAGGATGCTTCTCTGAAAATCTCATATTCAATAATACCTAGAATGATGGCCCTATATTGAAATTCCAGCCAGATGAGCTCACAGGCCATGGTGTTAGTTAATTCCCAGTATTCCAACCAAGTGTTACAAATTGACTACAGGCCCTGGTGGGTAAGAGATTTCAGGCTTCCTCAGAGTACCTTTGGACCCTGGCGGCTGCTTATTAGTCAATGGCTCTACCAAGTCAAGGCGTCTTGGCTGCTCAAGAAGCCAGAACCTGGAGGTCACCTGCATTCTATCTTCTGCACTTCTCTCCATTTCTTTCTTGCCTTCCCCTGGATGTCTGCCGTCCAGTCTGGTAGGCTCTACTCCAATCTGGTCCCCCAGAGTTGTCTCCTTTTTCATTCCTCCAAAATTTTTAAAAGCTTTTTTTTTTCTCATTAAAAAGTCATACATACTCACTGTAACATTAATTCAAATAATGGAGAAGGCATAATAAAGAATGTAAAATTATCTTAAATCTACAACCTAAAAGATCACTACTATTAACATTTTGCTATATGTCTTCACAGACTTTCTCTACACAGGTACACTTTTAATTTAGGAAGGCCATGTAATATGTGTTCTCTTAAAATATATTACCTTCTAACAATATATCTTGGAACTTTTCTGTCAAATTCTTATCTAAGTCATTTTTTGGTGCAGACTTAGTATTCTGTTATATGGATTTACTCTGATTTATTATCCAATTCCATATTGTTGGATAGGGTTTCTATTTGTTTGTTACTATGGGTAACAATGTAATGAACATCCTTATATGAGTGGCTTTCATAAAACAAAAATCTGATCATGTCATAATTTTGCGCTCGAAGTTCTCCATCCTGACCTTTAGGATTAAATCCAAATGCTTAGCATGACAAAAGAGGGTCATTTTTAATCTGGTTTAAGCCAACTTGCCCTCCATCCTGATTTTTCAATACAGTCTTTCCTGGGTGCCCACAAAATATCTCCATCACAGTGTATTATTAGTGTGTTACTGACTTGTTCATCTTCCCAATTGTTGCGTAAACTCCACGAGGCACTGTGTGCTCTATCTTCTGGGTAGAGTTAATGTAGGAAGTCAATACTTGTTTGTTTGCCTGAAAGACTAAATGGCTAGCACACATGCTTGTGTATTTCCTTTCTTCCTTTTCATTCCTCTTCACTGTAAGCATTTTCATGAGTATTCTCATTTCTTTGTCAAAGTTTACATTTCTATTGATCTTGAATAACATTCATTCACCCATTCCATTTCACAAAAGCTGATTGAATGCCTCCTGTATGCCAGTTACTTTTGTAGGTGATGGGAAGTAGTAAACAAAACCTCCTGGAATTTACGTTCCAATGAGGAAACACTCAAAAAATAGGGTAAATAAGTCAATTCTATGCTGTGTTAGAAAGTAATAAGTGGCTAAGAAGAAAAAATACCCTAGGGGAGGGGTTTTGAAGTATGTGCATGTTGTGGGTGGTGAGGATGAGTATTGCTATTGGTTAGATGGGAGGGAGAACCTGTCTCCTTAAGAAGGGAAGGAGCTATTCACACTGTTTCTGGGGGAAAGAGCTTCTAAGCTAAGGAAGGAGCAAGTGCAAAGGCCCTGAGGCAGGGCACACACCAGACATATTTGAGGAAGAGCAACGAGGCCAGTGATTCTGTCAGGAAGAACTAGAGGGAGAGAGATGAGGTAAGAGTGGGGATGGCAAAGCAGATGGTCATGGCATTGTCTGAACTTTGGAATTTGCCCTGAAAGAAAAGAGAAGCAGCCATGGGGTGGGGGAGTGGGAGGGCCTTGTAATATGATTTGTTTTGGTTTCTGCCTACTGTGTTGAAAGCAGGCTGAAGGTGAACAGTTAGGTGGCTACTGCAATAATTCAGACAAATTGTTGTTTAGACGGAATGGTGGCAGTGAGCGTAACAGTAAATAATTAAATTGTGGATTTCTTTTGAATGTGGTTTGCTCATGGACAAGATATGGAATGTGAGAGAAAGGGCAAAATCACAGATAACACCAAGTTTCTCAGTTTCTCAAAGCATGAAGCCAATAAAAATTCTGTTCTATTGACCCAGCAAATTTGATTTTGGCCTAATTTCAGACTCACACTTAACTCATCCTAGCTATGTTTAACTGAAATTGTCTCAGAGAGTTCTCTGTATGTGAACATTTTTATGTTTATTTACATAGTGTCACTCTAAATTAAGGAGACTCATTTGTATATGTATGCCTTACAGGAACCAGTCTCATAATTTAATAAGCACATCATATACAATGCCCAAATCCACTTGTAATATTGGTCATAAAATTTCTTGGAGCATGGTGCTCTAGTAATAAAATTTCCCTGAATTTTTCAAATGCATTTTCTTAGCACCTGGATCACTCTTCAGTAAATAAGTCCAGATGACTCTAAATGAATTAATAAATAAAGCAATCCTGCCTTTTACTCACAGATTTTCTAGTGACCTTGTTAATAGTTATAAATGGCAGTAAAGTACTTACAATAAATCAATTGTTTTCTATTTTGATTTAATTATTCAAAGCAGTCACAGAGTCACAGATCTTAAAATATAGGGTATTATCAGTTGATTTGCACTAGCATGAATTTTTAAATATTTGAATATGATATATGTACAAAATAATGACAAAAGTCTATTAATACAGGGAGGATCACTTTTTTCTTTTTTTTTCACTTTCTTCATAAAAATGTGAAAAGGCTCTTGAAGCAGAAGACTCATCTCTTTGAGACTGTTAGATACACCTGGACTTTGATCCTTTCTGCTCTCATTTGTAAACTAAGAATGCATCTCCAGGAGGCTGATGAAAGAATCTATTTTTTTTTATCTGCCTAACTTCTTTTTATTTATTTGTTTATTTATTTTAAATGAAACAGAGATGAATATTTTTAATGATAAAAGGTACAATTTCACAAAGAAGATAGATATCATAAACCATTAGACCCATTAACAACAAAGAAGCAAACATACATAAAGCAAAAATCAGAGGAAATATAAGGGAAAAGAAAAAATATATAATCATAGTAAGACATATTAACATTTCTCCGAGAATATTTTATCAAGTGCAGAAAAAATAAGGATATGAGCATCTTGTATGATGTCATTAATAATTTCTAATAGGTTTATATTTAATTCATTTATATTAATCATATCCTACACAGATAATTTTAAAATTTTGTATCCATACATTGTTAGTAGATGTCCACAGGACATTTAGAAAAACTGACAAAAAGATAAACATTACTAAATTTCAAAAAGTAGAATTCTTTTTTGTATGTGCGATTGATTTATACAAATACACATGTTATTTTTTAAATTATTTTCCATTATAGGTTATTACAAGATATTGAGTATCATTCCTTGTGCTATACAGAAAACCTTTGTTGTTCGTTGCATATCTATTTTTTAAATTAGAAATCTAGCATTCAATTCATACTAAGTCAAACAAGTGGAGTCAAAATGTCATGAATTTAAAAATTCATGTTTTCTAAAATATATATATAATGCATATATATGTATACAAAAGCTTTTCTACTATGCTTGATAAAGACTTGAGAAAGAACATTAAAAAGAAAAAAAAGAAGAGATGGAGAAATTGTAAAGCATAAACTGAGACGGGAGCACTGAATATGAAATAGAAAAAGTGAAACAAACTAGATAAAAGTAAAAGATCCTCATATACTCCAGTTGTTTTTAAACATAGCTGCTCATTAAAATATATCTGGTGTGTGAGTTAGTCGCTCGGTCGTGTCCGACTCTTTTGCGACCCCGTGTACTGCAGCCCGACAGGCTCCTCTGTCCATGGGATTCTCCAGACAAGAATACTGGAGTGGGTTGCCATTTCCTTCTCCAAGAAATATATCTGGAGCTCTGGCAAAAAAAAAAAAAAAAAAAAGGCCCGGGGCATTTGTATTTTTCAAAAAATTCCAAGCTAATTTTGATATGCTTAATGGAAAAAGTGATTACAGATTTTTCTATTAAATGGTAGTTTTGGTGATACAGAATTCTATAATTTTTCTGTTGGCCAATCATTATACAGTGGTATTAAGTGAGTAATAATTACATCATCACAGTAGTGAAAGATGTTGATCAGTTTTCACAATCAATAGCCAGACCCCCTCCCCCCAAAAAAGATAATTACAATTACAAGCAATAATTGGAGTATGATTAACCTAAGAATTTAAACTAATTACATACAATTTGGGGGGTCAAGCAGACTGATGTGATAAGTAGAAGTGTATACATGCACGTGTTTTCATCTGCTCAGCCAGTTGTCTTTTGGTTGGTGCATTTAATCCATTACATTTATGGTAATTATCCGTATGTATGATCCTATTGGTCTTCCTTGGTGGCTCAGATGGTAAAGAATCCGCCTGCAGAGATCTGGGCTTAATCCCTGGGTTGGGAAGATTCCCTGGAGGAGGGCATGGCAGCCCACTCCAGTATTCTTGCCTGGAGAATCCCCATGGACTGAGGAGCCTGGCGGGGGACAGCCTTGGGGTCACAAAGAGCTGGAGGAGGCTGAGTGTCTGAGCACAGCACGTGATACTGTTACTGTTTCTTAATTGTTTTGAGTTTACTTTCTGTAGGTCTTTTTTTGTGTGCTTCCTGCCTTGAGAAGTTCCTTTAGCATTTGTTGTGAGGCTGCTTTGGTGGTGCGGAATTCTCTTAACTTTTGCTTGTCTGGAAAGCTTTTGATTTCTCCATCAGATCTGAAGGTCAGTCTTGCTGGGTAGAGTATTCTTCGTTATGGGTTCTTCCCTTTCATTACTTTAAATATATCATGCCATTCCCTTCTGGCTTGTAGAGGTTCTGTTGGGAAATCAGCTGATAGCCTGCTGGGAATTCACTTGTATGTTATTTGTCATTTTTCCTTTGTTGCTTTTAATATTTTATCTCTGCCTTTAATTTTTGTCTGTTTGATTACTATGTGTCTGAGTGTGTTCCTCCTTGGATTTATCCTGCCTGTGACTATGTGCTTCCTGGACTTGGTTGATTATTTCCTTTCCCATATTAGGGAAGTTTTCATTTATTATGTCTTCAAATATCTTCTCAAGTCCTTTCTCTCTTCTCCTTCTGGGACCCCTATAATGTGAATGTTCATGCATTTAATGTTGTCACAGAGGTCTCTTAGGCTGTCTTCTTTTCTTTTCATATATATTTCTTTTTTCTATATTCATTATATATTTATATTTCTATATTCATTAAATATTGTATGTTTCATATATATTTTCTTTTTTCTATATTCTGTTCTGTGGCAGTCATTTCCACCATTCTGTCCTCCAGGTCATTTATCTGTGCTTCTGCCTCAGTTATTCTGCTATGGATTCCTTCCAGTGTATTATTCATCTCTGTTTGTTTGTTCTTTAGTTCTTGTAGGTCTTTTGTAAACATTTCCTGCATCTTCTCTGTTTGTCTCCATTCTTTTTCCGAGATCCTGAATCATATTCACTATCATTATTCTGAATTCTTTTTCTGGAGATTGCCTATCTCTACTTCATTTAGTTGTTTTCCTGGGGTTTTATCTTATCCCTTTATCTGGGATGTAACTTTTTGCTTTTTCATGCCTATTAACTTTCTGTAATGAAAGTTTTGTTTTACTTGCTGTGGGATTGTGGTTCTTGCTTCTGCTATCTGCCCTCTGATGGAGGAAGCTAAGAGGCGTGTATAAGCTTCCTGATGGGCGGGACTAGCAGTGGGAAAACGTGGGTCTTACTATGGTGGGCAGGGCCTTGCTCAGTAAAGCTTTGATCCACTTAACTGCTGATGGGTGGGGCTGCACTCCCTGGTAGTTGTTTGGCCTGACACGACCCAGCCTGGGGTCTGTGGGCTCTATGGTCTGGTTAAGGGCGACCTCCAAGAGGGTTTACCCCACGGGGACCTTCCCAGACGGCTCCTGCCAGTCCCCCTGTCCCTGAGGTGAGCGCCTGCTGACCCCCGCCTCCACAGGGGACCCTCCAACACTAGCAGCTAGTTTGGGTTCAGTCTCCCGTGGAGTCACTGCACCTTTCCTCTGAGTCTTGGTGCGTGCAGTTTTGTGTGTGCCTCCAAGACTGGAGTCTCTGTTTCCCCCAGTCTTGTGGAAGTCTTGTAATCAAATCCCACTAGCCTTCAAGGTCAGATTCCCTGGGGATTCCTAGTCCCTTTGTCAGATCCCCAGTCTGGGAAGTCTGATGAGGGATTCAGAACCTTCACAACAATGCGAGACTTCTTTGGTATTATTGTTCTCCAGTCTGTGGGTCACCCACCCAGTGGGTATGGAATTTGATTTTATCATGATTGTGCCCCTCCTACTGTCTTGCTATAGCTTATTCTTTGTCTTTGGACATGGGGTACCTTTTTTTGGTGGGTTCCAGCATCCTCCTGTCAATGGATGTACAACAATTAGTTGCCGAAAGAATCTGTTTTTATTTGGAGCAGTGCCTGTTCCTTTCCGTGGGATACTTTCATAAGAATACATGGAGGAGTAAAAAATACACCCATTTTCTAGGGGATAGAATACCTACCTTGTATTTTTCCAGGTTGTTCTCAGTTTTGGCTTTCAACCTTGAGAAGTCATTTAGGTAGGACTGTGACTTAGCAACTATACAAGTTAAGAAACCCTTATATGAAATTCAGCAGTGAATTGCTTATAAAAATGTATGCTAAAAAATTATTAAGTTGCTAGGTACTCAATGGAAATGTCCACAGTGCCCAGCCGAGGCCATTGCCCTAAGATGGCAGACGTCTCAGACATGTCTAACAAATGCCGGAGCTTGCAGAGAAGCATGTGCACTGCCTTTTACCTCTAAAATCTTTTTATGAATAGACAAAACTAGAAAATGAAAATGAGTTGCATGTGCAAAAACAATATTGACATCTAAAACTGGTGGTTAAGTATGATCTGGCATCTCTAGTGACCTTGCGTGAGATCGGAGTGACTTTGGCCAAATTTCTTAGTCACTCTTTTACCTTCTTTGCACAGTGTATCAAATGGGGATAATAATTTGTTGCTACCTAATACAATTGCTATGAGGATTAAGTGAATATTTTAATGTAAAACTCTTAGGACAGCTCCTAGCATATAAACTTTCAAAAAATGTTAACTGTTATTATGTCTAAGCATGTAATGGAACTCTTGAGTTTACACATAAATTGCATATGAAGAGACGAAAGAAAATAATTCCAGGGGAATCTTATTGGTATACTGTTATTTTCATCAATGAGTGAGTAAAATTCTTGTCAGTATGGGGAGAATTTCTAAACTGCATGTGAAATTTTCAAAGGGTTTGAGCCATACATCTTGTCAGTATTAGTAACATATTCAAAAGGGAAGAAAGTGGCCAGTGTTGCAATTATTTTTAGTTAACGATAAATGAGATAAACTTGATACACTATCAGATGATGCCAAGAGAAGCAATTCATGATCACCATGAAAACCCACCTGGGCCACACTGTCTGCTTTCCCAGCCCCACCATCCTTCAAACTGAGTTTATTCAGCATCCCATGAAAACTGATTGCTATTTACCATTATCACTGAGGGTTTCTGAATTTTGTAGGCACAGATGTATAAATATAACCTGAAGGTCAAGAGCTCACACTAGAAAAGAGCAGAATTTGCATGGGGGCAGGGAGTTTGTGGCCTGTGGCATACTGATGTGGTGGTTTGACTTTGAAAGTAAAGATGACAAAGCCAGGGTGAATGAGTATAGTAACCTCAGGCATAGAGAAGTTTTGGTGGAAAGGGATCTGTAACATGCCAGCCATGTAATGTGGACCGGGTGGAACAAATATGGACTGTAAGGATGCAGTCAGCAAATATTTGTTTATTATACAAGGCTACATTTTATAGTCATGGGCTGCAGGACTTGAAGAGTAAGTGAAAACAGAGAAGGGTCACTTACAGCAGACAGTTACATGCTTCCTTCCACTTAGGTCAGGTCATCTGAATCAGGGGCCTTTTCAAAGTTTCTTTACCTAAAATGGTAATTTTGTGTGTGTGTGAGATCTAGTTTATTTTCTACTCATTGGCTTTTTTTCTTTTTTTAAAATTAAATTTATTTATTTTTTAATTGAAGCATAAGTGCTTTACAGAATTTTGTTGTTTTCTGTCAAACCTCAACATGAATCAGCTATAGGTACACATATATCCCCTCCCTTCTGAACCTCCCTCCCATCTCCCTCCCCATCCCACCCCTCTAGGTTGATATAGAGTCCCTGTTTGGGTTTCCTGAGACATACAGCACATTCCCATTGGCTGTCTATTTTACATATAGGTAATGTAAGTTTCCTTGTTACTGTTTCCATACACCTCATCCTCTCCTCCCCTCTCCCCATGTCCATAAGTCTGTTGTCTATGTCTGTTTCTCCACTGCTGCCCTGCAAATAAATTCTTCAGTACCATTTTTCTAGATTCTGTATATATGCGTTAGAATACAATATTTATCTTTCTCTTTCTGACTTCACTCTGTATAATAGGCTCTAGGTTCATCCACCTCATTAGAACCGACTCAAATGCATTCCTTTTTATGGCCAAGTGATATTCCATATGTACCAGACTTCTTTATCCATTCATCTGTCAATGGACAACTAGGTTGCTTCCATGTTCTAGCTATTGTAAATAGTGCTGCAATGAACAATGGGATACATGTGTCTTTTTCAATTCTGGCTTCCTCAGGGTATATGCCTAGGACTCATTGACTTTTTTAAAAGCAATTCTTTCGACCTCATTTATTGTTAAGTGAATTTCAATGCTAATTCTAGAATTTCCCAACTTACACACCATTTTATGTATTTCCCTGTTCACAAATGTGTGTCATCACTGCCCATAGAGGATATAGTGTATGAAAGCATGGATGGATCCTTATACATCCATAACCATCCTTAGGACAATGACACAAAACACTTCCCTGTCAAGTAGATCAGGGTTATCATGTGGGTATATAAATGCAACATGCTGTTTGACATTCATGTTCCCCATATGTATTCTGAATCTTTTGTTAAGAGCAGGAATTATTCAATCATGTAAGAACTTACTATTCTATAACATTTGTAGTCTTTCCACTGATGTTTTAAAATAATTGCGTAGCCCAAATCCAAAATATATGACTCTTATGTAACTTCAGCAAATGTGTCTTTTCTGGCCTATGTACTCATGCCAGCCATATTCCAACAGATGACAGTGTTCAGTTGTTTCTAAAGAGTGGGACAAAATCTAGAGCTTTTTAATTGAAGTCTCTGCTCAAGAGTGTAAGTCCAACTTACAAATGTATGTTTTTGAAAAACATATTATTTAAAATTGTTTGCTCCATAGAGGGGTAGGGGAAATAGATGTTTAATGGATATTGAGTTTCAGTTTGGGAAGATAAACAGGTTCTAAAGATGGATGGTAGTGATGATTGTACAATAGTGTGAATGTACTCAATGGCACTGAACTATACATTTTAAAATGGTAAGTTTTCTGTATACTTACCACATTAAAAGTTTTTAAAGGTGTCTTTTCCAAAACTAAAGGGCTTTCCAGCATGTTTATAATGTTTCTTGATAATATTATTTTCCTTAAAATAACTCTAAAATGAATATGAACATTCAAGTAAAAATGCATGAACATGAGACATTTATCAACTTCAATATGGTAAAATTATTTAAATAAACTGGTTTTGGGGTGAAGAAGAAGCACATTAAAGCATTAGCTTGCAGAGAGCATACGGATGATCTTGATTTTATTCTAATCTTGATGACCTTGTATTTTAGTGGAATGGTTTCTAGCTTCAGTGAAAAGTTTAAAGATGACTTTTTATTGACTTTAGTCAAAGGAAGAGAAGATTATTCAGTAAAGACCATAAACATTAAACTTCTGGTATTTGGAAATTGTAGTAGATTGAATTTCAGGTATTATGTGCAGAATAAAGTGTGTTTATTATGATCACTCCTCTTTTCAGCTCTCTATATTTCCAGTTTAATGGCATAATAATAGTATGACTGGGATTTACCAGCCAGAGTTATAAATATGTAACATTCATTTCTAGGTAATATATGACACTATTATTTTATGAAGAGGTAGTTGCCCTTGATGTAAAAATGGATATTTGATTTGAATAAATGATCCTGGAATTTATGTGTTACTCTAAGTTATCCTGTCCTCTCAGATGGTGAATTGCTTTTCTGCGATGCCAAAGTTGGATAAATAATAATTGCCTTCAATAATTTTTAATATATATTATGGTTATTTTAATATCCAGTTTAAAATCTGTGTGACATAAATAATTTTTACCATATCTATTGCCATAGCCATGATTTATTAAAAGATATCTATGTCTCCTAATAGCTGTGTTTCCTTATTAAAATATTAACAGAAAGCTCTCTTCACATATATAAATGGTTTCTAGTTAGCAAGTTCTTTTTAATGATTTAATTTCTTACAGAATTCAGCTGTACAAGTGACACACAAATATTGTTTCAATTTACTGAAAAAGGAAAAGAGCACATAAATTTTTGTGATTAGCGTCATCTTAAAACTTTAGCTCTGGTAGAGATCTTGCAATGTCATCGCCAGCTGGACTGTAGAGAAGCCACAGGCTTAACTCACAGTTGTTAATGGACATAGGTAGTGAGGTGAGCATGACTTTTACCCTACAAAATCAGTTGTGCAAAAAAAAAAAAAAAGGCATATATGTTTATTTTTGTAAGCAAAATTAAATCTCATTCCAAGATAGTGGCACATTTAATCTCAGTTAATTGAGCAGCCCCCACCCTGAGGGTCATCTGACAATATGAAGTTCTTTCATGACCGGAACGGTGAGGGATGGGGTTGCTGCTTTGGTCTTTGGTTTCCATTGGTCCTTGCTGTAGCCTTCCTGTCTGTGGCTATGTTAAGCTTGGAATGTTTTTCTTTTAAAATTTTTTTTTCATACTGGAGCATAGTTGATTAACAATGTTGCGTTAGTTTCAAGTGGATGGCAAAGTGATTCAGTTATACATATACATGTGTCTATTCTTTTTCCAAATTCTTTTCCCATTTAGGTTATTACAGAATATTGAGCAGAGTTCCCTGCACTATACAGTAGGTTCTTGTTGGGTATCTATTTTAAATATAGCAGTGTATGCATGTCAACCCCAAACTTCCTCTTTACCCCTCCCTCTCCCTCTTCCCCTCTGGTAACCTTATGGTTGATTCTCTAAGACTATGAGTCTTTTTCTGTTTTGTAAATAAGTACATCTGTTTCATTTCTTTTAGATTCCCCATATAAGCAATATCATATGATATTTGTCTCTCTCTGTCTGACTTACTTCACTTATTATGATAATATCCAGGTCCATCCATGGTGCTACAAATGGCATTATTTCTTTCTTTTTAATGGCTGAGTCATAGTCCATTATACATGTACCACATTTTCTTTATCCATTCATCTGTTGATGGACATTTAGGTTGATCCATGTCTTAGCTATTGTAAATACTGCTGTAATGAACACTGGGATGTATGTATCCTTTTGAACTAAGTTTTCTCCAGATACATGCCCAAGTGTGGAATTGCTGGATCATATGGTAACTCTGTTTTTAGTTTTTTAATTAACCTTTATATTGTTCTCCATAGTGGTTTTACCAATTTGCATTCCCAGGTTCCCTTTTCTCTACACCCTCTCCAGCATCTATTGGAGACTTTTTAATGATGGCAGTTCTGACTGGAGTCAGGTGATGTCTCATTGTGGTTTTGATTTGCATTTCTCTAATAATTAATGATGAGCACCTTTTCATGTGCCTCTTGGTCATCTATATGTAGATCAATGGAACTTCACATTGTTTTTTGACTATTGCTGGCCACAGTTTCTTCTCTCTGAGGTTATATTAGGTCCTGTAGATAGTTCTAGCACTGAGAATATTATCATTCCTAGTAAAAGTCACACTAAACTTTCAAAGCCTGTATGTGGATATTGAATCCCATTGGATTTCAGGCATTATATGCATAGTTTGTATGTTGTAATGAAAACAGCTTCTTTCTATAGTTTCTAAATTGAAAGTTCTTGAAAGGTTCATTGTAGCTGACCTTATTTGAAGGGAGGGCCCTGGATTTGTGGGTGCCCTAAGCACATGCTTAACCTACTATAAAACACAGTGCTGCTGCTTCAAGCTTATTGAAAAGTAGTACAGAAACCATTGTGTATAATATTTCTAAATGAGTCAATTTTTTTCTAATTATCTGGAAATTCTTTCCTAACCACTTTATTATTAGGATATAATTTTTGACTTGTGTTTTCAAACAGTGTCAGTGTAAGTGTGAAACTGATCAAATTATTTTACCAGTCCTTTGCTGGAAAGTGAGTTGGTCAGATAAGCTGGTAAGATGAGAGGTAGGTGACCAAACTCAAAATCATGAAGACTTACTCCTATGTTTTCTTTTAATAGTTTTTTTTTATAAGTTTTGCCAATTCAACTATTAATTGCACTTCCTTCCACTCTCAAAATGTCCCTGGTTGGATGATAAATTATATGGTCACCCTAGTCAGAGGTGCAGTCAATGAAACAGAGTAATGCTCCCTGTCCTATGAGAATATTGTCACTCTAGCTGTGATCTCATCATTCCCTAGCACAGTCAGCCAACCCAGATTGTCCACATACAAAAGCAAGAATCATATGGCCTTCAAGAAATACAGAAAAAAAAATATTTTTTTTAAAAAGACAGAATGAGTCAAGGGGTAAGAAGATAAGCTAAAGCTCACAGATGTCTTCTTTCAAAAGTCTATAACTACTGTACTTTAAAAACTCTGAACTCCAATTTCTTTTCCATTCCTGAAATATTTTATTCAATTCCTGCTGTGGAAACACTGTGGCTATATGCCAACATTCTCAGTAGGGTGTCTCTTAACTTTAAAATATCAATTCATGGGCAATTTTGTACTTTCTCTTAAAGAAATTAAATACATATTTTACAAGTGATTTTATAACTTACTGGAATTGGTGACTAGTATTTGCCCAGCCACCTCAGTGATATAAATCCAGGGTTTAAAAAAAAGCGTTACTGAAACTAAGCTGAGGGCTGTTCCATTTTCTTTATCATCCAGCAATGAATCTGTCATCTCTTTACCAATTTTAAGGGTTTGTTGTTGTTCAGTCACCAAGTCATGTCTGACTCTGCAACCCCATGGACTGCAGCATGCCAGGCCTCCCTGTCCCTCACTATCTCCTGGAATCTGCCCAAGCTGACGTTCGTTGAATCGGTGATGCCATCCAACCGTCTTATGCTCTTTGGCCCTCTTCTACTTTTTACCTTCAGTCTTGCCCAGCATCAGGGTCTTGTTCAGTGAGTCGGTGCTTAGCATCAGGGGGCCAAACTATTGGTGCTACAGCTTCGGCATCACTCCTTCCATTGAGTATTCAGGGTTGATTTCCTTTAGGATGGACTGATTTGATCTCCTTGCTGTCCAAGGGATTCTCAAGAGTCTTCTCCAGCACTACAGCTTGAAAGCATCAATTCTTCAGTGCTCTGCCTTCTTTATGGTCCAACTGTCACATCCATACATGACTGCTGGAAAGACAATAGCTTTGACTGTATGCACCTCTGTCAGCAAAGTGATGTCTTTGTTTTTTAATATGCTATCTAGGTTTGTCATTTTAAGGATGCCACTTGAATTATCCTGAGAACAATGAACTTTAAACCTAATAAAAGATCTGCATGACTATGAGTTCACAAAGATTCATAGTAAACTCTTGTGTAAAATTTAATAGTAATAATGCTGAATTTGAACCTTAAGAAATTATTTTCTCTTGTATCTCTATTAACAATTGGCTATTTCTTTGAGTTTCAATCCTTGAGTGTAACACTTAAGTAAATTTCTGTATTTTAATGTAAATGTGTCTATTAATCATTATCTTGATTTTTTAGCCTCCATATATATTTGGGCCACTGATACTTCTTTTCTTGACTTTCCTCTTATAGGGAAAAAAATGTAATGTATTTTAACTTCTGAGCCCATAAAGTTGAGTTATTTGAGAATTCAGCATATAGAAGAATTCTTTTTCTGCCTTTTAGTATCTTATTACCCCAAGACTAATACTACAGTCAGATTAAAAACCTAGTTTCTCTACATTTGTTTGGCTTTGTTCCTTGTAGTAGAAGAAGCTATAACAACCAAATGTCTGTTTACCAAGACAGGCAGTTATTGCTTTGTTGGTCCTGTCAATCTTTCTGTACCTTGTGATTATTTCATAAAAAGTATTTGGATTGACATTATATGTTTATCAGTTCCAAGAATAGCTCTGCAGAGCAGAACACGAATGTAAAAAAAATGCCATTGGAACTCTGGATCATTTTTATTAGTTATCAAGCTCTGAGGACTCTGAAGTTGTAAAGTGCTTTTAAATTATTCATTAAGCATCTCTGTATCAGAAATAATTCATTACTGCATTACTCTCTCCATTTTCAAAATGAGTCAATTTATTTGGTCATATCAGCAGCCTGTAAAGGATGGAAGATCATAATTCATATGTTCCTATTGCCCGTGTACACAGGTGACAGTGTTATCGTTACTGAGCCGGAGGGGTTTTTTCTTCCTGCCACCCCACAGCAGATATTCTGTGTACACAGCTGATGCTAAAGACTGACTTGCAGAAGAAATGTGTGGGGAGGCAGGAGGAGAATCAGTGCAGAGGTGAGCCTCTCTTCTTTATGGCAGTTTGTGTCATTCTGTGGATATACCTTGGCAGAAACAAGGTTAGGAACCATTGCCCTTGGTTTAGTCTAATAAATAGAGATCAAATTATCTTCTTCAGATCTCCCAGGAAGATATGGAAAAATCATGCCTGACTAGAGGTGTTCTAATCCAATGCTTCTCAAACTTAAAAAGGCAAATTCTGGTTCAGTACTCTCAGGCAGGGTCCAAGAATATATTTAATAACAAGCTCATGGGAAATGGGACGCCGCTGATGCAGGAACCCCTCTCAGCGGCCAGGGCCTCTGTGGTCCAGGCTTACAGTGGGCCCCTCAGGGGACTAGAGTTGGAGGAGAAAGAACAGGGCCTGTCATGGGAGGAGGCAAGAAGTCCCTCCTGTGAACAGAAAGAGCTAAAGCGGAAGCTCCAGTGACCACGGAGGGAGAGGCATTGAACATACAACACTGATACAGCGGAACCCTGGAAAGATCTTCAAAGCTGAAGCAGACGTATTTGAGAGAAAGTCTCTCAGAAGGTTGCTAATGCCTGCAAAGGTGGATAAGAAAGATTATTTATAAAGCGGCATGAAAGACAACTTCAGCAAAACTTTTTGGATGGGATGTAGGAGAGAAATTGGTTTATCAAAAATACAGTACTGTGTGTGAAAATACTTTGTGAAATATAAAATGTTAGGGCATTTGGCATTAATTCTTAGTTGAGTCAACCAGCATGGAGCTAGGGACATCAAGGGGTACTGAGGACAGAAGAGATTGTTGCGGTCGTGCCAGAGGATGGACAGCCAATTTTAAAGTGGAGGAGTGGAGGAGAGGGGGTGGGTGTATGTGATAACAATATCTCTTGCTTAGAGAAGAGCTGGAGTCAGGGAGTTGAAAGGGACCTTAATTGTCCCTTGGATCAGCTCCTTCATTTAATATACGAGCAAACCTAGGTCTAGAAACAGAAGTGCACAAAAGTCACTTAGTAAGCAGAGCAAAGGCCCTTTTGGGGCTGTCAGACTTAACTAAATTTAGATTTCAGATCAACAAAAATAATTTTTAGTATAAATATGTCCAAGAAGTACCTTAGGTCAGGTGTAATTATTTGTGACATTCCTATAATAAAAAAAAAACTGTTGTTGATCTGTTGTCCAAAGTTAACTGGATATCCTATATTTTATTAGGAAACACTAGATTCATTGAAAATTCAGTACATTTTGGTAAACAGGGATATTGGAAAGATGAGGAAAATATATTAGCCTTGTGTTTAGAGCATAAACTTCATCAGAGTGTGAGTTTCTGTGTGTTTTATTTCCTGGAGATTCCCCAGAGACTAGGTCAGTGCATAGCACTCAGCAAGTATTTATTGAATGAGTGAATAAAAGTATGGGAATGTTCAAAATATTGTGGCTTGTAGGATGCTTCACAGAAGAACAGAACTCAGATTAAGATATTCCCTGTGGCCAATATTTCACTTTTCCAGCAGAGCAGATCTTGAGCAAATATCTCAAGAATGTTCACTATGGAAAACATGGTATGAGAGAAAAATAAGGTTGTGAAAATGAATTTTTGAGTCACATTAGGGCTTGAAAGTTCTGTATCACTAGTTTATTAGAATTTTCAAGAGTAATTCCCAGTGCTTTGATTAAAGATTTAAAGTGTGGGGTGTCACATAAATTGATGTGATTTGGAATGTATTTCTGAAAAAAATAAATACTCTGAAGCTCATTTTTCTCCAAAGAGAAGTGTGACAGAGACACTGATTGCTGGATCTCAGCCACAGCATCTGTGCCAGCAATGTGGGTACAGGTGGAGTTGAGCAGAATCATCTTCATCTAGGTCTAAATCAGAGCGGAAGGGACTGATTGGGTTTGCCCAGATTTAAGCACCTTTGATCAAACCACAATCTTGTTAGATTTCTTCAACTGAGACTTGCAGTAGAAAAGGAAATGATGAAGTATAAGAATAAGAAGAACCTGTCATTTGTTGGAACCTATTATACAGAGTGAAGTCAGAAAGAGAAAGACAGATACTATATATTAACGCATATATATAGAATTTAGAAAGATGGGAGTGGCAATCCTACATTTAGGGCAGCAAAGGAGACACAGATGTGAAGAACAGACTTTGGACTCAGCAGGAGAAGGCGAGGGTGCTATGATTTGAGAGAACACTCCTGAAACATGTACATTACCAGATGTAAAATATGACCAGTGCAAGTTCAAGGCGCAGGGCAGCCAAAGCTGGTGCTCTGTGACAACCCAGAGGGATAGGGTGGGGAGGGTGTTAGGAGGAGAGTTCAGGATGGGGGAGCACATGTATACCTGTGGTCGATTCATGTTGGTGTATGGCAAAACCATCAAAATATTGTAAAGTAATTATTCTCCAATTAAAACTAATTAATTACTTTAAAAATAAAATAATTTACTGTGAAGAAGATCTTATGACCCCCATTTTTCAGATGTGAAAATTGAGGCATAGAAAAATGAAGTAACTTAGCATAATAAGTGGTGAAAAGGGGTTTGAACCTAAGTCTCTCTCTTTGGTGTGATCATGCCCATCAACTCATTCGAAGAATGAAGAATCCTTTGAACTATAATACTGCCTTATTTTTCAAAAGGAAAATTCATCACTGACAATAATTACAAATAGATCATATTATCATGAATCAAATTGTATTAACATGAAGTTAATAAACACCCTCTAACCCAAGGTCATTGGTCCAGTGTTTCAGTTCTGCATTCATATTTTCTCTCCCGCTCTGCCTTCTGCAGGAGGTTGATAGACTCCCTCTGCATTTTCTCACTGTGTAGTTATCATCTTACCTGGGTCTGTCAGATGGTGTCCGGGAAGGGAGCAGATGGTATAGTCTAGCCAAGTACTTGAAGAGAGTTTAATTAAGGGTGTATCTTCAAACGTATGGGCAGGGTTAAGAAAACAAACGGGAGACCGTGAAGGACCAGGAAACAGCAGCAACTAGAATCACTTACTGTCCCTGGGCCCTGAAGCAGCAGGAGCCAGAAGCAGCTGCAGGACGGGGACAGCCAGCAGGGAAGACAGGCTGCTGTCTTCCAGGAAGGACACAGCCAGCCTGTTGCCACCAGAGGGGAGCAAAACCAAACACAGTCTAAGGTCAGAATGGACAAAGGAGCAAACCTCTGCCCTCCCTCTCTTCTTGCAGGCCGGGCTCTTGCTGGTTGCCAGCATTAACTCAAATCAACCAGAGGCCCGAGGACAAGAGAGCCACCGCTGTGGCCCACAGACTCCCAGGACCCAGCAGGGTGGAGCGTGGAGCATGTTGGCTCTGGAAGGGCAGAGGGGAAACACCCATCGCGCAGCCCTTTCCTGCCTTGGTGCCGCAGCTCAGGAAGCTGACCCCTTCTCCTGCACTCTTCTTTTCCACTCGCTTCCTTTGCTCTCCCAACTTCTGTCTCCTCCAGTCACCCCCTCCATGCGCTGCTCTGCACCAGGGCGGCCAGTGCCACTTTCTGTACTCAGCTCACGTTAGCCGGGCCCTGGGTCCAGTGGCCACGAAGCTCCTGGTGCTTTCCAAGTCTGTCTCCAGGTGCACCAAGGGGCGTGTATTCTGAGGCCCACCCACTGAAAGGTCCCTTCCTGGTTACCTGATTCCCTGGTTTTCTGGTTTTACTTGTGAGGCCTTTCTTCCTTGTCACACCCATTGGCAACCTAGTTATCTGCCTCTGGTTGCTCCAGAGTGTTGAGTTCTAAAGTTATTTCCTCAAATGGCCACCCACCTAGGAGATCAAGTAGTCCCTGTCTCTGTGCTGAGCCTGGTTTCCTCTGGCATTTCTGCCCTTAGGAGCAGGGGGAGTTTTCAGTCCCTACTATTTATTGCCCAGTAGAAGCCACAGCGGGGCTTTCCCCCGTGACTCAGCAGTGAAGGATTCGCCTGCAGTGCAGGAGCCGCAGGAGACACGGGTTCCATCCCTGGGTCTGGAAGATCCCGTGGAGGAGAGCATGGCAGCCCACCCCAGTATTCTTGCCTGGAGAATCCCATGGTCGGAGGAGCCTGGTGGGCTACCGTCCAGGGGGACGCAAAGAGCTAGATACGACTGAAGGGGCCTAGCATGCATGCACACAGAAGCCACAACTCATTTGGCACAGCCTCAGGGCGCTGGCACTCAAAGGACATGGTCCAACAACGGGAGAGTCTTCTTTTCTCCTTATTCCTGCCCTTCTTCTTTTTCAATTGAGGCAGTTATGTTCCTTGAGTATTCAAAAGATGATACATAAAACATTATTTCAGGAAATTCTCTCCCCACTTCATCTCCTTCCCCACCATCCCTTAGCTCCCCAAGTTGTGTTTTCTCTAAAGTCTTCCCAGACCCCTCCCCCAACTCTCACTCATGCATCTTCCTTCTTTCTTTCATTTCTAGACTACAAAAGTCCCCGAGAACTTGCCTGGCAACAGAACCCTGCTCTGAGACAGAGAAGGGAAAGGAACTGAGCCGATAGAGGCAGAGCCTTGTTAGAAGATAGAGGATGAGAGAGGCTGCTTGCACTCTTGGCTAGATTCTCCTCCACAGCTCTCAGAGCGTGTCGGAGCGAGAACAGCAGCACTGAAAGGTGTCGAAAGTCTTTTAAACTTTTAACAACTTGATCCTTGTGGCATATGTCTCACAACCAAAGTCACTGTCTACGTGTAATTTTTGCAATGGCTGCCATCCATGGAACACTTGCTCTTCACCAGGCATTTTACCAAGGATTTTAATATATTTATCTGTAATGTTCACACCAAATCTGTATGCGAGTTGGTATCAGCCCCACTTTACAAATGAAGCTGAAATGCAAAATTATTTGAACTAGTGATGACTCTAAAGTATGTATCCTTTTCATTAATAATCATACTAAGCTCCCAGCAGTTGGACAGATACTTTCACCAGTCCTGTACTATCTTCCCTGGTGGCTCAGTGGTTAAAGCATCTGCCTGCAATGCGGGAGACCTGGATTCGATCCCTGGGTGGGGAGATCCCCTGGAAAAGGAAATGGCAACCCACTCCAGTACTCTTGCCTGGAAAACCCTATGGATGGAGAAGCCTGGTGGGCTACAGTCCATGGAGTCTCAAAGAGTCAAACACGGCTGAGCATAATCCTGTATCCTGTACTATCATACATGCAGCATTTTCAATCTTGACACACGCCTGATGAGTAGTAGCCTTGTTAGCACCACTCTATGGATGAGGACGGGCTTCCCCGCTAGCGCAGTGGTAAAGAATCCACCTGCAATGCAGGAGACATGGGTTTGATCCCGGTGTTGGGAAGATCCCCTGGAGAAGGAAATGGCAACCTACTCCAGTATTCTCGCCTGGAAAATCCCATGGACAGAGGAGCCCAGCAGGCTACAGTCCATGGAGTCACAAAAGAGTCAGACACGACTTAGTGATTAAACAAAAACAATGAATGAGGACCCTGAGGGTCAGAGAGTCTTAGGCACCTTATTGTCTTCACAGCTAGTATTCATCAGAGTCAAGATTTGAATCCAGGTCCATCGGACTCCAGATGTGTTCTTTATATCCCTGGTCTATAGTCCCATGATGCCTGTTTTATAACATTGTACGACAGGAACATATTCTATATTAATATAATATATTAATGTAATAATATTAATACAGTAATATATAATATATTAATATTAAAATAATATAATATTATGGCATATTATAATATATCATTGTATGACAGGAACATATTCTATGTTAATATAATAGCTTCTTAGCAAATTTCTGGAGAGTTAGGTGGAAAGAGGGGGTGATATTTCTAAGGGGCGAGAAAGAATCAACTTGGCAGGACCTGGCAGGACCATGCTACTACTTCACGCCTGGGACATGGCTTGAAGCAGTGCAGGGCAGTCGCTGAATGCTGGGGTGGAACAGTGCAATGCATGCCAGTCATCTTGAAATAGAGAAATTCAGAGCTCATGAGGTGAGTCTGGAGAATACAAGTAGCGACTGATCCTATGAAACAGGAACCAAGGGACAGATTATAATATTCAGATGTCTTAAATTGATGTTTATTAGTTAGCCCTTAAAAGGTAATCCTGTAATAATCATCTTTCCTGAAGGGAGTCCCAGTGGTTTGGATTCCTTCCTTTGTGATTGGTTCCCACTTATTATAAGACTCAACTCAAGCAATCATGGATATTTTTGATAGCTCTTAATTATGCCAAATTATATTGGAATGGGATATGAAGGAAGTGTACTGGATCTAGTTAAAAATAGGGTTTTGCTAGTTTTTGTGTTGATTCATCTGAAATGAATGAAATGTGCAGATGTTTTGATAAAATTATACAAATTTTGGCATGACTAGTTAGTTGTCTCATGAAAATCGGCAAAAAATAGTTGTGAAGTGATTCTCAGAAGCCCATAGATTAACTGTTCTATAGGCTTCAGGTAATTTTTTGTGTTGTATGTTTTCAAACAAAATATCAATTGTGTTGGGTGAAAGCCATCCAGTTTTTAGCAAATTAAGATGAGTTTTAGTGTTAAAATATAAATGTCCTATCTGTTGGGTGAATTCTGATATGATTTAGTGGAGTATTTTTTTCTTTCCTGGTTTTAGGGGAGGGCAGGTTGAGGAGATTCTGCTTTTGAGATCAAAGAAAGTTGTCCTACATTATACATTCAAAATATTGTCCTGCATACCAACCGCCTCTTCTACAGCCAGACTCTACAGGTGAAAAAGTTGAGACTCAGGGGTAGAAGTGTGTAGCGGGAACTTAACAGAAACCAAAGCTTGAGCCTTCCTTTCCCTGAGTTAGTTTCAAATGTAAATCCTGCTTTTTCCAGGCTAACGTTTCTTCAGCATTACCTTGAGTTTTTATCACATCTGAGGTTCCATGCCAACCACTCAGAACCCAGAGACCATGAAGTACCCTAGAAGCTCGCAGTATGTGGCAGTGTTTTGCCCTGAGACCGTACCTTATTGGTGCTCTGGCTACGGGTGAAAAGTTCAGCTTCCTTGGTCCCAGAGGAGGCCTGTGGAATCGGAGACCTCTGAGGCTGGCAGGGGAGGAGAGGCGTCTCTTGCTGGAGCCAGTGAAGGAAACACCAACATGAACAGAACGGATGGAAACACAGTGAGATGAGGGAACAGCAGTGCTGAAGAGGAGGAGGAGGCAATGTGAGGAGGAAGAACTCTCTGCTCGCTTTCTGATCATTAGAAGGCAACTAGGCGCTGCATCCTGTTGACCTCTGATGACAAACAACTTAGCAATACGCATGATGATGCTGTGTGCAGTTCATACTGATTATCTACATTTGGTTTGTTATCTACCAGACCTATTTCTTGATAAATACATTGCTGTTCAAAAACGTGTTATATTTAACATCAGAGGATGGATGAAGTTTAAGCGGTATAGGCTAAGCCTAGCACTTCCAGTTGACTCATTCGCAGGCAGTGAAAGATTGTGCTGTCCACACAGTCAGGAGGATTGCAGTTACTTCACTCAAAGTATATAGTCATGAATGGGTATTGACTTCCATTTCTCCTTTTGCAGGATTATATAACCATTGCACTTTTAATTAGGAAGGCAATGATGCTGATACCAAGAAATTCAATGCAATGAACTTTTTATTATTAGAGATAAAAATTAATCCTGAATTCCTTTGGCCTTTTAATTGTTAACTGTGGAATGAGTCAAATGTGGAGGCTGAAGAAGCACCAAGGGATAATGTAATTGCAACTCTTCAAACAATTGTATCTGTCTGGAGAATGAAGATTGATGATCTGGAAAATAGATCTCATTGTTTCAATTGTAGAATTATGGGCTTGGCCAGTAGCTATTAAGAGAGCTTCTCTGGGAAACTTTTTACCAAAAGGAAAAAAAAAAAAGATACTTGTTAGATGAAGAAAATTTAATTCAGCCACTTTTCATTAAGCAAGGCCAAAAACTCTAATTCCCAAGTTCATAGTTGATGAGAGGCCCCAGAGCAGTAATTATCCATTTTTCAAGTTTTCTGATAGAAAGCTCTTCAATTAGATATAGACAAGGGGGAAATTATGGTAAAAGGAAGGGTATTTTGTCCTTTCTAAAGAGCACTAGGAAAATAGAGACTATATCACAATGTTAAGAGATAATTATATTAAATGAGTTAAAGCACTTTGAATTGTCTTAAAAGATGTTAAATTACTTTCAGTATTACCATTCCATTTACAGTGCTTGAAATTTTAATTCAGAAAATAAACTTGCATCCAGTATTCATTTATATTTTCTAAATTCTCAGGGAGGATAGGATAGGTTGCCCTGGGCATCCTTGGACATCCTTTGGAAAAATAGGTCATTCTGTGTTGAAGTAGGTAGTGTGTTTTTTGTTCAAAGTGCCATTGAATATTTGAAATGTGATTCAATCTATTTGTCCATGCTGTTAGGAAGATCGATTAGTTGTCTTACTTGTCGATTCTAATGTGATTTGACAAGCATTATTTGCATGGCCGTTATTTTTTTCTGCCTTCCTCATTCATATATGGGGTAGATGTAAGTATAAATGATTGACTTGGTGTAGGCTGTAGGCAGTCATGGGTTAATTTAAGTAAGAGGAAATGCCTCCTTCTCTGTTCAACCACATAATGGTAGCACATGAATATTTTATTTTACCATTTTAAAGTGGGGAGAAGCTTAGAAGCTGAATCGAAGTAACCTCAGACTCTCAATTGTTTGTGACATAATGTTTCTTGTGATTTTCTGCTAAGCAGAGAGTGAAGATGTAACTGTTTACCTCAACAGGGTAAAGGAAGCAGCTCAACAGCCATGGCCCACCAACTTGCTGAGCCCTGAGGATGTATCCATCCAGGACTTATTATTTCTAGTCTGAGCACAAAGGTGATACAGAGCAATTACGATGGTTAGAAATAGTCCCTGGCACTGGGCATGGTTTCAGTCTGCTAATGGGAACTCTTGCTAGCAGGCAGTGAATGTGAATGGCTTGAAAACCAGAGTATATGTGCCTTATCATTATTATTAGAAGGTCGTAAGGCCCTGCCTCGTGAAACATGAA
This sequence comes from Cervus elaphus, assembly GCF_910594005.1. Classification (NCBI taxonomy): domain Eukaryota; kingdom Metazoa; phylum Chordata; class Mammalia; order Artiodactyla; family Cervidae; genus Cervus; species Cervus elaphus. The sequence goes on from NC_057847.1 coordinate 20,829,316, forward strand.
AGACTATTCTTTCTACAATCTCGAGCATTTATTTATTTTTATTTGTAACTGGTGGATAACTGCTTTACAATATTGTGTTGGTTTCTGCTGTACCACAGCGTGACTCAGCAATAAGTACACATATCCCCCCTCCCACCCCCACCCGGCATCCCACCCTTCTAGGTCACCACGGAGCCCCGATATGAGTTCCCTGTGTGATCCAGCAGCTTCTGCTAGCTTTTTTATTTTACACACAGTAGCATGTATATGGAAAAGGCTATGGCACCCCACTCCAGCACTCTTGCCTGGAAAATCCCATGGACGGAGGAGCCTGGTAGGCTGCAGTCCATGGGGTCGCTAAGAGTCGGACACGACTGAGCAACTTCACTTTCATTTTTTTTCACATTCATGCATTGGAGAAGGAAATGGCAACCCACTCCAGTGTTCTTGCCTGGAGAATCCCAGGAACAGGGGAGCCTGGTGGGCTGCCGTCTATGGGGTCGCACAGAGTCGGATATGACTGAAGTGACTTAGCATTAGCATAGCGTGTATATGTGTGTGCATGTGTGTGTATGTATGCGTGTGTGTATATATACATATATATATATGTATGTCAATGCTACTCTAAAATCTACAACATTTCTTGTTTTAAAATTAAAAATAAGAAATGTCATATGAGAATGGTAGTAAAAGATGAAGAACTTGGGGAATCGGGGAAAATTGGAAACCAATAAAGCACTTAGACCCTTAACATGGTTTATTCAGGGCATTCAAGATAAGGTAGCCACATTAAAAAATGAAACAAACACTACTATTCTTTAATGGTAAAGTAATAAATATTTGTGAGTTTTTTTTTTTTTTTTACAAACCATGTGAAACATAGAGAAATGAAAAGATAAGAAAAACTGAATCAACTGCTCCGGCCCTGCGTCTTCTACCGCCCACAGGTGGCTGCCAGTAGCCGCTGGCGCTTCGCATCTGATTCTGTGTGTGGCTGTGGGTGACATTTTTTTTTAAAGACGAAAATGGGATATTTTTGTACTTACTATTTGGAAGGTACTTTTCATCTCAATTATTTGTCATTGTTTTACATTTTAAGTCATTGAAAGACATTCAGGAAGAGAGAATGAGACAGAAGGCAGCTGAGATTCTGTGCTGAAGCCTGCTTCTCCGGCAGCTGGTTTCCTTCCTGATCACGGGCCCATAGTCTCCAGCACATGAGCTCTGACCTCGCCTATGCACTTCAGAGACCCAAAGCATTGATTCAACCTCATGGGGGCAGTGGAGTTAATGATATGAAAAAAACAGGTAATAGGACTGGGGACCTCTTCCAAATGTGGGTATATTTTCTTCTTGAGTTGAGGAGGAATGAAAACTCAGTGAAATTATCACAAATCTTAAGGGCTAAAAAAGAGACTATACAGGTTTGTTCTGTAATCCCTCTAACTTCTAATAAATAGGCTTGTTCAGACATAGAGTTAAACCACAGTGAGAAAGCAGGAATGCTTCAGAATGTGGTAAAGGAATATGGAAACTGTTGCTTGGATTTGGAATCAGAACATAAGGAGTCAGAGGTAAGGGATAAAAGAGATCAGTTTTTGTTTTTTTTAAATAAAGGATGTTTTCTTTGTAATTAGAAAAATAGTAGGAAATAGAAAGAAACCAGGAGAAGGACGCAAAGATCTAACAAATCATATTAGCCTCGTACGTGGAAATAGAGGGAAAAAATCATCCAATAAAGTGGGGCAGACACTGAGAAACTCTGTTCTGAATCTTCTTATAGGGAGTGGGGTCACAAGAGGGAAGGGGGGGTCAAGTCAGCTCCTGCTCATGCAGGAAAAATATGTCAGGACCCTTTCTGCTGTCACTGAAGTACTAAAAGTTCCAGGAACTTTACCATGATGCATTATGCCTTTGTATGACCTTGTCACGTATGCATCTATGTCCTTTGATAGCATCACAGGTAAAAGGTGACTGGTTGAGGTCGGCATTTGAATATTACTAATTTGCCCAGCCAAGTATCATTTCACAGCAATTCTTCATTTGCACTGTTATTTTTAATGGTTCCAGAGTGTGCCGTTTTGTTAATATACTATGAATGATTTAATATTCTTTTATTATTTGACATTTATGTTACAGTAAATTTTTCACCATTATAAATTCTGCTGCAGCAAATACCCTGTGATGCTTTTGTGTCACTAGGTGTTTTCCATGTATAAGTGCTGTAAATGGAGTTAAGGCCTCAGGGAATGTCCATGTTAGGCTGCTAATACCACTTGCCAAACTTTCTTCCATAAAGTTTGTAGCAATGTACACTACCAGCAAAAATGGAACAGCAACCATTTCCCACATTCAAGGGTGAGACTCTTAACACATCATCAGTTTTATAAACCTCCTGGTTATGTTTTTTCCAATAGTGTATGTGAATTCAATTAAGTCATATGAACTCATTTCCCTGATACTCATTTTGATCAAAGGTATGCAATTTTAAAATACCTGCTAGAAGTTAGAGCAGTATTATGTGGTGATTAAAGAATATTTAAACTATACAGAATGATCATACTCATTGTTGTATTAGCAAAATATTCTAATCTATTTCTCTAACCATAATCTAAAATATTTCTTTGTCTTTCATTCTTCTAACTGTATAACCACTAGATAGGAGACTAGTAGTTGTTCCTTTCCTGAAGACTAGAAAAATCAAGTAGAGAACTTTAGAACATGAAGCCCCTGAACAGATCAGACATATTACTACAGTTTAGTTTTAAAAGAGTATCTAAAACAATCCTATCCACATTTGAAATTTCTATATTTAAGAAGGTATGACATATTTCATGTACATGAATTGATGTGGAAAAATATAAATAAGTAGATGTTATCCTTCTGTTATTGACCTCAATAAATGCATTTCTTTTTTTAAACAAAGAGGCATGGGAGAGAACAGCAATGGTAGTGTTGAAGACTTAAAATGAGTCTAGTGAGATTCAAATAAAAAATAACAGTTATTTGAATCATAGGTTATTTATTCATGTTATATATTATTTTAAATGACTACATGTGGAATAGAAAGAGCAACAATCTTGTGATTAAGAACCAAAGTCTTACACTGAACTCTGCCACCTTCTAAATATATGAACTAGGGAACAAAATTTAACAACCTCTGAGTCACAGTTTATCCATCAATTTAAAAAAAGCATTTATTGCTTCTTTTTTTTTTTTTTTCATTTATTGCTTCTTATCTCTCAGAGGGTTGTGATGATTATTGAGATACTAGATATGAAAATGTGTGTACTGCTACATACTTGCAACATTACTTACTACTTTTAATAATTATAGCACTTTGTCTTCTCTCAGGATCTCAAGACCTAAGGTTTTGATATTTAACACTCTAAAGTAAAAAGCAGGATAGATGAAGGGAAACAAGGGAAGAATATTAACAAAAGATGAATATTTCAAATAAAAATTATTGAGGTATCACATAGCTCAGAAGAGTTCAAAAAGTATTTATCTTAATGAATTACAACAGTTAATACACTTAAGTAACTGCTCCCCAGACCAAGAAATAGAATGTTATCAGCACCCAGAAGGCCCCCTTGTGCTCATCTTGAACCAATAACCACCCCCTCCTTCCCAAAGATAACTGCCATCTGACTTCTAATAATATAGTTCAGTGTGCCTGTTTTTTAATTTTATTAATAGAATCATATTTTTAATATCAGACTTTTTTGAGATGTTGTATATAGTTATAAATGAGTCATCTTTGTTTCTGAAGAATATTCCACATTCCATATAATACAAAATTTATCTATTGAGAAATGTTTGAGTTGTTTCCAGTTTGAAACTATTACAAATAATACTACTATAAAGAAAAAAAGTCTCTATTAGGTTGATACATACACATGCATATGTACACACAGAGTTATATCTTAATACATGCACATATCCTCAGAGTAGAATTACTTGATCAAATGTATGCATATGTTCAGCAATACAAGATTTCCTCAAAAGTTTTTCCAAATCAAACAATTTAGTGTTTGAGAATCCTAGTTTTTCTACATTCTTACCCACATTTGTTACTGCTAGACTTTTATATAGCATGCTGGTCACCACAATTATATATTAGATTCTCAGAACTTATTCATCTTATTACTGAAAGTTTGTATATTTTGACCAGTGTATCCCTATTTTTCCCACTCCCCAGCCCCTGATAATCACGATTCTATTCTCTGGTTCTATGAGATAGACTTTTTCAGATTCCACGTATAAATGAGATCATGCAATATTTGCATATTCTCTGTTTATTTCACTCAGCAACATGTCCTCCAGCTTCGTCCATGTTGTCACAAAGAGCAGGATTTCCTTCTTTTTTGTTGATTGTGTGTGTGTATATACATATACACAATGATTTTCCATTGTGTATGTGTGTGTGTGTGTGTGTGTGTGTGTGTGTGTGTGTATATATATATATATATATGGAGGAGACTTAAGAAATGTGGGTTCGACCCCTGGGTCAGGAAGATCCCCTGGAGGAGGGCATGGAAACCCACTCCAGTATTCTTGCCTGGAGAATCCCATGGACAGAGGAGCCTGGTGGGCTACAGTCCATCAGGTTGCAGAGTCAGACACAACTGAAGCAACTTAGCACACACACACACCACATTTTCTTTATCCAGCCAGCCATTGATGGACACTTCAGTTGTTTCTATATCTTGGCTTTTGGGAATAATGCTGAAATAAAATGGGAGTGCAAATGTCTCTTTAAGATACTCACTTTACTGGTTTAATTTCCTTTGGTTATATACCCAGAAATGGGACTGCTGAATCATGTTGCATGTTTAATTTTTTGAGAAATCTCTATATTAATTTCCATAATGGTTATACCAGTTTACCTGCCCACCACCAGTGTACAAGGGTTCCCTTTTCTCCACATCCTCACCAATAATTACTTATCTTTTTGAAAATAACCCTTCTAACAGATATTAGATAAGGTCATTGTGGTTTTAATTTGCATTTCCCTGACGGTTAGTGCTGTAGAGCTCCTTTTGATGTACTTCTCGGCCATTTGTATTTTTTTTTTTAATATCTATTCAACTATTTACTCATGTTTAATTCAGGTTATTTGTTTCTTTGCTATTGAGTTATAGAAGTTCCTTATATATTTTTAATATTAACCTCTTATCAGATATATGGTTTGCAAATATTTTATTCCATTCTGTAGGTTACCTTTTCTATTTTGTTGATTATTTTCTTTGCTGTGCAGTAGCTTTTCATTTTTATATAGTCCCACTTAACTTATTTTAACTTTTGGTGCCTATGCTTTTGATGTCGTCCAGAAAAATCATTGTCAAGGCCTATATCAAGTAGCTTTTCATTTTCTTCTTCGAGTTTTATGGTTTCAAGTCTTATGTTTAAATCTTTCATTCTTTTTGAGTTGATTTATATACAGTGTAAAGGTCCAACTTCATTTTTTGCATGTGTGGATATTTAGTTTTCTCAATACTGTTTATTAAAGAGACTATTCTTTTCACATTGTGTATTCTTGGTGCCTTTGTCATAGATTATTTACCTTTATATGTGTGGTTTTATTTCTTGCCTTTCTACTCTGTTTTATTGGTCTGTGTGTGTCTTTTTATGCCAGTACCATACTGTTTTAATTATAATCTTTTTTCAAGTTAAGGAACTTTCATCTAGCTATAGTTTACTAAGATTTTTTGTCGAGAATGGATGTTTTGTTTTTTCAAATGCTTATATGATTATTATATTGGCTATGGATTTGTTGTACATGACTTTTATTATGTTGAGATATGCTCCCTCTATATCCACTTTGATGAGAGTTTTTATCTTGAATGGACATTGAATTTTGTCAAATATTCTTTTCTGCATCTCTTGAGATGTTCATGTGGTTTTGTCTTTTCTTTTGTTAATGTGATGTATCACAATGATTGATTCGCATATGTTGAACCATCCTTGTGTGACCCTGGAATGACTCCCAACTTGATCATGGTGTATGATCCTTTTTATTTATTGTTGGATTCAGTTCGCTAAGGTTTTGTTGAGGATTTTTGCATCTATATTTATCAAAGATCTTGACCTATAATTTATTTTGGTAGTGTCTTTGATTTCAGTATCAAGGTGATATGGTGGCTTCATAGAATGAATTTGAGAGTGTTCCCTCCTCTTCAGGTTTTTGGAATAAATATAAGTTATTTGTATGGTTTGATAGAATACACCAGTGAAGCTGTTAGTCAGTCAGTCATGAACTTTTGTTTGCAGGGAGGTTTTTTACAGATTCTATTTCACTTCTAGTAATCAGTCTGTTCAAATATTCTGTTTCTTCTTGATTTAGTTTTGGCAGCCTGAATGTTTCTAGAAACTTGTCCATATCTTCTAGGTTGTCCAGTTTGTTGGCATATGTCTGTTCATAGTATTCTCTTGTAATTTTTTTGTATTTCTGTGATATCAGTGGTTATTTCTCCTCTTTCGTTTCTTATTTTGTTTATCTTGGCCCTCCTCTAAACTTCTTGGTGAGGTTTGGCTCAGTTTTGTTTATCTTTTCAAAAAAGCGGCTCTTGGTTTTATTGATTTTTTCCATTATTTTCTATCTCTATTTTAATTATCTCCTCTCTGGTCCTTATTGTTTCCATCCTTCTTTTTCTAATTCTTTTAGATGGTAGTTTAGATTGTGTGAGATTTTCTTGTTTCTTGTAGAAGGACTTCATCACTGTGAATTTCCCTTTTAGAATCACTTTTGCTGCATACCATAGATTTTGAAAGGTTGTCTTTTCATTTTAATTTGTCTCAAGTTATTTGCTGATATCTTTATTTGATTTCATTGTTGACTTATTGGGTTTTTAGTAGATTGTTGCTTAGTCTGCATGTGTTTGTTCTTTTCCCATTTTCCTTTCTGTGATTGATTTCTAGTTTCATATTGTTTTGGTGAGGGAAAATACCTTCTCTGTTTTTCGTCCTCTCTCTCCCTTTCTCCTTCTCTGTCTCTGCTTCCTTTCCTGTTCTTTTTGTTCCATTTCTTCCATGTTCTATATATTTAACTATGGAAGAAAGATATGTGAGCATCTACCAAATCTTTCAAAGTATTGAGAATAAAAAGAGATAGAAAGAAAAATTTCTAACCTTAAATAATTTATCATATAGTTGTGGGGGTGTAGGGTATATTCAAATTAGGAACTTTTTATGCTCAATATTATTAAAGCTCAAGATCACATGGAAATGTGTAGGTAATAAGTCTTAGTTTAATGTAGAGAGTAGTTTCTATAAGAATGTGCAATTGGAAGTGTTCCTTAAAACCACATACCCTAAATTACTTTAAGAGAGAGAATACAGCTGGTCAGAAAAGAAAGGTTTTGAAACTACTGTATTAGTTTGAATTAAAATCATGTTTTAGACAAAACAGCAGTGGTTAAAGAAAAATAGAAATGTATTTCTTGTTGACTTAAATGTAGCTTGTAGGTCATCCGTGTCTGGTACAGTATCCATGGGGTCAAGGAGCCAGGCTCCTCCTTTCTCTTATTCTGACATCCCCAGCACACAGCTTTCACCCTGATGTCCTCTGTGGCCACTTGGGCATCAGTCAATGTATCTATATCCCAGACAGAGGGAAGAGAGAAGCAGAGTGACTTCCTCTCCTGTTATGGAAGTACCCAGAAATCTCACTTGGTCTGGATTTTTGTCCCATGGCCACACCTAGCTGCAAGAGATGCTAGGGAAGGTAGACTTTTTTCCAGGTAGCCATGTACTTAGCTTAAAAAGTTTATATAGTCATAGGGATGAGTGTGTAAGCACGCAGAGGGTAGCGTAAGTGTGAGGAGAGTGCTTCAAGCAGATACTATTTGCATCTCATGTATCTAACACAGGAAAAGAACCTGGCCACAAGAGGGGGCATTATATATACTTTGCTTAAAAGAGAAATCTAACATTATTTAATTTGACTTTGTGAAACAGCTGATTTTTTCTTTTTATTCTTGAGTCATAGCCCCTTACAAGAAAAAAAAAATCTTCATCATTCTTGCTGTAGGACGTTAATTCTGAACACTTTCTAGGCTTGTTCTTCTAGTGGTATGCACCTGCTTAGGTGATTCTAGATTGCAACAGTCGAGAGTACTTTACTGCAAGGAATGTATTTTGACCTACAATTTCAGAAAATGAAGCAATTTTTAAAAAATTGCAAACTACATTTTAGAAAGTCCTCTAAAGTGGAGTGAAAAAAAAAAGAAATATCTTTTGAGTTAGTCCATCTGGTTTTTGTTTGTTTCAGTAGAAGAGAGAGTAAACAGATAAATTAAGATACCAAGACACAATCTTAATCTCTTCCCGTTTTCAGTAGGCCTTTCCCCAGTTCAACGTTTATCCAAGTCAGAGTATAGGCAATTAATATTATCGATCTTCTGTTCAACTAAAAATGTTCATTCGCTTTACTCATTTACCGTTGTGACACTGGAACTCTGAAAGAAAGCATTTTTACTTTCCTGGTAACCAGTAAAAAAGCCTCATAAAGTTTCTCACAAACTTTGAAAGTTAAGGTATATTCTCTGAATGCTTTACATCATGATATTTGTGTTCCAATTATTTTATGTAGAATCAGTCCTTTAACTCCATTTCCTGGTTTATGGGAGAAATTTGCAAAGAATATTTTTCATTAGACTGTAATCAAACAGGCAACAGGGATCTCTGGCAAGTAGCTATTAACCGTGTAGACAGAAACTTGGAGTGTGATGGTTTTAGACTTCCTGAGCTTCTTGATGCTATTTTAATGCACTAAGAGTATAACCTAAATTTAGATCCTGCTGACTATTACAGGAGTGAAGTGCATACCTCTTTTGCAGACAATGCTAGATTTAGTCACTGTGTATTTCTGTCAAGCTGGGAATGTAGTTTACAGCTCTCATCCCTTCTAAACACTTTAGTAACTATACATAAATATTTAATGACTGCTTTAATTTGCACCTGTTTATTTCAATTTTGTGATCTCTAAGGCAGTTACTGACACTTATGTTGTTTTTCTGGTGGTCACGTCATTTTATTTGAATAAATCTGGCATTGAACTTAAAGTTAATATCTAAAGTGAAGTCCATGTTGCTCCCTAAGTATTTCTGTAGTCTATAGTTTCTCAGCCTGGGCACCATTGGCATTTTGAGTCAGATGATCCTCTTATGGGGGACTATCCTGTACACCCGAGGATGTTCAGCAGCATCTCTGACCTGTGCACATTACTTACTGGTGGTTCCTTCCTCCATCCCAGCTGTGACAACTAAAAATGTCTAGACCTTGCTAAATAGCCGTTGAGGAGCAAAATCAAGCCCAGCTGAGGACCACTGCTCTTCATCTCCCTCACTGCTGGAAAATCCTCTGCCTATTTTCTTTCTTTTTTTTTTTTTTGCCTATTTTCTAATTGGGTTGTTTTTGTTGTTGTTCATTTGTATGGGTGCTTTGTATATTTTGGATATTAACCCCTTATTGGATATACAATTTGCAAATATGGTCTCCCATTCAGCAGGTTGCTTTTTTCTTTTGATGATGTTTTCCTTTGTTGTATTAGTTTGGTATACTCCCATTTGTTTAATTTTCCTTTTGTTTCCCTTGCCTTTGGAGTCACATCCACAAAAACAGAGCTAAGACCAATGTCAATTATAATTCTATATTTAAAGAGATGCTTCCTTAAAAAAAGGAAAGAATTTCCCATCCCTCCCTCCTTTCCTTCTTTCCTTTTCTCTTCTGCACTTCTTCTGTCCCTTTCTTTCTTCATTTCTTCCTTTATCATTCCATTTGTCATATAAGATAATTGATAATTTAAATAAAATTGCACATCTATTCTTAGAAGAAAAAGAGTCTTTACAGTCATGTAGCTCCTTCATTATACAAACAATATTCAACTAACAGCAGACACCAAGGCAACTTTTCCTAAACTTTGAATTTTTCAATGATTATAGCAACTAATTACAGTCCACACGAACTGGCTCCTTCTCTCCGTGGGATTTCCCAGGTGAGAATACTGGAGTAGGTTGCCATTCCCTTCTGCAGGAGAGCCCACATTCTTAACCCTTGTGTCTATTGCTCATAATGAAGGTTGGATTTATGCTGGAGGAGAAATCAGAAGTTTTCATTCCCGAGAAAGCTGAATAAATTAAGAATGTTTGTTTCCTTCCCTTTATTCAATTTATCAAATTAAATACTGCCTTTCTCCAAGAAAAAATGTGTGATTGAATGGATGCCTTTTCAGTGGTGTGCTTGCAAGAGGTGGTTATTACATTTTCAGGAATTTGGCAAACCAGTTATTAAATACAGCATCGTTAAAATTTAAATTATAGAAACATACACTAAATGAATTCTATTTAAGACAAAGGTCATAAATATTCAAAATTCACTACTTTATAATTTTTTAACTATATTTTCCTATTACCTGTGCTCCTGAGGGTTTTTACATCTATGTGTGTATATGAAGGAAGTGCTATGTAATGGTGTGCTGCTGAATATTCTTTCCAGTTCTACATTCAGTAATGCCCATCACATTGGTAGCTTGAAACTAGCAATGGTGGGTTGTTGGCATCATGATTTGGTAAACACTACAAATAAAGCTTTCTTCCCCAGAGATCTAGTTATTTAGCATTTACTACAAAATCCCCTTTATCCTTTCTTTAAAAACATTTTTGCCTTGAGTTGATTCTGAGAAAGACTCTGTATTATATTGAGAGTTTAAATTGTATAGCAAAGATCTCTGGTGTCTAAATTATGTTAGTGTTGCAATACCTAATAAAGGGACTTTGAAAATGTTCATCAGTTTCTCATTAACATATTTATTATTTCAGAAATTTGAGAATCCATCTTCATTTTAATAACCACTAAAAGAAATACCATCCTTGTGTTTCATGATCTCCACTGAACGAATGATTTTTGATTTATCAAATTCAAATTTGTCACTCCAGAGTAAAAACCTATTTTCTCCCTCAATTTGTTAAAGATAGGAGCTACTGTAGTATACAGGAAAAAGTCAAGACACTTGGATTCCGCTCCTGTCTCAACCACTAAAAATGGTGACCCGGGCTTCGTGGTCTTGCCTCTCTGCATCTGAAATCACCTAGGCACCACACAGAACTGTCGTGTGAGAATCTCCAGGGATGGAGCCTAGGTGTTGGTATGCTTTGAGATGCTCTTAAGATGGTTGTAATGTACAACTGATTTAAAACCTGGTCAGAAGATTTACAGAGAGGGCAAACTGCCTGTGATCATGGGTTCTGGCTGCAGGGCCAGAGCCACTTTCAAATTCCCTCTCTTCAATGTCCCATCTGTGTAACCTCAGATAAGTTACTTTCTGTCTCCATGCCTTAATTTCATCTTATATAAAATTAGAGTAACATTACATTAGTACATGCAGGTAAACATTTAGAAAAGGATGTGGCACTGAAATGTTTGTTGCTGCTATTGTTCCTACAAAGAACACTTTCTTAGTAGTTCTATTGGTCATTTCCATGCATGGTAATGTACAGCCGTTTATATATTGAGTTGACCAAAAAGCTCATGTGGGTTTTTTTCATTACACGCACGCATGCTCAGTTGCTTCAGCTGTGTCCAACTCTTTGCGATCCCATGGACCCTAGCCGGGCAGACTCCTCTGTCCATGGGATTCTCCAGGCAAGAATACTGGAGTGGGTTGCCATTTCCTCCTCCAGGGATCTTCCTCACCCAGGGATTAAACCCATATCACCTATGTCTCCTACATTGCAAGTGGATTCTTTACCCACTGGGAAGGTTGCATTCTGAGCCGCCTGGGAAGTTACAGCCTGTGGAAAAACCCGAATGAAATTATTGACCAATCCAATACTTGAAGGCTGTATCTTGATGTTCTTTCTCCTATACTTTTTGTCTTTTCTATTCTTCTCTAGCTTTTAACCATATCGATATTTCCCCTTCTAACTGTCCAAAATTTTCATTTTTCCTGAAGTTGGCAAATCCCAGACAAAGTAAAGGGCTTTAGATGGCTGAAAGCCATAGCTGAACAATAGCTGCTTTGTCATTTTAATAAATTTTTTGAATTAAAGCATTTGCATTGGCTGAAAATGTTTTCTTTACATTACAAAGAATAAAGCTTTGAGGTGGTAACAATAATTTTTGTAGACCCCATTCCCAAGAAGAACAGAACAAATACAGAAGAGGAGAAGACTTGTATTTGCTATAAGAACTGTGTGATAAAGATGAACAAGTACTGAAAAATACTTTGATCAAATCTTTAAAAGTAAAACAGGACAAAATAGGTTTTCTCATCCATTCAGTTTAAGGAGAATCAATGACTAATTAGATGGAGAATAAAGGAAAAAGTCCTCCTGAATATGCTACTTTAGGAGCAAAATGCACTGGGAGAAACAGCCAGAAAGCAACGTTTTGATACAGAATAGTATCAGAACCATGGCAAACCAGACTTCTCTTAACTGTGGTTTCCTTGGGTGCTTTTTCCCAATGTCTTTGACAGAGAACAGGGAAGAGGTGAGGTAAGTAGATATTATCAGCATCACCAAAAACTATTCGGAAGTCGAAAATTAGAAAAGATCAGTTCAGTACTATGGTAACTCTCATATGATTTTATATTTAGAGGGTTGTAGAAATTATTACAGAGAAGGCAATGGCACCCCACTCCAGTACTCTTGCCTGGAAAATCCCACGGACGGAGGAGCCTGGTGGGCTGCAGTCGATGGGGTCGCGAAGAGTCGGACACAGCCGAGCGACTTCACTTTCACTTTTCACTTTTATTCATTGGAGAAGGAAATGGCAACCCGCTCCAGTGTTCTTGCCTGGAGAATCCCAGGGACGGGGGAGCCTGGTGGGCTGCCATCTATGGGGTAGCACAGAGTCGGACACAACTGAGGCGACTTAGCAGCAGCAGCAGCAGAAATTATTAAATACCACCATGTCATTAAAAATTAATGACATACATAGGAACCAGTGCCCCAGATTGACTTACGGTTAGAATGATCCTTCCGAGATGTAAGCAGAATTGAGCCTGTCACTTGTGACTGACTTTTGCTCTTTTCCTGTCGTGGTAAAAACTAAGTGCAGATCCATGAAAGGCTATTTCTCTCGGCCAGGATTTACTTGGTTGCAAGCGAGACTCAGGCTAACTTAAGAAAGAGGAGATGTGTTGTGAGGGTACAACAGCCAGTCCCAGGAAACACAAAGCCATCCTTGGAACCAGCCGGGGCTCATGGAAGCTGGTGTCAACTGGAAGAGATAGGGAGCCATCTTTTCTCTCAGAGACGATCTCTGCGTCCCACTGGCTTCTGCCTTTTCAGCCCTTTAAGCTGTCTTTTTTTCCTCTTTAGTGACCTGTCCTTCGTCACAAACTGAGGCTTGAGTCTGACCCCAGCCCCACACTAATGTCACCAGTTTCTCATCTTCCCGATGCCTGAACGATGGATTGTCATGTTTTGAACCAGACCTCCAAGAATGTCTCTGATGATTAGCTGCCCCTGAATCAGTTATCTGGTCTTGGTTTGTCAGCTGTGGCTGGACTAGGATGCAGTCATGTGACACTAAGAGGGTTCGTATTAGGCAGAAGCGGCTGGACTCTGGCAAGCATGCTCTGGAAACACGGAAACATGTTTTGTATTCAGCCTTAATCACGAAATGGGTTATCTAAGGCTTTTCCTGCTAAAGGTTGCAGTACATGAGCAGCACATAATTTCTGCAGAATCCTAGTGGATAAAATGAGGTTAGAATTCTTCCTGATTTACCCTGTAGTTGCAGACTAATTCAAGACTGTTTGATATTATATAGGTATTTTTTCTAAATCATTCACTTGAATCATAATATGATAAATGCTGGATGTTAATAGAAATGCCCAACATTAAGTTGAAAAAGAAATAGTGTATCATCTCTGAATCTCAGAATTTTTCTCTTTCTGGAGGACCCAAGGAAAAAAATTGAAATACTGCCAGTTATACTATGCAATTATATCTCAAGTATGTTACATTTGTACTATAAAAAAACAAAAAACAAATCTTATTATGCAAGTTGCCCACTGAAAGACACATGAAGATCTGCTGGTTTTCTTTGAAATATGAATAAAGTTTTAATATGGATAAATCTTTGAGAAAGATTATAGATGATAGATGAGTCTAGTGGGGGAGCAGGCAGTTTTTCAGACATGGAAGTCTCTTTGTAAATTGTATAGATTAGCCTGTTTGGTGAGAGAAATATATGATCAAATGAAAAAGAACTTTGAGATCAGGATCAGGAACATTAGTCTAACGGAAGTTCCCTGAGAGCAGGGTTCCTATAACCTCTGCACTCAGAACAGTGCTTTGGGCAGAAGGGAACTCAATAAAGCTTTGGAGGATGAATAAATATTCTTATGATTTTTCTCTCCATAAGCTATCTGCTCTGTATTCAAAATTTCAAAACATTTGTTAAATCTTTCCTTAAAATTGCATTTTATTTTTCCTCCTAAAACTGCTTTTATATTTTTTTGCTTTTTAAAATTGAAGTATAGTTGATTTACAATGTTGTGTTGATTTCTATTGTATAGCAAAGTGACTTGGTTATACATATGTATACATTCTTTTTTTTATTCTTTTCCATTATGGTTTATCCAAGGACACTGAATATAATTCCCTGTGCCATGCAATAGGACCTTATTGTCCATCCGTTCTATCTGTAATAGTTTGCATCTACTAACCCCAAACTCCCAGTCCATTCCCTCTCTCATCCTTCTTCCCCTTCGGCAACCACAAGCCTCTTTTCTGTGTCTTTGAGTCTGTTTTTGCTTCATAGATAGATTCGTTTCTGTCATATTTTAGATTCCACATGTAAGAGATATGATGTAATATTTGTCTTTCTCTTTTTGACTTAAGTATGATAATATCTCATCTTTTCATCCATGTTGCTGCAAATGGCAGTATCTCATTCTCTTCCATTGCTGAGTAGTATTCCATTGTATGTATGTACCACATCTTCTTTATCAGTTCATCTGTTGATGGACATTTGGGTTGTTACCATGTCTTGGCTATTGTGACTTGTGCTGCTTTGAACACAGAGGTTCATGTATGTTTTTGCATTATAGTTTTGTCTGGATATATGCTCAGGAATGAGATTACTGGATCATATGGTAATTGATCTGAGGAACCTCCATACTGTTTTCTATTTTAAAGCAAGTGGACTCAGCCCCTGGACAAAGCAGAATCCTTTATCTTTTTCTCATTAGAATGATTTAGAGTTTATGTATGTAAATTGTATTGGAAAAGTATATTACTGATAAAAATATTTCTACAGCTAATTTAATAACAGATCAGATGTGGGGAAGCCATACTCGTTTGTCTTTAAAACTATATTTTAGCCATTTTGATTTCAGTGAATTCAGCTTTTATAGAATGTTCTAAATGGTTTTCAATCTTGTTTCCAAGGGCTTCCCTGGTGGCTCAGATGGTAAAGTGTCTGCCTGCAGCATGGGAGACCTGGGTTCGATCCCTGAGTTGGGAATATCCCCTGGAGAAGGAAATGGCAACCCACTCCAGTACTCTTGCCTGGAAAATTCCATGGACTGAAGAGCCTGGTAGGCTACAGTCCATGGGGTCGCAAGAAGTTGGACACAACTGAGCGACTTCACTTTCTTTCACTGAGCGACTTCACTTTCTTCCAAACACTAACTGAAAGCAACTCTTGAAAGAGAGCAGAGCACATTGGTGATATTTATTTATTTATATTCTATGGTTATGGAGAACAGACCTTAAAAGCCCTTCGGGTTTCATCTCCTGAAGTTAGATGTACCCAAACATTTTTTGTTTGCTGAACAATCGTCTCGTTTCAAAATTGTCCAAGTTGTCCAAAGTTCTATGGTCTTGTCCATCTCTTTCCAAATATATGCTGTAGGCACACCAGAAAAAACACATTGTTCCCAGCTGGTGATCACTCACATGGGCTCAACAGTCACAGAGCATTTTGTTGCCCCAGGCAAACCCCACCTCTAAGAGGACAAGCTGCCTTTACATAAAAATAAGCTATTTTGGGTGGGCACCTATTAGGTAGGTAGATAATTTTTTTTTAATGAAAAGAAAAGGTTGCGACATTTCTGATTTAACCATGGTGAAAACCTTGACAGATCTCAGGATACAGCTTAAGAAAATCTATGTGGTATTATTTGAACATCTGCTATCTAATGTGAGAGGGGAGCAGGTGCTCTGTCTGGTAGCATCATTAATGATATCATAATTCTTTTGATGTGTCCAGTTGTGCAGAGATCTGATATGTCTGAACCATGTTAATTATTATATGTCACTATATTGTCATGGAAGTCTTCTGTTGACATTGATAGAGAATAAATAGTTTAATGAGGGCCATGTTTTTTAAGGGCATATAAATCATTCCCTTCATATAAGTTAAACACTGGAGTAAAAATAGCAGTGCTACCATAGCGGTTAAAAAGATTTAATGCCTTGGAAGAAATCATGTATGTAAGTGATTCTTACATACTATCCGTGGCTGGATTCCTGCCATCACCTCTCTGCAGGCTCTTGACATTCATCTGTATGGATGCAGAGACTACAGACCAAGAGATTAAATCACTGTGGAGTTCTGGGAATTGATGATTCAAGCCTCTTATAAATATTGTATTCCCATTACCCTCATTCCCTTTTCTCTTATTTATTTCACTCCAATTACTATGCATTTGCACTATTACGGTGATCAAGGTGAGCCTCCTGCGTGTGTTTAGTCCTATGCTTGCCCTTACTCCAGTTGAATCAGAGGATCATTAAGACCCAAAAGGAACTTGAGAACGTAACTAGTTCTTGACGTTAACTTACTATAAATTTTTAAAGCAAGATTATCTAAATTAGCTAGTTCTGCCTCCCTGTTTTTAGAAATTATATAAATTTTCTTTTTTGTAGTGAAATCCCTCCCACTGTAATGTTTAAGATGAAGGGTTGTTTTTTTTTTCCCTTTCAGTTTAGTACAAAAATGTAACAATACAGGAAAAAAAGTAAAATTGTCAGTAAACCTGCAGTATTTAACGTATTTTTGGATATTTTCTTCTGGACATGTTTCTGTAGATATGCACATATACATGCATATGCAATATGCTTTTTTATTTACGTGTGTGAGATCTACTGTACATCCAGTTCTATATATATTCTCCCACTTGTTATATAGTGAACATTTTCCTATGTCACTGAATATATTTTGTAATATTTCACACTATCAATACAACCATTCCTCTGCTATTGAGCTTTTAGACTGTTTCTATATGTTTGTGATTATATATAATGTAATGAACATCTTCATTAATACAGCAATTTTAATCATTTCTTCTTATTCTTTATTTCTCTTTTCTGGGAACATTCTGGATTCTGATACTCAGAACTCCTATAATTCTGGAAATGTTCACGCTTTTCAAATAAGTGCCAGTCTAGTTAGTAATGATCTTTCATCTACAGAGAGCTGTACTTGTAGAAAATTACAAAGCTGATTAGGCTACAATTTTTCCTTGGTTAAGCATAATCTCATCAGAAATAATAGTAGTTAATGCCTTTAGGTGGTTTTAAGCAAAAAACTAAATATTAAAAATGAATGCTACTGAAGAATTTTACATGTATTTTAGATACTACACATAAGAACTCTTGAATTAATACATAAGATGAACTTAATATTTAGCATGATAGGAAATTCTGAAAAAATGGTGTAGTTCAAAGTAAATGATTGCTCTCAGATACTTTTGTTCTCCCCTAAAGGAAACAAAAAGGAAAAATAAAAGTCTCTTATGAAGAAAAAAAGATTCAAAGAGAAACAAAAGGACCATTGCTTTTTAAAACCACATTTACTTTTACCTAAACATGATTTATATTTTCAATTTTAAAAAAAGAACTACTTTACATTCTCTGAAAGTTGTTAGATAAAAACTTTAGTTTAACTCTGCTGTCTTTACTGACTCATTTTATAGGGAGGGAGCTGGGAAGGACTGGATCAGATTTATAACCTTGGGCAGTTTGCTTATGCTTTCTTAGTATCTTCATCTGTGCAATTGTTGTTAAAATAATTGAATGTAAAACACCTAATAAAGTGCTTGACACATAGCTGAATTTAGGTAATGCTAGTTCGTTTTGTTCCCTCTCTTAAATGATAATGACAGATTATTTCAGGAGGTGAGTGTTTAAAATGGTTTCTCTCCTTCAAAGAAATTCATCAACTAATATATATATATATAAATAAATTGAGCTAGTAGGTGAATTATTGCTATTTTTCCATAAGATTATAAACTTACAGGCAATTTGAGAGATTATTACTAATACATCAAGCAGAAATTAAGTTAAAACTATAAAGTTAAGCAATTCTGATATCCCCAGGGTTGTCCTAATTTCTTTGTGAATAGTGAGTTGGTCAAAAATAATTAAAACAATGACTTAAATGACTTAAATTTGTATAGCAATTTATGGTCTCAAATATTATCATATTTAGTTGGTTTAATTCTCACACAGTCAGTATCACAGAAGCCCATGGAAAATGAGTGACTGGCCCAAGGCCAAGCTAAATTAATTAATAATAAAGCTAGAATAAAAGATAACATGTTATTTCTATCTCTCGGTCCTACTAACCATCAAGTAAAGAGAGAAGAGAAAGATCTAAACTAAAAGTGATAGATTATCTAAACGTTAATGGAAGGGAAAATATTAAAAATTGTACCCCTAAATGGGATTTCATATTAAAAAACAAAAAATTGAAAATATATGAGGCATGTATACATCTTAAAAACTAGAAAATACGTATCAAAATTAATCAAAGGATGTTAGGAAGCAGACATTAATAAAGACAGAAGCAAATATTAGTGGACTAGAGGAAAGCAAGTATATATTAAAAAAGATGAAATAGCTACTTAAAATCTACTTAAATAGACAAATGCACAGCCAACCTGATTAAAGAAACATTAAAGAAAGAACAAATGTAAAACATCTGAGTTCTAACTTTCAAAAATAGCACCCTAACTACTACTCAAACTTCTGAAAAGTTAGCATGTACTTAGCATCAAGGACCTAGTAACAGTACCCATTTGTTTTGCTAGGCCTGCTGTCATAAAGTACTACAAACTAGATGGCTTAAACAACAAAAATAGGCCCTGTCACAGTCTTGGAGGCTGAAATTCTGAATTCAAGGTGTCTCAGTGGGCTCCCTTCTGAGAGCTCAGAGGAAAGGATCTATTTCAGGCGCCTCTCCTTGGCTGGCAGACGGCTGTCTTTTCCCTGTGTCTCTACACAGTCTCCCTCTGTGCCAATCTGCATCCAAATTTCTCAGTTTTAATAAAGACACCAGATGTATCAGATGAACGCCCACCCTAGCAACCTCATCTTAACTTGATTACCTCTGGAAAGAATCTGCCTCCAAACAAGATCACATTTTGAGAAACTGGGCATTAGTGTCTTCAACATATGAATGGAGGACTGGGAAAAGACATAATTCAAACCATCACAAATGTCTTTTATCTTAGATTCATCAGTCATTCACTTTTATAAGGTTTTTTCCTAATAAAACTGAAAGAGCCACACCCTTTTAAATGCTTTTAAATGTTATATAATTTTAGAGCTAGGATGGGCCATAGAAATCGACTCTAACCATATCTTTATTCTTTTATTAAGGAAATAGACTCGTTGATATTGGGCAACTTTCAGTTCAGTTCAGTTCAGTTGCTCAGTCGTGTCCAACTCATTGTGACCCCATGGACTGCAGCAAGACAGGCTACCCTGTCCATCACCAACTCCTGGAACTTGCTCATGTCCACCGAGTCAATGATGCCATCCAACCCTCTCATCCTCTGTTGTCCCCTTCTCCTCCTGCCTTAAATCTTTCCCAGCATCAGGGTCTTTTCCAATGAGTCAGTTCTTTGTATCAGGTGGCCAAAGTATTGGACTTTCAGCCACAGCATCAGTCCTTCCAATGCATATTCAGGACTGATTTCCTTTAGGATGGACTGGTTGGATCTCCCAGCAGTCCAAGGGACTCTCAAGAGTCTTCTCCAACAACACAGTTCAAAAGCATCTTTTCTTCAGTGCTCAACTTTCTTTATAGTCCAACTCTCACATCCATACATGACTACTGGAAAAACCATAGCTTTGACTTGATGGACCTTTGTCAGCAAAGTAATGTCTCTGCTTTTTAATATGCTGTCTAGGTTGGTCCTATCTTTTCTTCCAAGGAGCAAGCGTCTTTTAATTTCATGGCTACAGTCACTGTCTGCAGTGATTTTGGTGCCCCCCAAAATAAAGTCTCTCACCATTTCCATTGTTTCCCCATCTATTTCTCATGAAGTGATGGGACTGGATACCATGACCTTAGTTTTCTGAATGTTGAGTTTTAAGCCAACTTTTTCACTCTCCTCTTTCACCATCAAGAGACTCTTCAGTTCCTCTTGCTTTCTGCTATAAAGGTGGTGTCATCTGCATATCTGAGGTTATTAATATTTCTCTCAGCAATCTTATTCCAGCTTGTGCTTCATCCAGCCTGGCATTTTGCATGATATACTCTGCATATAAGTTAAATAAGCAGGGTGACAGCATACATCCTTGATGTATCCTTCCCAATTTGGAACCAGTCTGTTGTTCCATGTACGGTTCTAACTGTTGCTTCTTGACCTGCATACAGATTTCTCAGGAGGCAGGTCAGGTGCTCTGGTCTCTTTAAGAATTTTTCACAGTTTGTTGTGACCCACACAAAGGCTTTAGCCTAATCAATAAATCAGCAGTAGACATTTTTCTGAACTCTCTTGCTTTTTCAGTGATCCAACGGATGTTGGCAAATGGATCTCTGGCTCTTCTGCCTTCTCTTAATCCAGCTTGAACATCTGGAAGTTCTCTGTTCATGTACTATTGAAGCCTGACTTGGAGAATTTTGAGTATTACTTTGCTAGCATGTGAGATGAGAGCAATTGTGCAGTAGTTTGAACATTCTTTGGTATTGCCTTTTTTTGAGATTGGAATGAAAACTGGCCTTTTCCAGTGCTGAGACCATTGCTGAGTTTTCCAAATTTGCTGGCGTATTGAGCGCAGCATTTTCACAGCATCATCTTTTAGAATTTGGTATAGCTCAACTGGGATTCCATCACCTCCACTACCTTTACAACTGCTCACTTTACAGTGACTAGTTTTACAACTAGTGACCAGCTTTACAACTGGCAACTTAACAGCTGGTCAGTTTCATCCTGGTTATTTTATCATTTCTTTCAAATCCTTCACACCACTGGAGGCTTACATAGAGACCTTACTCTGTACTGGGCCAGAGGTTGGAGTCTTATTGAACATGTGGTGCTGCTATGTATTTATCCTTTTTATTATCATGTCCTCCTATAAAGCATTACTTGCTTTGCATCTGGTCAGATGAGCATGCACCTTTGCTTCTGGCTTTTTCTCTTCTGCCGTCACAAAGGGCCATTGAGATATGTATGCAGTTTGGTGTTACAGTTTTTAAAAGTTCCTGTGGAGATAAACTGTCACAGAGGCATCCATATGTAGCTTTACTCATTTAGGCAATATGCAAGGTTTATTGTAATTGATTTGGAATCAAAGGTGGCTTCCTTTTCAGAAATACATTATTACCACAAACATTTAAGAGTCCTCCAGTATTTCTATTCTTATTAAATTGCTGTTTACTTAGAGGTGAAATGGTCAGTCTTCATACCAAAGATAACTTGAGTCGGTGGATCTCTGGTAGTCCCAGATATATGTGTTTTTAGCAGATATCCTGGGTGGTTCTTTAGGTTTTTTCACACCACATTTTGAATAACAACAAGAAAAACCTACTTTAAGTCAACTTATTCATTAATTTGTAAATAGCTTCTCCCAAGAATAATTGTTTTATTTCCAAATAATATCACATTTTATCAAACCTCAGATTTTCTTAATTTTGTTTTTTGACTGTACTCCTTGGCATGTGGAATTTCCCCAACTGCAAATGGAACTTGTGTCCCCTGCAGTGGAAGTGTGGAGTCTTACCTACTGGACCACCACAGAAGTCTAGAGTATCCATTCACATCATTACTTTATGTATCACTAGGAAACAAATTTTTTTTTTTGGGGGGGGCTAACTAAGGACTTTATTTCAAACAAAAATTAAAAATAAAAAATTGAGAGCTATTTCTCTGGGTGTGGGGAAGGGATCAGGCAAGGAATTCCCCGAGGCTAGGCCAGTACCCTAAGACTGGAGGGGCCGTGATCATTCCCTTCCTCACTTCTGGGATGGGGGCCCTCAGCAAGTGCAGGACCCTATGCCAAAGCCCACCTACCCAGGGGAACTCGGGCTAGGGCTCAGTCCCTGGGAGCGGACAGCCAGGCAGCAGCGTGGCCGACCACAGGATCAAGTCCTAAGTACCAAGAACCGACTGACTGTCTTCTCCTTCCTGGGACCCAGAATACATGAAGAGGATGGCCTGTGGAAAGAACCTCTTGGACCCTGGTGGGGAGAAGCGAGGCCCCAGCGCCCCTCACGTTTATCACTTATGTTCTCTTGAGGGCAGTGAGTCCTGGAGTCCATCAGGGGGTAATGTTGACACAGCTGGGGTGGCGGCAAGGGAGCCCCGGTCAGCCTGGGCCCCACAGCTGGCTCTCCCCACCCCCCCGGCAAGTTCTATGGTTACCACATGATCCTTTGTATTTCTTGCCTTCCATTTCCCTTGGTGGATTGCTGGGTGGGTGGGCCTTCCTGGCTTAGGGTTTCTCCAAGGGCCTTCCCAGGGAGGGTCCCCTGAGCACCCCCATCACACTGGGCCTGAGGAGGGAGGAACATGATGCCATTGATAAGGCACTGGAAGCCGTCACAGAGTTTGGTGGTGATAGACTGCATGCTGCCATCCACCGTCTGCTCCACCAGGGAGCTGCTCCTCAGTCATGCTCGTGGGGAACCTCTCCTTGAGGTTGCAGATGGTGCTGGAGCCATGGAAGCGAGGAAGCCGAGAGCCTTGCTGCACGATCTCTTCGATCTGCACCACCTTACGCCTGTGTTTCCGAGCCGCGATCAGCCCTGCAGCATCAACATCTTGTAGTAGCTGAACATGTCACCATCCAGGCCGCCCATCACGTCCACAGACTCTGCGGTCAGCTTAAAGGCTGATGTCTCAAAGCCCAGGTTTCGAGGTGAGCTGGATAGGATGAAGCCAAAGTCGGCGTGGATGATGTGGCCTTCTGCGTCCAACAGGATGTTCCATTGTGTCCGTCCTTGACCTGCAGCAGGTAGCAGACCAAGCAGTAGCCAGTACAGCTCTGCACACAATTGCGCTGGGCACTGCGGAATGCCTCAGTGGTGTGACTGCCACGCTCCTGTAGGAACTCATCGAGCAGGGAGGGCTGTGAGTGCTTCTTCACCTGGGGTATGGAGACAGCGTTGACCACTGTCGGCCGAAATCACAAGAATATCACATGGCTCGATCCACAGGGGTACTCACTCCTGTTCCCAAATGGACTGCAATTGCTTTAACCCCTGGAAGGCCAACAGGTCCTGCCGAAGGTCATCCCCACACTTGACCATAACTGACAGGAGCCTCCCACTGGGGGGATGGCCATAGGGGAAACCCTCTCTAACTACTTTCTCCTGCCAGGGCTCTTTGAGAGCAACCGCAGAAGGGTCTTCTGGGTCTCGTTTGCAGGCTATGGGGGTGTGAGCCAGCTGCTCGGAAAGGCGCCGTCGGATGTCACCTGCTGCAATGAGCACAGGCTCCTTGCTTTCCTGGCTGGTGATGCTGTCCGCGGAGAGCTGGGAGATGTTGTCACAGGTGTCGGTGTGCACTTCAGGGAGCTCCCCCTGCAGCTCGCCTGTGTCCTCCACCAGCCAGGCCTCATCACCGTTGTCATAGCTGGGCACAGTGCTGAAGCTGCCTGCCTGCTACTCGTGGGTGATGCCACATTCGGGCAGGTTCTCTACAGACCGGATGCTCTGAATTCGGTTCTCGGGGATCCGGGAGGGGACACTAGTGGTGTTGAAGTTTTCACATTGGAGGACTTCCCCATAGATCAGGTAGGGAGCCTTGTCCTTAGAGTTGAGGACGACAGCCTGGGTGTGGGGCACGTGGACCACGTGATGGTCACAGCTGGCAGTGGGCAGCCAGACTCCGGCGGGGAGCTTGTGGGTGAGCAGGAAGAGCTGTGAGATCCGCTGCTGTGTCTTCTGTCCCTTGGTGGGGAGTGTGGCCAGCCGCTTGCCAATCGCCATCAGGGACTTGATGCAATTCTCCCTCAGGAGCCAGTCTGATGGGGGCACTGAATGAATTATCAATACTTTCAGTGCTGGAGGAGAGCTCCTCTTCCTCATTCTCCACTTTAGGGTGGCTGGCTGTTCATTTCAGATTGCTGCTGAGACTTATGCTGGCAATGGCATCTGCCTTAGAGCACTGGTGAGTCCTTTTAGAGGGAGGCAGCCCTGTGTCGGGGGCGGGCTCAAGGAGGACAGCTCCCTCTTTCGGTGAGTGGGCTTCAACTCATCTGAGAGGATCAGCTTCTGTAGCTTGGTCCCACGAAGTGTCGCTGAGTGGAAATGTGCATGTCTGAAGAGTAGGCCCCCAGCAACAGCAACTGTCAATGAACTATGATGCAGAGCTTTAAAGAGATTCCCTCTGGACCTGTGAATTATTCATACCAGCAAATCACATTTAAATTTCTGTTCAGAGGGATTTGGTGATTCCGTCTAGCTCCGTCTAGCTTCAGCAGCATTTCTGGGCCTCTGATAGGCAAAACTTTACATGTACCGTAGTTTCTTCCGCTAGTGGTTACCATTCTTATATCCTCTAATGGAATGGAAAGCTGCTTTCCAAGAAAGTCTGAAGTTGCTGTCATTTCTCCAGTAATTAACATCTGCTTCACCAATAACAAGTACACACACCACACCTGTTTGTATTTCATCTTTGTATGCAATGACTTATTTTTAAAATCAAATCGCAGTGTGCTTTTTAAAGCACTCATTTAAAAAAATTACTTTTAAATGGCAAACTCAACATTTGATATCATTCAAAAGTGATATCACTCAACTGAAGAGACAATATGAACAGCTGTGACCAAGTCCGTGCAGACACTGATACTGCACGTTGTGGGTGCTGCCCTCTGCATAGTTTCTGTAAGTTGTGATTAATTATAGACACATCCTGATTCAGAGCTGTGAAAACATGCAGGTGAAGAAGCCCTTAGAATCTGTGTAATACAGTAATAAACAATTTACATTGGATATATCTTCATGCTAGATTATAGGATGGCATAATGAGCTAAAGCAATGGTTTTCAAAGTGTGGTCCCAGGACCAGAAACTTCAGCATCGCCTGAGAATTTGTTATAATATAAATTCTCAGGCCCCACCCTGGACAGACTGAATCAGAGACTCTAGGGCTTGGGCCCAGCAGTCTGTTTTTAACAAGCCCTTCAGGGGATTCTGATGTCACTCAAGTGGGACAACCACTAGGTAAAAGTGAATGGGGTGTCAAGGGCAGGGAGAGAGGCTTCCTTCCACATTTATAGAAAAACGTTCATTAGTGTAAACATACACACATGCGTACACCTGTCCCTATTGAAACTTGGTTTACCCCATATGCGAATTTATATGCATAATCCTTCAGGTCACTACATCCAAATATATATATATTTGATATATGCAAGGCCTACATTTTACAATGGCCGAAAAACCCCAGATGTTGGTCTGTTTTATCATCATCATCCTTGACTACCTCTCTCCTTTTGTTCTCTTTGTTCCTAGATTAGTTTCCCATTTACCTCTTTCTCAGACTCTCATTTTTATTAAACTTTTCAGCCTGTTTTAATCAAAATAAGAGTAGCTGATCATGTAAAAGTTGAATCCCAAAATTATCTTTAATAGGGAAATACAGAAACATGAATGAATACCAGGAAAACGTACTGCTCAAGGATCTGGATCCCAGGAAGGTATACATAGTTTAATTTCTGTGCACTGACATTATAATATGTAAAAAGAAATATCTGCTGCAGGATAATTTAAAAACAATTGCTAAAATATGTAATATTTGGGTGTGTCATTTTATTTTCTACTTTAAAAAACATAGTCTCAGAAATCACATTCAACTTACTGGCTTTAGTGTTAGCTGGCATGCTATGTATTCTTCCTTTGAGGTCAGATAGATTTTTCTCCTTTTAAATTGTTAATTCACAGCCAGTAGAAAAACACAAAGAAATGAGATATTCCTTTGTTAAATATGCACTGCAATATCCTTATTGCTTTAAAACTGTAAGGTTTGTTCTCTCAGGAGAAACCTATTTCAGAAATAATTATCTTTGTATTGGAATCAAACAAACAATCCTTTGTGAAACTGAAACCTCATTGGAGGCTCAAGCTCATAACACCAAATAATAAAAATATTTGCATTCTCTGATTCTTGTTGAGTGATATAATTTTAATATACAGTCTTCCCTAAAAACATGTATATTATACAGAGCTTATTTTGCAGCAGAATTTCTTTTTAGTTTAGAGTTAAATATATTTTAAATTTTAGAAAAAAGCATTGGGGGAAAATTGGGTAGTTAGACTTTTTAAATATGATTTTATAAGCTTGTTTGCATGAGTTTCACTTGTTTTATTTGTTAATTTAGTAGAAAATGCTACTCGGAATTTTAAAGAAACAGCATGATCAATTCAAAATTTACATCTCCAACTCCAGTGAAATAACCTACTTTTCCATAATTTTTTTTGGCTCTGTGGGCTGAGGAGGCAGCATCTACTGACAGTCTCTGTATTGTTTGTTAGTTTCAACCAAGGTCCACAGCGAGTGAGTGGAGTCAGTCCAGTATTCCAGGAGGCTTAGGGTACAAGGAAGAGTTTGTGAGGGCTCCCACTCTCACTGTAATAAAACCTGTAGCAGCCTAACATACTTCTCAGCTCTTGATACCTTTATTATACAGAGTTTTCAGACTGCCTGAATTGACTACTGCTGAGAAACATGCTTCTAGGTAAGTAACAAGACTTACAAATGATGGTTTTGTTTGAAAGTGATAGGAAATACATATGGAGGTATACTTGGTTTTAGCTGTAATTTTCCAGATTTGTACAGATTTCATATAGTACTGAGCAATGCCATGATTAGTATTATCTGTCATCCTAGGATTTGGGATGATGAGGTTTAACAATTTAGAATAATGTTGTAAATGTGTGTCTAAGTTAAGGAAGTAGTCATGACTCACATAACTGTATGTTTTTCCTTCTATTAAGATAAGCACAACATTTGGGGGTTTAATCAGTAGTTGTTATAGACACTGAGTCTTCATGAACTAAATGCTAACATGACTTCTGGTTTAAAAATATGTTGGACTTCCATATGTTGTTAAAATGCTATGATGAGTCTTCTAGAAAGGGGTGATTCTACATGATTATTTTATTAATGTTTAAAATGTATGGAAAATGCCTAGACTCTCAGCTATAAAATTAGTTTTAAGTAATAGAACATTGAAAAGGTAAAGTTTGTATGCTGCATCTCTTTAGTAATGTTCATAATGATATCTTATACAATATATTTTAAAATATAGCATTTGCATGCATTAGTCTTAAGAGAAATCTAGAAAAATCTTTCAAAGATCTGATATAGAAAGCTTTCTCAGAGGAGCATAATTAGGTAAGAATTTCATTGGTGGCTACATAAACATTTTAAAAATGTTTTATTGATAAAATACTTTATTGTCAAGTTAATATTGTGAAATACTGGCTGAATTTTGTGGCTTGGATTATTTTTTTGGAAAACAAACATTTTCCTAATAGAATATGTCAATAAGTGTACAATGAGTAGAGGAATTTTCCAGTTAATAAAAGCTAAACAAACATCTGAAATCTCCAGGAAATTAAGTGAAAACATCTTTTATTGCAGTGGTTATACTTTGACCAGTTGCACACATTACTTCACATTTGAGAACAATTTCAGCCTTTGTTTTGGAGCTACTCATATTATCACTATATAGGGATGTTTGATTATCCATTTGGTACATAGTAAGCATAATCATGTTAGTAGTTTAAAAGATAAATTATATTTCTGCTTTGTTGTCCATGTGTTTAAATTATTTAATTAGGTCAGTCTGCACAGAGAAGCTTATAATTGATGATGTATATTTAGGTCAATTTTGCTATAATTTCAAGCCTATTTATTATTCTACTTGGTAACGGTGTGCTGTTATGAAAAATTACTGGTCTAGGAATTAGGAGACCTAAGTTTGAGTTCTGGCTCATTAACATGGCTTCTAATCACTGAGTATCCTCCTCCATAAAATGATTTCTTAGAGCCTGACTGTTTTTTTGCAATTCCATTTCTGCAATTCCTAGTTTTCATTATCCTGTCTTGTCAGAGACTCTAATACAACACGTAGTGTATACTGAAAATTTTAAACAAGGACCATCCTTTCACGTGGCCAGTCCTTTAAATCATACGGTCCCATGCCATGAACAGGGAGCGGGTGATACAGACCACTTAGGACCACAGTCCCGGTCTCTGGGAAGTGTACCTGTGTCTCTGTGAAATAGCTGCCATCTTGTTCCTCATTTACAAGGGTAAACATATATACAAGTGTATGTTTTACAACCCTCAAAGTCAGAAAATTCTGACCAATATCTGTCTTAAAGACTTTTTTTTTAAAAAAATGATACTTCATTTGAAATCATCTGCACAAGTAGCTTCTCACATGCAAAATCTCAGAACGTATTATACAGCATATTCATTACCTCTTCAGTTCAGTTCAGTTCAGTTCAGTCACTCAGTCGTGTCCGACTCTTTGCGACCCCATGAATCGCAGCATGCCAGGAGTTTACTGTCCATCACCAACTCCCAGAGTTTACTCCTGTCCATCACCGGACTGTCCATCACTCCCGGAGTTTACTCAAACTCATGCCCATCGAGTCGGTGATGCCATCCAGCCATCTCATCCGCTGTTGTCCCCTTCTCCTCCTGCCCCAATCCCTCCCAGCATCAGGGTCTCTTCCAATGAGTCAACTCTTCGCATGAGGTGGCCAAAGTACTGGATTACCTCTTCACTTGCCTAAGATTCCTCCATTGATTGGATATTAAGTTTGCAGACGTGAATCTTTCTGTCATTTCAATGAGATATGAAATTATCTGAGATAATTTCACTGTGGCTAAAGTGGCAAAGCATGAGCTTCAGATTTCAGAGGTTTGACGTCTTCCCTCACTTGGTAAGTGGTTCAAGGAAAATCATCCATCCTTTCTGAACTCATTTCCTCTGTAAATGACAATACAAATGTTTATCTCATAGGAAGAATTAAATCAGTAGTATTTATAAAGGATCGAGTATAGCATTTTAGCCTTTAAGTTGGCAACCAATAAATGGTAGATAATTATTATTATTATCTTATTAAACTATCAACCATTGATTTCTATTTAGATTCACCATACTGTCTAGGGTTGCTGAAACTATATAGGTTTTATATAGTTATTTACTGCAGTGTTCCAACAAGACAAGTGAATTATTTTCCTGTGTGAATGTAGAGTCAACCAGAACTCAGTCTAAATTATAGTTGTGAGCTATATTTACTTCAATGGTTAAGACCATTTTGGCCTCTGGGAGTGAAAAGTTATATTTGACAGTGCATGTGAAAGAAGTATTTGTGAATTCATCTCTGTCTCCTATTCATACCTGGGTTAAAATGAGCCATGGTGTCGAGCGGTTTCTTTGGAACATTACACAAACTTTCTTGTTCCTGGCCACGTAGCAGCTGGGAAAATGCAAACAGGCCTGAATGGGACCAAAGAGAAAATTCTTCTTAGGCAGGAAACCTAATATTTACACATTAATCAATACGGTGACGGTCACTAAGGTGGCTATGACTAAGATTTCTTGTTCATCATGAATGGAAGCTAGTATCTCTTCTTAAAGGACCTACTTCATGTTAACAAGTTCAACAGGACTACACTGAAGCTCAGTGGTGACAGAGACATTCCAGCACCAGAGGCTCTCTATCTCCCCTCTGCTCCCCGACCACCCACCCACCTCCCACCCCTGCTCCAGTAAGGAGGGACCCTTACATTCACCTTTCCCCTATCAGACTGGCTTTCTGTTTTTCTTTTTTTTTTTTTTAATTTTTTTTTCAGTTGGAGGCTACTTACTTTACAATGTGGTGGTGGTTTGCACCATGCATTGACATGAATCAGCCATGGGTATACAGGTGTCCCCCCCATCCTGAACCCCCCACCCACAACTATCCCTACCCATCCCTCTGGGTTGTCCCAGAGCCACCAGCTTTGAGTGTCCTGCTTCATGCATCAAACCTGCCCTGGTCATCCATTTTACATATGGTAAAATACATGTTTCAATGCTGTTCTCTCATATCGTCCCACCCTTGCCTTTTCCCACATAGTCCAAAAGTCTGTTCTTTATATTTGTGTCTCTTTTGCTGTCTTGCATATAGGGTCATCATTACCGTCTTTTAAATTCCATATATGTGTGGATATACTGCATTGGTGTATCTGTTTTTGACTTAACTTCACTCTGTATAATAGGCTTCAGTTTCTCCACCTCATTAGAACTGACTCAAACGTGTTCTTTTTTATAGCTGAGTAATATTCCATTGTGTATATGTACCACAACTTCCTTATCCATTTGTCTGCTGGTGGACATCTAGGTTGCTTCCAAGTTCTAGCTATTGTAAACAGTGCTGCAATGAACATTGAGGTACACGTGTCTATCAATTCTGGTTTCCTCAGTGTGTTTATGCCCAGCAGTGGGATTGCTGGGTCATATGGCAGTTCTATTTCAAGTTTTTTAAGGAATCTCTGCACTGTTCTCCATAGCGGCTGTACTAGTTTGCATTCCCACCAACAGTGTAAGAGGGTTCCCTTTTCTCCACACCCTCTCCAGCATTTATTGCTTGTAGACTTTTTGGTGGCGGCCATTCTGACCGGTGTGAGATGGTACCTCATTATGGTTTTGATTTGCATTTCTCCGATAATGAGTGATGTTGACCATCTTTTCATGTGTTGGCCGTCTGTATGTCTTCTTTGGAGAAATGTATGTTTAGTTCTTTGGCCCATTCTTTGATTGGGTCATTTGTTTTTCTGGTATTGAGCTGCTGCTTGTGTATTTTGGAGATTGATTCTTTGTCAGTTGTTTCATTTGCTATTATTTTCTCCCATTCTGAAGGCTGCCTTTACACCTTTCTTTACACCTTCCCTCATTGTGCAAAAAGTTTTAAGTTTAATTAGATCCTGTTTGTTTATTTTTGTGTTTAGTTCAACATTACTCTGGGAGGTGGGTCATAGAGGATCTTGCTGTTATTTATGTCAGAGAGTGTTCTGCCTGTGTTTTTCTCTAAGTTTTATAGTTTCTGGTCTTACATTTAGACCTTTAATCTGTTTTGAGTTTGTTTTTGTATATGGTGTTAGAAAGTTTTCTAGTTTCATTCTTTTCCAGGTGGTTGACCAGTTTTCCCAGCAACACTTGTTAAAGGGATTATCTTTTCTCCATTGTATATTTTGGCTTTCTGCTCTTCTATTCACATTAGGGTACAAATGGCTCAACATAGTCTATGAGTTTGCATTTTAGCTCACTGAAAAACTTGAAGCTAAAAATTTAAAACCCTAATCCCATGCAATGCTAAGTAATAGCTAGTGGGTTAAAGATTTGGGATAAACAGATATAACCTCTAGATTAAGCATTCTCATTGCTCGCCAAGGGGCAAAAATTCATTCTCAGAAGCAAAAAAGTAAAAAAAAAGTACTATCTTTATGAAGTATTAATATAGTACATAAACAGACATGCAGTATATCTGTGGCATTAAAATTTCATGGAGCACCCCATTAAAGACATCATTGTAAAGAAGACTCATTAGACAGGGGGGAAATGAAAAAAAAAAAAAAAAAGTCTTGAGAAACAGTACCCTAGGTGAAGATCTCAAAGGACTCCATAAGCCTATAGAGTATCAATTTTACTGTATTGTTTTTTCTTTTCTTTTTTTCTTTAGTACAATGTAACTTATGTCTGGCTTAGTTCAGTTTAGTTGCTCAGTCATATTCCACTGTTTGCAACCCCATGGACTACAGCACTCCAGGCTTCCCTGTCCATCACCAACTCCCAGAGCTTGCTCAAACTAATGCCCATGGAGTCGGTGATGCCATCCAATCATCTCAGGAGTCGGTGATGCCATCCAATCATCTCATCCTCTGTCGTCCCCTTCTCTTTCTGCCTTCAATCTTTTCCAGCATCAGGGTCTTTTCTAATGACTCAGCTCTTTGTGTCAAGTGGTCAAAGTATTGGAGCTTCAGCTTCAGCATCAGGCCTTCCAATGAATATTCAGGATTGATTTTCTTTAGGATTAACTGGTTGGATCTCCTTGCAGTTCAAGGGACTCTCAAGAGTCTTTTCCAACACCACAGTTCAAAAGCATCAATTCTTCAGTGACCAGCTTTCTTTATGATGGTCCAGCTTTCACATCCATACATGACCACTAGGAAAATCATAGCTTTGACTATACGGACCTTTGTCGGCAAAGTGTGGCTTAGTACTTATATTTGAAACTAGTATTTATGTTCTAGTAAGTCAAATATGGTTATTTGTTGTAGCTTTTATACTTGTTAATTATGAAAAAAAAATGAAGAGAAAAAGAAAAGAACAAAATGTGCTTGGATTTGAATTCCAGCTTCATCTCTTCTTTCTTCTGTGACCCTTGGCAAATCGCATACCCTCTTTAAGCCTCTGTTTCCTTGTCTTTGAGCTTCCCTGGTGGCTCAGACTGGAAAGAACCTGCTGCCATGCGGGAGAACTGGGTTCAATCCCTGGATTGGGAAGATCCCTGGGTTGGGAAGATCCCCTGGAAAAGGGAATGGCTGCCCACTCTAGTACTCTTGCTTGGAGAATCCCATGGACAGAGGAGCCTGGCGGGCTCCAGTCCATGGGGTCGCAAAAAGTCAGACATGACTGAACGACTGACATCCTCACTTCGTTTGTCTTTAGCTAACTTGAAGTACAATGCCCGCCTTGTGGAATTCCAGTATCATAAGGATTAATCGAATTAATGTGCATAAAACCTTCGGCACATTGCCTAGGGAATAAATGCATGCCAATTAGTAGCTATAACTTTATGTGTTGTGCCTTTTTATGTCAATCACTGTCTTTTAAAATTATTATAGAAAGCAATTTTTAAATTTGGGAGATAGAAGTATCATCATCCATAAAATATATAGTAGTCTTTCTGGGACAAATGTTAATAATATTAAAAAAAGCTAAACTTCTGGTTTTTCCTTTAAACAGTGACCACACTCATTGACATAAATCCAAACAAAATAGAATCTAAATTTAACTGTTTTTCTGTTTTACTCAGAGGCAGTCCTTTCCTAAACTAAACATTAACATCTCTAGATACTAATATAGTCTATTAAATGTAGAATGATTCACTGGTCTGTCAGTTCTGTTGAAATATGTTTTCTTTTTAAATACTACATTGGACTTACTCAGCTGTAAAGTCATTGTTTTATTTCCACTAATACCAGTAGAACTCAGTATATTTGGAATTTAGGTCTGTTTGTGATTTCATTTTTACGTGGAAAATCATCATTTCCTTTCTCTGTGTGGTATTTGCTTTTAAGTATTCATTAACATGTGTGTGGAATTACAGGATAGAGAAGTTAGTTGAAAGGATACAGAATCAGCCAGTGAGAATCAAACTTGAGAATTCATGCAGTGTTGGGTGAATTTCTGCATTGGTATAACTCAGTGGAAGATTTTTGTTTCCTTTAAAGGAGGATCTACAATCCATTCTCTCTCCCTTCTCTCTTCTCTCTTTTGTCTCTGTTCTCTCTTTCCAAAGTAGAGTTGTCTTGCTTCTGTTATCTGTTAAAATTTTCACCTGCTGACCTTATTCCCAGGTTACCTTGCTTTTATGTTGCAAGACTGATACTCACCTCTACAGATGGACAGCCGATGGAGAAGGAAGAAGGCTATCATTGTAGAGATTGTGATGTGGTGAGATAGGCTATATGAGCAATTTGGAAATGCACATATAGTCCCCCTTGCCTTTCAGGTTAACTTCTTTTAAGGTGGGGGTGGGTCGAAGACCCCCTGGAGAAGGGATATGCTACACACCTTAGTATTCTTGGGCTTCCCTTATGGCTCAGCTGGTAAAGAATCTGCTTGCAATGCAGGGGGCCTGGGTTCGATCCCTGGGTTGGAAAGATCCCCTGGAGAAGGGAAAGGCTACCCACTCCAGTATTCTGGCCTGGAGAATTCCATGAACTGTATAGCCCATGGGGTCACAAAGAGTCAGACATGACTGAGCAACTTTCACTTTCACTGTCTTTTAAGGTAATTGATCTTGTCACCCATGTTTCCACTTTTCTGTGAGAGAAGTCCTCTAATACAGAACAGTCATGTAGCAGTGTTTTACATTCCAGAGACTGGCTTTGTAATTCTTGGCTTTGACAGCAGAAAACACAAGTGTGAGGATCAGAGAATGCTTTAGGTAGACATCATGGTTATCTGACAGAGATAGTCCACTAGCAGTGAAGTTCAGAGAACATTGAAGATACAATTATTTAAGAGTCTTCCTAGCTTTCAGGGAGCTAGAGAGAACAGGTAGGCAAACGCCATATTTCAAAAGCATGTGACAAATCAAAGAGCCTTATTTAAAATATATTGGGTCAGAGTCTGTATCCATATGCTTTAAAAATCATATTCCCAAGAGGATTTTGGAAGAAGCTTGATTTTAAAAAGCCATTAGGCTTCAAAGTTGATTTAAGAATACATATATAATAGCATGGAAGTTCTGGTGCCCAACAGATATTCTCTAACCCATGTAGAATTATCTTAAGTCTACTTACTGCCATTCCAATGGAAGAATCTAAGAGTTATCAAGACAGTAGGAGGCAAATATTTTAGCAGAAATAGTGATATCTTAATATAGCCCTTTTGAGGAGTGACTAGTGAAATTTCCCCAAACCTAGACTTCTAAAAGTGTCATCCCCAAGAAGTTAGAATAATCTTCACATATTTGGAACCACAGCATCATGAGGAATTAATAAGGCTTTTCATGATCTCTGTTTCAGATAAGAGAGCCAAAGTGACCTAACCAAAATGTTTCATCCAAGAAAGTTGCAATTAGCACTTAATCCAGTTCTTCTTCCCATCCAGTTTTTATGCTTACTATTAACTATGTTCCAGGTAGGGCAGGTAAAAGCCCTCACCCAAGGCTTCAGTCCACCTATGGTGGGAGGTCATGAAATGCCCCTTACTTTATCCCTTACATCACCAAATCCAAGGTCTTCCTCTGTAGTCTGCTTGAAATTTAGCTGAACCAGATCCATTATATTTCTCTGTTAAAACTGTCTTTGTTTCCTCTTACTCATGTTCATTTCTCTGTTTCTTTCCATGGAAATATTTCAAAGTAACTTAGAGAATCATCAATTATTTTCCATCCCTTCAGGAAGGTTAAAGTGGCCTTGGCCAATGTGAGGAAGTCACACAGGCCAGTCTGGATTTTTTCCCTAGCGGGGATATTGTTGAAATGAGAGAATGCTTGCCTTGCTGATCACATGTTGTCTTTTGAGCCTTTGGGAGTACTTTCATATGGTAGGTGGAAATAGGGACAATTTGCTTTGATAATTGACTTGTGCCTAATATATTTGATCTAAGTCTCATACAAAGGAAGACAGACCATAGTGTATCAATCAAGAAATTCTGATTGAACACTGAAAGTGTAATCAGTTGGTATTTTCAAAAAGAATTGAGCAAGGGACCTGTTTGCACAGGAGTGGTAAAGGTTTAAGGAGTCAACAGTAGATGTCAGGGTTCCTGCTGACCAACTGTAACTGTCTGCATTCTTGAAGAGGAAGGGGAGGTAATGGAGGTGTCTAAATTTGGTGGGCTAAGTTGGAGACAGAAAGGGAGACTGCTCAGTGAGAGTGGATAGCATAGAAGGAAGCCACTGCTAGAAAGCACGCAAGGAAGGAATACTCTAGTGTCTCCAATGTCTGACTCTCTTTTTCCCACACAGAATGGGCAACAAATGGAGAAAAGAACTGCAAGCATAGAACAAGAAGTACACATGGTCTTCTGAACTCATTTTAGAACATCTTCTCCACCCAATATTTAATTTAAACAGCAATTTATGGGAATTTTCCTTTATTCTATCATATTCCTCTGTGCTTTCTTTAATGTTCTAGACATTGATTGACTTTTAAAATTTTATGTTAACTTGGGATCCTTAATGCACATGTAAATTATTGTGCTATGCAGCAGTGGTGCACAGGACTAGTGAGGGACTGAGATCTGTTTGCCCCTAAAAAGAAATAATTCCAACTTGTCATGTTTTTGCATTCCTGATCATGCTTTTTTATGACCTACTGATATTCTACAGTATCTGGAGACATGTATCACAGCAGTGCCTGTTCATAGCAGCTCCAGATCCTTGTTTTGAACTCTATTATTTTCATTCTTATATGCATTTAGGAAAGAGATAACCATTATTGTAGTCATTCACCCAATACATTTTTATTGAGCATTTATTATGCTCCTTATAGGCCCTGAGGATATCAGGGTACGCAAAGAAAAAAAGGTTCCTGCCCTTAAGGAGTGTATGCCTCAGTTATTATTCTAAACTAACTATTTGAGACGTTAGGAATTCTCTTAAGAATTATTAATCTTCTGATGCTTTTGGAGGTAGGGATGGGAGACAGTTTCTGGTGCTTTGCTGAACTCTGAACTGTTGAGTTTACCAAATAAGTGAGGTGTTTATGGTACACTATTTAGTGGTGGTGTTCATTCATTTAAAAAATAATTTCTGTGTATCTATATATGCTAGTATATGTAGCAATTGAGAAATTAAGAAAATATCTTAGTGTTCAGAGTACTGCTCATCTAGTGGGAAGCAAATATGCAAATACCTGCAAATGGCACAGTGTCAAGGGCTGTGGGCCTAGCAAACAATTCCACTGTTTTGGATGAGAGTATCTATGAGAGTTGCCATAATAACCGTAACGTCTAGTTTCCTGGCTGCTCAGGCAAGTCCTTTAAAGCCTCTCTGTTAGTAACTTGTGCTTTTATTTAATAGAAATCCCATAGCACTCACTTGTAAAAGCAGCATTTCCCAGAATCCATGGGCACAAACTGCTCGACTCTTTGAAACACACATGAAACAGGTCCAGGCATAGTGTTAACACTGTTTTAGGATAAACCACGTGACTCTGAATCAGGAGGCTCAGTAGAAAGTACAGTTTTGGAGATCACTGAACATGTATTTTATATGAATAGCATATACCTGTACTCTGGAAAAATACTCATTGAAATTGAAAAATGAAACCACATAATTTTTTAAAAATGCCCTAATGATGGTTGGCTTTATTTTTATATTTTACCAGTTTAACCTTGGACTCTCTAGCAATATTGGTCATAGCCTTTGTCATATTTCCAAATCTATACCTTAAAATGCTCGGTCTAAGCCAAGGTTAGCTGATCCTCTAACATGTTGAAAAAAAGAAGCCCAGAATTTTAGTTTTAATCTAACACTGAAACTTTTTTCTGGCAGTACAGTTTTGGCATGCCCAATGAGGCTCTTCCTTTTTTTCTAAATGATTGAAAGGAACACTCCTATGAAATGTTTTTCATTGCTTCCTAACTCTTTTCCCATACTTTTTAAAAATGTCCCCAATAAAGAGAAGAGAAACTAGTGTTAGCCACTTCCCGTAAGGAGGACAGCCTTCTTCAGGTTCCCCACAGTATTCACAGGGGTGGGTTCATATCTCAGTTCCTACTCTAACACCAACCTATTCATGTGGTACCCTGCTGATGCTTTCGCACTTGAAGACGTAGGAGGCCCCTACAGAGCAGCATTCACTTCTTCCTTTATCAGCCTATAGATTTAAAGATCATATTTGAAGTTCTTATAAAGAGCAGCCTCAGGGGCTGTCTTATTGGGATTTTAGTTTTATTTTTGTACTTGTGTGATGAAGGGGGTTGAGTGCTTTATGTGGGCTGTATAATATAGTGTGTCCATGAGTTTGGGAAAGAGGATAAACTTATTTTTATAGTATATAATGTTAGCTACATTTTAAAATATTCCACTCGGTGCACTTTCCTTCAGCCACATTTAAGGCAATGTACCTATAATGGAAAACAATATGCCCAATTATTAATCTAAAAAAGTACAAATATTTTATTTTCTCTATGTTTATTAACTTTTTTGGACTTTTGTTAGTGTGTTTGTTGAGTAGCTTTTTTTTTTTAAAGATTAACCATTACATTGCTTTACATTTATTAATAGATGGAGGTCCTTCACCTAAAAACACATTAATGAACATAGTGTTTCAAAATATAACTTACATAATATTTTTTAAAAAGTTGATACTTACAAATATTGAATCATTATGTTGTATACTGAAAACTAAAATGATGATATATGTCAATTATATTGCAATAAAATTAATAACAATACTAAATAATTTTATCCTGTGTTAGTTACCTAATTTTGCAGAAAGCCTGTATAATTTGACCCTTTTGCCAGATTTTCCTCAAATGGTAAAAAAAAATCTTGGGATAAAACATGTACTCTGAAGATATTAAAGTCAAAATAATG
Source organism: Cervus elaphus (assembly GCF_910594005.1). Lineage (NCBI taxonomy): Eukaryota > Metazoa > Chordata > Mammalia > Artiodactyla > Cervidae > Cervus > Cervus elaphus. The sequence goes on from NC_057847.1 coordinate 20,867,829, forward strand.
TAAGCAAGTCTATATCTTTGTTGTATATTATGCAGCTAAATCACTGTGTGTATATTTGTGTTTTCATCCTTGAGTAAATGTCAGTGGCAAAGGGGAATCAATAGGTATTGTTTCCAAATGTTTGCCATTTTGATGCTGAAGATAACTGTTATGCTGCTCTTTTGCTTTAACCAATTCTTACTTGTTTCTAAGTATGACTTTATCAGTTGTCTAGTGGATTTAATGCCTCTTAACTCTCTAGTAAGACGGGGAAGGGTTTAACTATCAGTCAGCCAAGTCTTGTGCTGTGATGACACATCAAGTTAAAGAAAATTCATAATGTTATATAGATAACCACAGAGGTTTTTATGTCTTGATTTCTCACCTATCTACCTTATTGATTTGTTTTTCTTCTACTTCTGATAAAGGCAATGAAATAGCCACCGTGTGTGGAATAAATGCGAGTTACTGATAGAGCCAAAAGACTGAAAGCAGCACAATGTCACTCTCAAAATGACAGCCTGTTACAGGGTTCCTCTTTCAACAATAAAACCCCAAAGCCTTTGCACCAAGCTCAAGCAGGAAGGATATCATGTTATCCTTTTAGCATTTAGCAGTATCTATTAGTTGGGCTTTCATTTGTCTTCAAGCATCCCTTATTTTGAATAATGTATATCACCTTCTTTCATATATGTTATTCTTTGTGAGTGCCCCTGAGTAGATTTGCTATTTGTCAGGCAAAACTTCTCTAAAGATGAGTGTCCTAAACCTGGAGCTTTGGATTAATGGAGCAAAATGTGAATCAGAATTTATTTTCTAATACTTAAAACACACTCCTTTTTTCCAAAACATATTACATACACATAATCTCTCTGAGTAAGATGTCTCTGCTACTTCTTTAGTTTTCTGAAGTCTTCATAAAGAGGAACTTTGTTACTCTAAGTGTAGTCTACATATTACAGACATAACAGTAAACACAGACCTTCTATACATCAAAAAAGGATGAAATCATCTATTAGTGAAATCCCTATGTATTTGAGTTTCTGCCTCATGCATTTACTCAATAATATGCTAATAATTTGGAGAAGGAAGTGGCAACCCACTCCAGTACTCTTGACTGGAGAATCCCTTGGACAGAGGAGCCTGGTGGGCTACAGTCCATGGGGTTGCAGAGTCAGACATGACTGAGTGACTGACACACACATGCTAATAATTGTCTACTATGTACCAGGATTTGTGCTATGTGCTAAGTCTCCAGTGGTGCTATTTTTTTTTTTTTTCTCTTAGCCTTGTAAAGTGGAAAGAAAGATTACCGGCATCCAGAAATACAAACAGATATTATGATTAGAATTGTGTTTTTAAATTTATTTGGTACTGATTTTACTTAATTAAGCTGAACATTGAGATTTTTTAAAGTAAAACATCACATGGCAAAACTTAAGGATATAGAAAAGTATGTAATAAAAAGTAAAAAAATAAAAATTTCCCCAGGCCCCTAATCCTATTCCTTCAAACAAACTTTGCTAAGGGATTTTGTGCTTTGTTTCAGAGTAAAACAAAGCAAAAAACTAAAGTAAAACATACACACACACAAACATATATACATTTATGTATGCATATATGTCTGCATGAACACAAATAGTATCATATGATACATTCTATACCTTAATACTTTTATACTTAATACTTTTAGTGTTATATCTAGTATGCCTTGTGGTTTTTCCATAGAAGAATTTATATATTTACCTCTTTCTTTCTTTAAAGACATTTTTAAAATTTTTAAACAAAACCAAATTTACAAAAATTTACAATATGTACCAAGAACACTTTTTTATCCAATTTCCCTAGAATATCTTACTGTTTATTTACTATAAAATACTACTACTATATTGGCCTCTGTGGTGGCTCAGGTGGTAAAGAATCCACCTGCAATACAGGAGACCCAGGTTCAATCGCTGGTTCTGGAAGATCCCTTGGAGAAGGGAATGAGTACCGACTCCGGTATTCTTGCCTGGAGAATTCCATGGACAGAGGAGTTTGGCAAGCCAAATACAGTCCTTAGGGTCACAAATAGTCAAGCATGACCGAGTGACTGAGAAACTCAAATAGATGTATTCCTGTGTCTCCTCATATACCATTCAGGTTTTGGCAGTTGTCCTACTATTATGTTTTATTTCAACCTTTTTCACTTGATTTAGTTGCCATGTAGATTTGGTCTCCTGTCTGAAATAGTTGCTCGGTGGTTTTTTGGTTTTTTTTTTTAATTTTCAAGATCTGATTCTTTTGAAGATTAGTGGCCACTTTGGATTTTCTGATGCTTCCTCTTGATTAACTTCAGGTTCTAGGTCTTTTACAGGAATATCATGAAATCAATGCTATGTTCCTCTCATCGTGTCCTGTCAAGTCTCAGATAATTTTAATTTCTTCCGTCAGTGATGATGTTCTTGATGAAATTGGTACTGTCCAGGCTTTCCTACCATAAAGTACTCTTTTACCCTTTACAACTAACAAGCCTTTTGTGGGGAGGTGCTTAAAAACCATAAAAAGTTCATTTCTTATTAGATTCTCCATGTACTGTTTTCAGATTCTCCATGTACTTTTATGTATCCATATGGATCATGGTTTTCTATTTTATCTAGTGAGTTACAGCCCTTACAATCATTTATTTTGATGCTCGGATTATCCCAAATCAGGCCAGAGGTGCTCTTTCAAGCTCACTTCTGTGTCCTTTTGACTTAGGAGACTTGTCATTTTTTTAACACCTCTTTGCTTCCTGGTACAGTAAGATATTTTGGGCTTATCTTATATTCCTTACTCTATCCCTTATGTTAGCCTCTTCTCAAGGAGTTCTGGTCCTTTTCAGTGGAAAATGGTATTAGAAACCAAGATCTGGGTACTCAATGAGCATTGCATTTGAGGATGTTTCTGCTATCAAGCCCTCTCAGTGGACAGTTCTAAGGACCATATAACTGTATATACACACACGTACATTTACATTTATGTTTCTATCTCCCCTTCCCTATTTGTAGCTCACTTCTCCAGTGAGAAATTGACTCTCATCATTCTTGCTATATTTACATATCTGATCACTTCCTCTGTGTGTAATCCCTCTCCCATCGCTGCGCCCACCTTTCCCTCATGCAGATGCCTTCCTCATCCCACCTGGGCTCTGACCTACCACAAGGGGATGCCAATCATCCCATCCCTTCTCTTCCTGCCCATGTGAAAGTCCTCCTCACCCCAGTCACTCCCCATGACCCACCTCCTCCCCCCTGCACCAGTGTAGATACCACCCTCGCCCACTCAGGCTGCAACACTTGGTGCTGGGATGCTCCCATGTGGGAACCTTCACTACCCTACTGGGGCTTGACTTCTCATACTGGATAATCCCCAGCCGCAGGAGCCTTGCTCACCTGTTCTGTTCTGACACCCTGTTCTGAGTTGCCAAATTTTCCCCAGTCTCACTCTGATGCAGACTCTACCTTGCTCTGCCCCATCTAATAAAGTTCGAAAAAATTATTCAAGAAGGTGGAAGAGTAAATTTTTAAAATATTATCTACCAATATTTAAACTTAACTATAAAGGAGGAATAAAAAATGGGATCACTAAATATTTTAGTTAGTATTATAGACTATGTCACCTCTCTTCTCTGAGTCTATCCTTGCTCCTCCCTACCACATCTGTGATTACTGATGCTCTTATCCCATATTTTGTCTGTTTAATGTAGGTAGTCCTAACTTACAAGCTTGATGTAAGTATTCATATACCTGAATATCTTCTTCTGGTTTCCTCCATCTCTGGCATCTCCTCAATCACGTGTTCTTTTTTGTCTCTGGTACATTGAGGGAAAGCTCACTTTAGTACCATAGCCACTAACGTAGATTATAGTCCTCTTTGGTCACCTCTTGTTGATTTAGAGTTCATACACACACACGTGTCTACTCACCTGACTGAGAACCAAGTGCATATTTCTGTAATGTACTCATTTCACAAACTGGAGGTTGTGATTTTAGTTTCGCATGTTAGAGTATGTTTCATTATACCTCATACAGTGCCAGACCCTTATGCTCAAAGGCCCTAGGGTGTTGCATGAAGCAAGTCAGGGTTTATTTTGGGGTCCTGGGATGAGGATGTGGGCTGTCAGTAGGAGCTCATTTACCATGCGTTTATCAATGGCTATTTATTGAACACCTCCTGTGTTCAACCTACTGTTAAGTATATTTAACAGGATATGTCACAGGAAGTGGAACCCCTTTTCCAGGGTCTGGGCTTTTGTCTAACACTTGGAAATGAATTGTGTGAGGAGACACATGAGCTGACAAAGCAAGAGACTTTATTGGGAAGGGGCACCTGGGTAGAGAGCAGTAGGGTAAGGGGACCCAGGAAAACTGTTCTGCCACATGGCTCGCAGTCTCAGATGTTATGGTGATGGGATTAGTTTCCAGGCTGTCTTTGGCCAACCATCCTGACTCAGAGTCCTTCCATGGCTCATGCATTGCTCAGCTAAGATGGATATCAGTGAGAAGGATTCTGGGAGGTAGTAGGACACATAGTATCTCTTTTTTGATCTTTCCCAAATTCTTCTGGTTTTTGGTGGCTTGTTAGTTCTTTGTTCCTTACTATGACCTCCTGTTGTAAAATTAGTCATGCAAAAAAACTGGAAAACTCAGCAGTGGCCTCAGGACTGGAAAAGGTCAGTTTTGATTCCAATCCCAACGAAAGGCAATGCCAAAGAATGCTCGAACTACCGCACATTTGCACTCATCTCACACGCTAGTAAAGTAATGCTCAAAATTCTCCAAGCCAGGCTTCAACAGTACATGAACTGTGAACTTCCAGATGTTCAGCTGGTTTTAGAAAATGAAGAGGAACCAGAGATCAAATAGCCAACATCCGTTGGATCATCGATAAAGCAAGAGAGTTCCAGAAAAGCATCTACTTCTGCTTTATTGATTATGCCAAAGCCTTTGACTCTGCATATCACCACAAACTGTGGAAAATTCTTTAAAAGATGGGAATACCAGACAACCTGACCTACCGCTTGAGAAATCTGTATGCAGGCCAGGAAGCAATAGTTAGAACTAGACATGGAACAAAAGATTGTTCCAAATCGGGCAAGGAGGACATCAAGGCTGTGTATTGTCATCCGCTTATTTAACTTACATGCAGAGTACATCATGAGAAATGCTGGGCAGGATGAAGCACAAGCTGGAATCAAGATTGCCAGGAGAAATATCAATAACCAGATATACAGATGACACCACCCTTAGGGCAGAAAGCAAAGAAGAACTAAAGAGCCTCTTGATGAAAGTGAAAGAGGAGAGTGAAAAGGCTGGCTTTAAACTCAACATTCAGAAAACTAAGATCATGGCATCTGGTCCCATCACTTCATGGCAAATAGATGGGGAGAGAGTGGAAACGGTGACAGAATTTATTTTGGGGGGCTCCAAAATCACTGCAGATGGTGACTGTAGCCATGAAGTCACTTGCTCCTTTTAATAAAGTTATGACCAACCTAGATGGCACCTTAAAAAGCGGAGGCATTGCTTTGAAAACAAAGGTCCGTCTAGTCAAGGCTATGGTTTTTCCAGTAGTCATGTATGGATGTGAGAGTTGGACTAAAAAAAAAATAAAAATAAAAATAAAGAAAGCTGAGTGCCAAAGTTTGATCAGTTTTTTCCATAACATTCTACAAACTTTTTGGTTAACCAAATATTTGTTCTTCATCCACTGTTTCTGATTCACAGCTCTCAAAACCCAAGAAATTTCCTGAGCTATGAGAACAATAGGCACATCTTTGCATAACAATTGCTCTCCTGTCCTGTGAAAATACTTCAGAGCCCATAAAGGTAAAATGGGTGTCTGTGGTTAATTCCTAATAAGCTCCTTTCCAGAGCAACTGGGTCGTTGTTAAGAAGGTGACTTTTGGTAAGCACCAATGGGTGGGGGCCAGGTGCCAGGGGAATCAATCACGTGGTTCAGTTCAGTTCGGCCACTCAGTCATGTCCAATTCTTTGTGACCCCATGGACTGCAGCACACCAGGCCTCCCTGTCCATCACCAACTCCCAGAGTATACTCAAACTCATACCCATTGAGTCAGCGATGCCATCCAACCATCTCATCCTCTGTCGTCCCCTTCTTCTCCTACCTTCAATCTTTCCCAGTATCAGGGTCTTTTCAAATGAGTCAACTCTTTGCATCAGGTGGCCAAAGTATTGGAGTTTCAGCTTCAGCATCAGTCCTTCCAATGAATATTCAGGATTGATTTCCTTTAGGATGGACTGGTTGGATCTTCTTGCAGTCCAAGGGACTCTCAAGAGTCTTCTCAAACACCACAGTTCAAAAGCATCAATTCTTTGGCACTCAGCTTTCTTTACAGTCAACTCTCACGTCCATACATGATTACTTCAAGAACCATAGCTTTGACTAGATGGACCTTTGTTGGCAAAGTAGTATCTCTGCTTTATAAGTTGCTGTCTAGTTTGGTCATAACTTTTCTTCCAAGGAGCAAGCGTCTTTTAATTTCATGGCTGCAGTCACCATCTGCAGTGATTATGGAGCCCCCCAAAATAAAGACTGCCACTGTTTCCACTGTTTCTCCATCTATTTGCCATGAAGTGATGGGACCAGATGCCATGATCTTAGTTTTCTGAATGTTGAGCTTTAAGCCAACTTTTTCACGCTCCTTTTTCACTTTTATCAAGAGGCTCTTTTATTCTTCACTTTCTGCCATAAGGGTGAGGTCATATTTCTCCTGGCATTCTTGATTCCAGCTTGGACTTCCTCCAGCCCAGCATTCCTCATGATGTACTCTGCATATAAGTTAAATAAGCAGGGTGACAATATACAGCCTTGACGTCCTCCTTTCCCGATTTGGAACCAGTCTGTTGTTCCATGTCCAGTTCTAACTGTTGCTTCCTGACCTGTATACAGATTTCTCAGGAGGTGGGTCAGGTGGTCTGGTATTCCCATCTCTTTAAGAATTTTCCAGAGTTTGTGGTGTTCCACACAGTCAATGGCTTTGGCATAGTCAGTAAAGCAGAAGTAGATGCTTTTCTGGAACTCTCTTGCTTTTTCAATGATCCAACAGATTTGGCAATTTGATCTCTGGTTCCTCTGCCTTTTCTAAAACCACCTTGAACATCTGGAAGTTCATAGTTCACTTCTGTTGAAGCCTGGCTTGGAGAATTTTGAGCATCACTTTACTAGCATGTGAGATGAGTGCAATTGTGCAGTGGTGTGATCATTCTTTGGCGTTGCCTTTGGGATTGGAATGAAAACTGACTTTTTCCAGTCCTGTGGCCACTGCTGAGTTTTCCAAATTTGCTGACATATTGAGTGCAGCACTTTCACAGCATCATCTTTTAGGATTGAAATAGCTCAACTGGAATTCCATCACATTCACTAGCTTTGTTTGTAGTGATGCTTCCTAAGGCCCACTTGACTTCACATTCCAGGATGTCTGGCTCTAGGTGGGTGATCATACCATCGTGATTATCTGGGTTGTGAAGATTTTTTTTGTATAGTTCTTTTGTGTATTCTTGCCACCTCTTCTTAATATCTTTTGCTTCTGTTAGGTCCATACCATTTCTGTCCTTTCTTGAGCCCATCTTTGCATGACATGTTCCCTTGGTATCTCTAATTTTCTTGAAGAGATCTCTAGTCTTTCCCATTCTGTTGTTTTCCTCTATTTCTTTGCATTGATCACTGAGGAAGGCTTTCTTATCTCTCTTTGCTATTCTTTGGAACTCTGCATTCAAATGCATATATCTTTCCTTTTCTCTTTTGCTTTTTGTAGATTTAATAAAGTGATAATGTGGAATTCAACCCATAGTGTTGTAAAATTTTTCACAAACTTCTCAACCATTAAAATTATGACATCTCATTCTCTGACACTAGTTATACAGAAAGATGACACTGTTTCAGATGAAACCATTCTCTTGACAGTAAATAATGATGGGAAATTATACTATATTTATTACATTTTTTAAAAATTGCATTTAAAAAAAATCTGTGGTCTATGTAAGCTGTAAAAGTATATACAAATTGAGACTTTAAGTGAGGAAGTTTAGATAGTGAGGTTCTAAATTACCATTTCAAACACACTATGAGAAAGTTGCCAAAAGGGATAACTTTTTTAGGAAAATAAGACAAGAGATGTAGAGGATGATGGAGTCCATTAGTAATGAGTGAATTTGTTTGATCAGATGATGAGCTTGGACTTTCTTCATGTTTTATTTTAGTCCAGTGTTCCAACCCTATCACTCATAATCCAGGAAATGATAGGAATACAAAATTGCCAAAATTATCTTTGGATAATTTGGCATCTTGATTTGAATTTTCATAATGGAAATAAATCTTTCTTCAGAAATAATTTGGAATAGAAATCTCTCTTAAGTTTTAAACCATTTATGCCTTTTAGGATATAGGACAAATAGCAGCTTTCCTGTTACATTCCTATTTGGTAAATATTGGGCCTTGGTAACTTAAATGTAGAGGTTCCTCTACACAGCGGCTACATGTCTGCATTTTGTGATCTGACTGTGAGCTCCATGATCACGCGACGATACCGCCTACTTGGTAGGACTGTTCTGAGATTTAAGTGAGAGAACTGGGTATAAGTCTCTACACAGGTCCTGAAGATAGCAGTCACTCAATAAAAGTTAACAATTATTGTTACCTTCATCCAATGTTGGCAATACTAGCAAATAGATCTTCACAATATCTAAGGCAGTGGTAAAAGAATGGATTATGTCTCCTTTCCTATACAGATGGTCCCTGACTTACTGTGGTTCAATTTATGATTTTGACTTTATGATGCTGCAAAAGCAATAGACATTCAGTAGAAACTGTACTATGAATTTTGATCTTTTCCCAGGCCAGTGATATGTGATACAGTATTCTCTTGTGACGCTGGGCAGCAGCAGCAAGCCCCAGCTCCCCGTCAGCTACACAATCCCAAGGGTACACTACCAATTCACTTACCGCCCCTCTGTACCTATACAACCATTCTGTTCTTCACTTTCAGTTCATCAGTCCACACATTACATGAGCTATTCAATTCTTTATTATAAAACAGACTTTGTGTTAGATGATTTTCCCAACCTTAGGCAAGTATAAGTGTTCTGAGCACGTTTAAGCTAGGCCAAGCCAAGCTATGATATTCAGTAGGTAAGGTGTATTAAATGCATTTCAACATACAATAAATTCAACTTATAAAGGGCTTGTTAGGACATAAATTCATTGTAAGTCAAGGAAGATCTATAATTAGAAGGAGAACTGGGAGCAAGTTCCAGGATTTTGGCTTTCATATTATTTTCATAAGAGCATGAGTATCGTCAGGAGAAATATTTGCGAGTTTATAGAATCTTTTCAAAGAATCAAATTATATAAGCAGGTTGAAAGTGGTTTCAGGATTTTGAGTTTTATAAATGTATAAGGCTAATATTTATTGTCTTCTGTGAACTAACATTGTTTGTGCTGTAAGATTTTTTCTTTCATTTTTTTGAGTATTGCAGTTTTTTTTTTCTTTTATTTAGGTAGAGTTGATGTATAATGTTGTGTTTAATTTCTGCTATATAGAAAAGTGACATTGTTATACATATATATGTTATTGTTCACATTCTTTCCTACTATGGTTTATCACATATTATTGAATATAGTCCCCTGTGCTATACAGTAGGATATTGTTTATTCGTCCTATGTATACTGATTAGGATATGTTAACCCAAACTCCCAATTCTTTCTTCTTTCATCCCCTTTTCCCCTTGGCAATCACCAGTCTGTTCTCGATGTCTGTGAGTCTGTTTCTATTTTTTAGATATCTTTATCTGTGTTGCATTTTAGATTCCATGTATAAGTGATATCATATGGTATTTGTCTTTCTGTTTCAGACTTACTTCATTTAGTATGGTAATCTCTAGGCCCATCCATGTTGCTGCAGATGGCATTATTTTATTCTTTGTATGGCTGAGTAATATTCCATTGTGATTCCAGACCACATCTTTATCTATTCACCTGTCAAGGACATTTAGGTCGTTTGCTTGTCTTGGCTCATGTAAATAGTACTGCACTGCACATAGGGGTGCATGTATCTTTTCGAATTATTGTTTATTATATATGCCCAAAAGTAGGATTGATAGATCATATGGCAACTCTACTTGCAAATGATGAGACCAACAAGGACTTAATTTCCAAAATATACAAACAGCTCATACAACTCAATAACAAAAATACCAAACAACCCAATCAAAAAATGGGCAGAAGATCTACATAATTTTCCCAAGAAGACATTCAGAAGGTCAATAGGCACATGAAAAGAAGGTCATAATTGCCAATTATTAGAGAAATGCAAATCAAAACTGCATCATTGTATTTTTGATTTGCATTTCTCTAATAAACTGTACCATTGTAATTTTTATTTTCATGCTGTTATAAGAAATACATTGATTCATCTGTAATTTCAGTGGGTCTTTTAACTATGAATGATTTCGGTAACATCTGCATTGGTCATTTGAAGAATATTGGTTTCCTGAGATGTGTAGATCCTTCAAATGTAGATACTTATCTTTATATAACATTAAAAAAATCACATTTGTTAATATCATTATAAATTCCATCAGAAGGCTAAGTATTAGAAAGCTGTCAAGCTCACATTAGTAAATAGTTTTCAAAAAAGTCTTACTTTTTTACTTGAAATCTTAAATTTTATAACTGGCAAAAAAATTCTACCAATTTTTCTTGAAGTAATAAGTTCACTTCATTTGTTATTAAGAAAATGTCTGCTAAATGGCCAAGTATGAATAACTATAGTTTATCTGCCAGTCACTCTTTCAAATGAAAATGATATTGCATGAAAAAAGTGGCCAGTTCAGCTTGCAACTCAATCACCCAGGGGTGATTTTATGCATACTTTTCATTTTGTCACACAAGCTATTCAAAACCTTAACCAAAGGGTTGAGATTTAATGAAATTAACCAATTTTTACTGCTTTATCAAAGACATTCTCAAGATAATTTTTTTCTTTTTCTTTCTTTCATTTTTTTAAACCTTGAATGTATGCTGGTGAAGATAAGAACCACTGGTAGAATTTGCTGCCACTGTCTTTACTTATCAACAAATTTACACACTATTTGCTTTAGTACCATCAGTATAAATGTCAATGAAGTGAAAAAGGCAGGAAAAAAAGATGTCTTAATGTTATTATGGAAATAGTTCTGACCTCACAGACCCTCTAAATGTATCTTGGGACCCATACTGTCTGTAGACCACACTTAGAGAGTTGCCATTAAATTATACTTCATATTGGTTCAAAGAAGAATAACTGAGGTCATTATGAAGTACAGTTTCTGTGAGGAGAAAAAAAGAGGGATAGGATTGGCTTAGGCACAAAAAGACATGGGTGAAAGGGAAGAACCTTACTGACCTTTGGAAGGGAGGATAATGGGTCTCATGCCTTAGAGATCTTCAAAACAGAATCCTATTTACTCTCTTAAAACTTCTCTGATTTCACATATCTGAAGGTGGATGGCCAGATCAAATGATTTCTTGATGTTCCTCCAAATTAAATGTTATGATTTTGTGGTCCCAAAGAATGTGTAGCTTTTTTCAGACTAAAGTTTTTCACACCTCTGAAAACTCAATTTCATTCTAAATCACTGTTCAGTTTTATGTGGTTTCTTAGAGAGCTTCTTGCAAGATGCTGTTCTTAGTAACTTGCAGGTTAGAATCAAATCAAATTCTTTAAGACTGTCGGTGCTGCTAAGGGAGCCAGATGTCGCTCATGCTCATGCCCAGGATGAATGGAGGCCAGTAGTCAGTGACAGGTATGCCTTTGCTCACCTATGTTAAAAGCATCTAAGGCAAGGATGGCCTCTGATCACTATCCACTCTACTTGTGGCTCCTGGGATGAAAGTCTTGGCCTTCATTTGGCTCACCAACTATGAAGAACCAGAACATTCCCTGCAAAATACCTGGGAGGGCTAACAGAGCAGTATTGATAGAGTTCTATCATATCACACATAGTCCATTCACATTTCCTCAGTTGTCCTGCTAATATCATTTATAGTCATTTTCTTTTTTTTTTTTTAATCTAAGATCTAATCCAGGATTATACACTGTGTTAGTTTTCCTACCTCCTTATTCTTCTTTAAATGAAACAGATATCCAGCTTTATTTGGTGGTGGTGGTTGTTCTACATAGTGTTGATGTTTTGGGAAAATTCAGTCAGTCTAGATGTTTTACAGAATGCCCTTCATTTTGGATTTGATTGTTTCCTTGTGATTAGATTCAGATTAAAAATTTTGGAAGACTATCTTCCTAGGTGTCCTTCCCAGTGTCCTCAGGAGAACTAGGATCTCAGTGTACCCTATTACTGCCTATGTTAAGGTAAAGGGAGTATCTGCATGATTTTTCTATTATAAAGCAACTTTTCCCCTTTTTAATCCAAATACAGTCTACACAGGGATACTTTGAGATTGCATGAATAGTTCACTACTGACTTTTTAACCTAGTGGTTTTAGTATCCACTGATGATTGTTACCTGAATTCATTATTGCTCTATGGTTGTGAAATTCCGGTTTTTCATTTCTATCAATACTTTTACATTTATAAGTTGATTTTCTTTCTCTTCTCCTCCTTTGCATTAAAAAATTTTAAGCATCACTGTGTACTTATGAACATATTCTTTCAATTCATTATTATGACAATCTATTCTTCTTAACCATTCCTTTGATACTCAGGTTGTTCCAAATTTGATTAATGGGAGCTCTTCAGAGTTGGGTGCTGTTTCTTTTTGATGTGTCCTCATCACTATGAACTCATTCTCAGTGGCACATCCAGATACTTCAGGCTTGTGTTTTCCTGTTCTGAGAGTCTTATTTCTTTTTAGAACTAGAGCTAGTTCTAAACCCTAGATCTGGACATCAGGTTTTCTCATCAGTACAGGAGTATCCTTAATTCTAGACCTTTTCAGTAGCTGCTAGAATGTTTACCAACATTCACATCCATGCTAATGTGCACACACACACACACACACACCCACCCACACATCCTCATATATATATGGTACAGCCATAGCTATGCAGTATAATACTGCTTCACTACCACTACTCCTACCATTAACTCCATTCCAACATCATTGGGTCCTTCCTCTCCCTCCCCCATTGTATGTTTCTGTTTCTCTTCTCCCAAGTAAGAATCCTCACACCCCACAATACCAATGTATTTATGTACTTCTTTCTTCAGCCCCACAACGCACAAAATTGTTTCAGTCTGCTGCATCAGTACCTCTAACCAACAACAAACTGCCTGTGGCATGTTCAAAATTCCCTACAGTTCTTTTTGTTCTCAGAATATATACATATATCTCTAGTCAGATTACTTTTACAAATCAGCCTTTATGTAAATTAGTTTTATTTTTTCTTCTCTTATCAACTTGATAAAAGTTGATAAAACTTTTAAAAGTCAATAGAAGTTTAGGTTTACTTCTAAATTTATTTAAGAATTTATTTTCCAGTGTTGTTAATGTATTTCTCAATATACAAAAGCTGGTGTTTTAAACACTAAACCCAAATGTTACTTCAGTTCAGCTCAGTCGCTCAGTCATGTCCAACTCTTTGCGACCGCATGAACAGCAGCACACCAGGCCTCCCTGTCCAATCACCAACTCCCGGAGTTTACTCAAACTGATGTCCATTGAGTCGGTGATGCCATCCAACCATCTCATCCTCTGTCACGCCCTTCTCCTCTTGCCCTCAATCTTTCCCAGCATCAGGATCTTTTCCAATGAGTCAGCTCTTCGCATCAGGTGACCAAAGTATTAGACTTTCAGCTTCAGCATCAGTCCTTCCAGTGAACACCCAGGACTGATCTCCTTTAGGATGGACTGGTTGGATCTCCTTGCAGTCCAAGGGACTCTCAAGAGTCTTCTCCAACACCACAGATCAAAAGCATCAATTCTTCAGCGGTCAGCTTTCTTCACAGTCCAACTCTCACATCCACACATGACCACTGGAAAAACCATAGCCTTGACTAGACGAACCTTTGTTGGCAGGGTAATGTCTCTGCTTCTTAATATGCTGTCTAGGTTGGCCATAACTTTCCTTCTAAGGACTAAGCATCTTTTAATTTCATGGCTGCAATCACCATCTGCAGTTGATTTTGGAGCCCAGATAAATAAAGTCAGCCACTGTTTCCACTGTTTCCCCATCTATTTGCCGTGAAGTGATGGGACCAGATGCCATGACCTTAGTTTTCTGAATGTTGAGCTTTAAGCCAACTTCTTCACTCTCCTCTTTCACTTTCATCAAGAGGCTCTTTAGTTCTTCTTCACTTTCTGCCTTAAGGGTGGTGTCATCTGCATATCTGAGGTTATTGATATTTCTCCCAGCAATCTTCATTCCAGCTTGTGCCTCCTCCAGCCCAGCGTTTCTCATGATGTACTATGCATATAAGTTAAATAAGCAGGGTGACAATATACACCCTTGACATACTCCTTTCCCAATTTGGAACCAGTCTGTCGTTCCATGTCCAGTTCTAACTGTTGCTTCCTGACCTGCATACAGGTTTCTCAAGAGGCAGGTCAGGTGGTCTGGTATTCCCATCTCTTTCAGAATTTTCTACAGTTTATTGTCATCCACACAGTCAAAGGCTTTGGCATAGTCAATAAAGCAGAAATAGATGTTTTTCTGGAACTCTCTTGCTTTTTTGATGATCCAGCAGATGTTGGCAATTTGATCTCTGGTTCCTCTGCCTTTTCTAAAGCCAGATTGAGCATCTGGAAGTTCCCAGTTCACATATTGGTGAAGCCTGGCTTGGAGAATTTTGAGCATCACTTTACTAGCGTGTGAGATGAGTGCAATTGTGTGGTAGTGTGAGCATTCTTTGGGATTGCCTTTCTTTGGGATTGGAATGAAAACTGACCTTTTCCAGTCCTGTGGCCACTGTGCTGAGTTTTCCAAATTTGCTGACATATTGAGTGCAGCACTTTCACAGCATCATCTTTCAGGATTTGAAATAGCTCAACTGAAATTCCATCACATTCACTAGCTTTGTTTGTAGTGATGCTTCCTAAGGCCCATTTGACTTCACATTCCAGGATGTCTGGCTCTAGGTGAATGATCACATCATCGTGATTATCTGGGTCGTAAAGATCTTTTTTGTACAGTTCTTTGTGATGGACAGGGACGCCTGGCATGCTGCGATTCATGGGGTCGCAAAGAGTCGGATGCGACTGAGCGACTGAACTGAACTGTGTGTATTCTTGCCACCTCTTCTTAATATCTTCTGCTTCTGTTAGGTCCATACATTTCTGCCCTTTATTGAGCCCATCTTTGCATGGAATGTTCCCTTGGTATCTCTAATTTTCTTGAAGAGATCTCTAGTCTTTCCTATTCTATTGCTTTCCTCTATTTCTTTGCACTGATCACTGAGGAAGGCTTTCTTATCTCTCCTTGCTATTCTTTGGAACTCTGCATTCAAATGGGAATATCTTTCCTTTTCTCCTTTTCTTTTCGCTTCTCTTCTTTTCACAGCTATTTGTAAGGCCTTCTCATACAGCCATTTTCCTTTTTTGCATTTCTTTTTCTTGGGGATGGTCTTGATTCCTGTCTCCTATACAATGTCACGTACCTCCATCCGTAGTTCATCAGGCACTCTGTCTATCAGATCTAGTCCCTTAAATCTATTTCTCACTTCCACTGTATAATCATAAGGGATTTGATTTAGGTCATACCTAAATGACCTAATTTTAGTAACAAATGTTACTAACAATATGCAAAATCCAGTCATCATATATAAGATCAGTTTAGAAACTAAAAGAGGAAAAGCATTAATATTTTTCTTTCTTGTAATAATAAGATTTAAATTTTTATTACGTCTAAAAGTTTAGGATTAAGAGAAGTTTTTTCAAGTAGAGGAAACTGCAAGGCAGTATGGAGCAGGATTAACAAATTGTCTCTGGAATTAGATTGCCTGGGGACAAATCCTGGTCCCCACCCCACACTTACTGGTTACAACCAGGTTCTTTCCCTGTCTTGTATAAGAGCAGGATACTGCCAAGTGTAATACAAGACACTTCGCTCCGTGCCTGATGAATAGTGCAAAAATGAATATTACCTATGGTTTTTCTGGTGCTGATGGCGATGCTGGTATTCTATTTGAAACTGTATTCTGGATATCCATAGTTCCTAATACTAAATGTAAAGGCTTATTTTCTTGGTAATGGGTTTTTGTGAGTTTTTCTTTTTCTTTTTTGGAATTTTATTCCTTTCTCTCAGTACTTTTGACACACACAGAAAAGTTATGACTTAGCTAGAAGTTCTGGCATTGGGAATGACCTTGTCCTTGTTTTGAAGTATCTGAAAAATAAAAATAAAAATTCCTCCTACAAAACCCTGGTCAGTTGCTGCTGCTAGTCCTGGGGCAGAATGTCTGTCGGGATGCCAAGCATTACTGCCACTATAATCACCAAGGCATCTGCCAGAGATCTCAGGGCTCAAAACTAGGAGGAAAGTCTTCTGTATTATGTCTAATAATAGCTCTGGAAATTTTTATGAAATGCCAGCAGGCAACTCCCTGGCTTGAGAAGTGCCGCATACTGTAACTAAAGCAAGTGCATTGTTTCTACTCTTGCTAATATGTACATTGTAGTACGAACCAAAATAATAACTAGAAATCATTTGTTACAACGTCTTACATTTTACCTGTAGTACTCTTGGGTTACTGCCAACAGTGGCTAGATATATTTCTATAAATGACCTGTATTTTAAATCTGCAAAACAGCTTCTTATAAACTAAAGATTTATATAAACTATTGATTCCACCAGTGAGTTTGGATAAGAGAAAAATGATAAATGTTCACTTTCTCTTTTTTTTTTTTTTAATTTTTTTATTAGTTGGAGGCTAATTACTTCACAACATTTCAGTGGGTTTTGTCATACATTGATATGAATCAGCCATAGATTTACACTTATTCCCCATCCCGATCCCCCCTCCCATCTCCCTCTCCACCCGATTCCTCTGGGTCTTCCCAGTGCACCAGGCCGGAGCACTTGTCTCATGCATCCCACCTGGGCTGGTGATCTGTTTCACCATAGATAGTATACATGCTGTTCTTTTGAAACATCCCACCCTCACCTTCTCCCACAGAGTTCAAAAGTCTGTTCTGTATTTCTGTGTCTCTTTTTCTGTTTTGCATATAGGGTTATGAACATTACAGCATACTAACACATATATATGGAATTTAGAAAGATGGTAACGATAACCCTAAATGTTCACTTTCTCATCTAATTTTGTTTCTGTAATTTCATACTCATTTTCTAAAAGAGAGATCCCTCCCGATTATTTAGACTTTAGGTTCTACAAAAGCTGATCTGCCCATTTCTCTACTAAAATATAGTGTGATGGTTGTGGTTTAGTTACTAAGTGATGTCTGACTCTTGTGATTCCATGGACTGTAGCCCACCAGGCTCCTCTGTCCATGGAATTCTCCAGGCAAGCATACTAGAGTGGGTTGCCATTTCCTTCTCCAAGAGATATTCCCGACCCAGGAATTGAACTCGGGTCTCTTGCATTGCAAGCAGATTCTTTACCGACTGAGCCACCAGGGAAGACCTAAACAAAGTGTAATCTTATAAATATTCTCATTTACATTCTTAGCTCATTACTCAATCAATGATTATGTTATGGTAAAGATGAAATTGTATACATTTAACCTAGTAGATCCTATAATAACATGGCAACTTTTACTCTAAGAAGTAAAATTTTATATGCTGTCTGACAGTTTTTTGTACTTCTTCTGTATCCCATGAGTGCTTAGAGTATTCTGATTGAGAATCTCTCTTGAAGGAGACAGAATCAGTTTATATGGCAGGCAGAACCATTTCCCACAGTAAATAATCAAGTCCCTCAGAAAAATGTCAGTTTCTACGACTGGTGCAGGAAATGTACAAGAGCCTGGAATATACCAGAAAGCATAGAAGGAATCAAAAATCTACTGGGATTATATTTTTAAAAAAGATTTAATAGCTAATTTGGATGGATTTTTAAAAGCTGACTGAAATTATTATAACACCTAAAATATATTAAAATCCATGAGTGCATTAATGACAGGAAAAAGTAAAATCTAAAAACCTTGGTCACTTTTGAAGGGTGTGAGGGCATAAACTCATTCTAAAGATTGGTTGATAAAGAGAAAGAAACAAGCTATCCTGCCTTTCCTGACAAACTGTAATTCAGACTAGCGTCACTACCAACAAAGTTAGTGGATGTGATGGAATTCCAGTGGAGCTATTTCAAATCCTGAAAGATGATGCTGTGAAAGTGCTGCACTCAATATGCCAGCAAATTTGGAAAACTCAGCACAGTGGCCACAGGACTGGAAAAGGTCAGTTTTCATTCCAATCCCAAAGAAAGGCAATCCCAAAGAATGCTCACACTACCACACAATTGCACTCATCTCACACGCTAGTAAAGTGATGCTCAAAATTCTCCAAGCCAGGCTTCACCAATATGTGAACTGGGAACTTCCAGATGCTCAATCTGGCTTTAGAAAAGGCAGAGGAACCAGAGATCAAATTGCCAACATCTGCTGGATCATCAAAAAAGCAAGAGAGTTCCAGAAAAACATCTATTTCTGCTTTATTGACTATGCCAAAGCCTTTGACTGTGTGGATGACAATAAACTGTAGAAAATTCTGAAAGAGATGGGAATACCAGACCACCTGACCTGCCTCTTGAGAAACCTGTATGCAGGTCAGGAAGCAACAGTTAGAACTTGGCATGGGACAACAGACTGGTTCCAAATTGGGAAAGGAGTACATCAAGGGTGTGTGTTGTCATCCTGCTTATTTAACTTATATGCATAGTACATCATGAGAAATGCTGGGCTGGAGGAAGCCCAAGCTGGAATGAAGATTGCTAGGAGAAATATCAATAACCTCAGATATGCAGATGACACCACCCTTATGGCAGAAAGTGAAGAAGAACTAAAGAGCCTCTTGATGAAAGTGAAAGAGGAGAGTGAAGAAGTTGGCTTAAAGCTCAACATTCAGAAAACTAAGGTCATGGCATCTGGTCCCATCACTTCACGGCAAATAGATGGGGAAACAGTGGAAACAGTGGCTGACTTTATTTATCTGGGCTCCAAAATCAACTGCAGATGGTGATTGCAGCCATGAAATTAAAAGATGCTTAGTCCTTGGAAGGAAAGTTATGGCCAACCTAGACAGCATATTAAGAAGCAGAGACATTACCCTGCCAACAAAGGTTCGTCTAGTCAAGGCTATGGTTTTTCAGAAAGCTGACCGCTGAAGAATTGATGCTTTTGATCTGTGGTGTTGGAGAAGACTCTTGAGAGTCCCTTGGACTGCAAGGAGATCCAACCAGTCCATCCTAAAGGAGATCAGTCCTGGGTGTTCACTGGAAGGACTGATGCTGAAGCTGAAAGTCTAATACTTTGGTCACCTGATGCGAAGAGCTGACTCATTGGAAAAGACCCTGATGCTGGGAAAGATTGAGGGCAGGCGGAGAAGGGCATCTCACAGAGGATGAGATGGTTGGATGGCATCACCGACTCAATTGACATGGGTTTGGGTAGACTCCGGGAGTTGGTGATGGACAGGGAGGCCTGGAATGATGCGGTTTATGGGGTTGCAGAGATTTGGACACGACTGAGCGACTGAACTGAACTGAACTTAATAGTTGATGAGAAAAATGTCTGCTTTATAGATGCATTTCAGTCAATAAATGCAGAAGGAAATAAAGAACTAAGCCATCACTGTTTTGCAACCCCTACTGAAATAATGAATCTAGGGAATGATCATCAACAGTGCCCAAAACATTTCATGAAGAGTTGATAGAGGATCTTCCTAAGAGATGGATTAGGCTGGGAACACCAAAACCCACTGATTATAAAAATAGAGACAGTAGATATTATGTACCTTCTAATGGTGCATAGGAAGTACACTATCCTACCCATGATATATACTTGCCAAAATGTAGAAAATGAATCTGTTCAAGCCTTTCAACCTAACTACCAATTTTTAAGAAATATAGAAGAGGAACATGTTATATGAAACCATGGAATCAATGATCAAAATCCAAAATGTAAGATAGTCTATAGAACAAATGACTCAATTTTTATTATAAGCAAATATCAAGAGAAACAAGGCAGGTAAAACTATAAAAATTAAAGCATTTAACATATGGTGATGAAATAATATTTGGGAGACATTTCATCCATATGTAATATGTCAACTTTGGTTATTGATTTGAAGAAAGCAACTTTGTAAAATACAGCTTTGAGTCAATTGGAGAAACTTGAATGTGGACAAGAGTATTAGATGATATTAAGGAATTACTGACAATTTTAATGTGTGAGCATGGTATTATTAAAATGAACTTATTTCTCAGAGATACAAATGATGTGTTTATAAATATATGACCCAGCAATCCCACTGCTGGGCATACACACTGAGGAAACCAGAATTGAAAGAGACATGTATACCCCAGTGTTCATCACAGCACTGTTTACAGTAGCCAGGACGTGGAGGCAACCTAGATGTCCATTGGCAGATGAATGGATAAGAAAGTTGTGGTACCTATACACAAGGGAATATTACCCAGCTATTAAAAAGAATGCATTTGAATCAGTTCTAATGAGGTGGATGAAACTGGAGCCTATTATACAGAGTGAAGTAAGTCAGAAAGAAATTCACCAATACAGTATATTAATGCATATATATGGAATTTAGAAAGATGGTAATGATGACCCTATATATGAGACAGCAAAAGAGACACAGATGTAAAGAACAGACTTTTGGACTCTGGGAGAAAGTGAGGGCGGGATGGTTTGAGGGAATGGCATTGAAACATGTATGTTATCATATGTGAAATGGATCGCCCGTCTAGGTTCGATGCGTGAGACAGGGTGCTCAGGGCTGTTGCACTGGGATGACCCTGAGGGATGGGATGGGGAGGGAGATGGGAGGGGGGTTCAGGATTGGGGAACACATGTACACCATGGCTGATTCATGTCAATGTATGGCAAAAACCACTACAATATTGTAAAGTAATTAGCCTCCAATTAAAATAAATTAAATTTTTAAAAGTATATGATATCTGAGATTTATTTAAAAATAATATAGCTGGGGAGGAAAAAGTGGAAAGTATAAATGATACAAAGTTGGTATATGTTGATTGTTGTTAAATCTGAATGTGGAGATTTGGGGATTTATTATATTTTTTAAAACTTTCCCTGAAGTTTTTTCTTAATGGTAGGAAAATGTACACAGGAAATAAATGTGGGAAGTACGTACTGGAAGATATTATACCTACACTCTTATTAACTGTTTCAGAAAATGAAAAAAACTGACCAACAGAATGACATTTGTGAAATAGTAAATGTGTTACAGTTAGTGGTGTGCTGGTAAATGGCTTTCTTCTGAAGAAGAAAACCCTGATTTGTAGTGTTTGCCAGTTTACACGGTGTGAATCTGCCCACAGTGGCTGATTTCAAGCTATTGTGTAACATCACTGAATGTGGACTTTGAAAGAGATAAGTTGTCTCTATGGCCTGCTGCATGCAGCCCACTACTAGGGAAGATGCCAGAAAAGCATTAGTTTCTGGAGTCAAACTTTCGGTCAGATGCCAACTCGAACATGCACTGTCCGTGGTTATCTTACTAGTCTATCTGAGCCTTGGTTTCCCCTTTGTTAGACGAAGAGGGTAATTCCTGCTGCGTTCAGACATAAGGATCAAATGAGATCACACATGTAATGGACCTGGTGTGGTTCCAGTTACACAGTAAGAGATCCTTCATGTTATTATCCTTTCTTCTCTTCAAGCTAAAATAGAACAGAGGACTCCTGACTTGGGGTAGTTTCAAAGTTTCCAAAGAAAGGAATGAAGTGGATCATCTTTTCAGAGGGCTTCCTGCCCAGAATTTCTATAATTAGTTAAAATTGTGGATTTCAGGTGCAGTGTCACAACCCTGCCAGAAGCTCACCAAGCTCTAATTTGGTTGAATATTATTAGGTAGGCTGGCAAGTGGATGTGACATGATCGTGACTAGAATAGAACTATCTGTTGTAGGTGGTTCTGTCCACTGTAATCTGGCACCGCAGATCTTAGAACTGACAAGGTAAAAAGTCTATAACCTGTTTAATCTTCTCTTAGGGAATGTTAAGACATCCTGAGATGTTTTGGCATGAATAAGCATAAAGGTTATGTTGGCAAATTGGAAATGTTTCCATTCACAATTTTGATGATTGTTTGAGTTATTAATAGTAGTAGCATTTTACTTTCTAAAATCTTCATTTAAATTGGTGATTAACCATGGTATCGGTTGGTTACTGAAAGAGGGATTTTTCCATTGTTTCCTAAAATTCTCTTTTTTTCTGTGTAGAAACCTAAGGTTAAGGTCATCACTGATTAGACAGTAGTGATGCAGTTTTCAGAATTAGTGAATTATATACATATATAAAAATGTTTTTTAAGTTCATTATAACAAAGGCTAGAGAGAAGCTGAATTATGAATCAAGCCCATATTTAGAATGTGGATACAAGAATACCAAAGGCATTTTAAATGAGATTTATGTGGGTAGGGTGATGTGTTTCTAATGGGAATACAACTTGGGGGTATGTTTTTTCCTCTGAAGGAGAGTTGCATGAATCATAACCTTATATTTTTTGGATTTCTGAGCTAATACTTATGAGATAAGAAGCAATATGTTGTATTATCCATCTGAAATGGACTCAATCTCCTTTGATCTTTAAAAGAATAGTTTTCTTCCAGTAAATTAAAACCTTTGCCCCTTGGAAATTTGAACTTCCTTTTTCTTTAAAATAATGCTATTTATACTAAATTTAATTTAATAGATCATAATAATAATGCTTTTAGAAATAAAATGAAACAAAACAGAATATAAAATGGAGAGTGAATAGTGTTTTCTGAAACTGAGGATTCCATTGTGTGTGTACATTCTACGTGTGTGCGTGCATTCTAAGTCATGAAGTAAAATTTCTTTTTCAGTGAGCCACAGTAAAAAAGAGAACTTTTTAAAATGTTTTAAAATGTACAATAAAAAAAATCCTGAAAATAAAATAACTCTTCCTCTTATAGTACATATCAAAATTTATCTAGATTAACAGATCTTCTTGGAATGTTCTTGTTGCTTTAGATAGAATCACCCTGGACTTAGTGCGGTCTAGGGCAGTGTGAGGCTCCCAGTTCTGGCCAGGTCTCACTGGGAACAGCACAGATCAGGAAGGAGGGGGGAGTTGCACTCTTGTGGGGGAAGTGCTTATGGAGACGAACCTTCTGTGTGCTTTCTTTTCTTACTCTGTTAAGCAGGAAGGATACTATTACTTGGCCTGTCCATATACACACACACACATGTATATATGTATATATAATTTACTATAGTAGAGTGCATTTATTATATTATAGTCTTGTGTACCAGCCCTATTATCTCAATTAGATTTCAAGACTTTTGAGATCAGGAGTTTTGCTTTAAGCTTTCTTTATCTTCTCACCCAGCATGTGTCTTGCACACACAGTAGCAGGTGCTTCCTAAGTAATTACTGTTAATAATGGAAATGGCTAAAGTTCATCCTAACATGGTATTTGACCATATTTATTTATATGTT
The DNA here is from genome assembly GCF_910594005.1 of Cervus elaphus. NCBI lineage: Eukaryota > Metazoa > Chordata > Mammalia > Artiodactyla > Cervidae > Cervus > Cervus elaphus. Next base: position 20,891,460 of record NC_057847.1, read on the forward strand.
TATATATTTATTCATGTTATATCTTCCACAAAATTTACTGCAATTTATGGCACAAACAGAAAAATAGTGGCTGAATTATAAATTAAAAATCATATACCATATACACATTTGTAAATACATATTTATACACACACATACACATGCATTCTTATTATCATAAATAAGAGTAAAGTCAGAAGAAAAATATAAATAGTCAGACTCTCTGAGTTCCTTCATAATTCTCTCTTTGAGCCTCATTCTTGCATCTGAACTACCCAACTGGTGAAGTGAAAAAGAATATATGTCAGTTGCATGCATGCTGTTGTGTCTGACTCTTTGTGACCCCATGGACTGTAGCCTGCCAGGCTCCTCTGTCCATGGCATCCTCCAGATGAGAGTACTGGAGTAGGTTGCCATTTCCTCCTCCAGGGGATCTTTTCAACCCAGGTATCAAACCCACGTCTCCTGCATTGTTGGGCAGATTCTTTACCTCTGTGCAACCTAGGAAGCACCAGTTCAGTTACTTAATTTTTATTGTTAAAGAAAAAGAGACACCCTCAGAGGAGACAAAGGTTTCTTTGTATACACCAGAACATGACTAAAAGGCATTTCTCACATGAAGTTTCATATAGGAGACAATAAGGCTAGAAAATATCCACACCACCACTCCTAAAGAAACTGTGGTAATAGATTTTATTTCTGTTACTTCTGGCCTACCATAAAGATGGAGGGCTCCGTGATAAAACCCAGCAAAAGTTAAATCTGGAAAAAGACAGGAAAGTGTGGTCCAATAAGTTAATCATTTTTCTGTTCTAAAGATATTTAGAATATTTATCTATAAGAAGATTGCTAAAGCAGTCTCCCTGAGTATCATTTACCCCAAACAGATTTTTTTAACTAGATGGGATCGTGGAGAGTGTACAATTACATTTTCTGGCAAACTTGGAGCTCATAAGCAGTTAGGGTTGTTGGCTGAAAAAAATCCATCTGCTTTAGAAAAAGTTAGGATTAAGAGATCAAATCAATATTCTTTGATGGAAATTGGTAACGTTACCAAGGTTCTTGTCTCAAGTCAGGCACTTCATCTCCACACAACAATGGGTTGTTCTGTGCAATGTTTTCAAGGCTGAAATCCACAGTATCATTCCAAAGCAGTTTAAAAATATGCGGGAATAGTTTTTGTCTATGCTTGGCTTACTTTTTCTTTATGGCACTGCTAATCACCAGCTTTCCTTCAATCCAGTAGAAATATTATTTTGTTAGGCTTTGTGTATGTTGTGGAGTCCTATTAGTTCTCATGCTAAAGTGGGCAAGCAATTTGGAAGTGAATTTGAAACACCAAGGACCTAGTGTTTGGGGACACCAAATAGGATTGTCAGGATGTTTAGATATTTATGAATCATCTACTTCATACAGTGGTAGAAGAATCATTTCTACAACTTGAAGTCCGTAATAAACATTATCTCAAGTAGAGGTGGGCCGCAAACATGGGCAGAAACAAGGAAGAGTCCAGGCAGCTCTGGGAGGACTCATGGGAAACCTGTGATTAAACACAGGGGATGGAATAGAGGATGTCGGGCTGGGGCTTCAGAGTAGTCTGGGGAAGCAAAAGAATGGCAAATAGGAATGAAGGAAGATGTCTAGGAATGATCAGGTAAATGTTGATCCTCATTTACTTGGAGGGAAAGTAGGCTCTTAAAAATGAGAGGTGGGAAGAGTGAGGAAGAGATGATGAAACAGAGTATCTTTGGGCTGGTTCTACTGAACCTAAGGAAAGGTCATTTTCAGGAAAACATGAAACAACTACCAGACTGCCATTTTATTTTTTTTAATATGGGTGCATGTGAATCATTTGGAAGGAAATAAAAGTTGTTTAATTGTGTGTGCAGGAGGGGAGTCTAACAGACAACTGTTTTTAAAAATTAAGGTTTTGACTGTAATTTGTTTTATAATAATCAGGGGGCTTAGTTGCTGGTCACAAAACTGACTATTTACAGCAGAAAAGAAGGTGGGAGGGGGGATCGGGATTGGGAATACATGTAAATCCATGGCTGATTCATATCAATGTATGACAAAACCCACTGGAAAAAAAAAATAAATAAAATAAAAAAAAATAAAATAAAAAATAAAAAAATGTTATTAAAAAAAAAAAAAAAAGAAACCTATTGGAAAAGCATTGTGGAGCTCACAGGCTTGCCACAAAGTCTGCAGAAGCTGGTTCAGGACAAATGGAAGAAGCCTAGTTTCATGCCATGGAATCTACATGGTTTTAGCCTCAAGGAAGGCTAAGAAAATGAAACTCTGGCCTTTTGGGCTCTTAGTTCATTTGGGCTGCTATAACAGAAACACTGCAGACACTCCTTTCTCATAGTTCTAGAGGCTGGAAGTCTGAGATCAGAGTGCAAGCATAGTAAGATTCTGGTGAGAGACCTCTTCTGGGCTGCAGACTGCAGATTTCTCCTTGTAGCTTCACATGGCAGAGACCAGAGAGGAAGCAAGCTTTCCTATGACCCTTACAAAACCTCCAGACCTGTTCATGAGGGCTCTACTGCCATGACTTCATCTAATCCTAGTTACATCCCGAAGATCTTACCTACTGATCAGTTCAGTTCAGTTCAGTTGCTCAGTTATGTCTGACTCTTTGAGACCCCATGGACTGCAGCACACCAGGCTTCCAAGTCCATCAGCAATTCTTGGAGCTTGCTCAAACCCATATTCATCAAGTTGGTGATGCCATCCAACCATCTCATCCTCTGTCATCCCCTTCTCCTCCTGCCCTCAATCTTTCCCAGCATCAGGGTCTTTTCCAGTGAGTCAGTTCTTTGCATCAGGTGGCCAAAGTATTGAAGCTTCCACTTCAGCATCAGTCCTTCAAGTGAATATTCAGGACTGATTTCCTTTAGGATGGACTGGTTTGATCTCCTCACAGTCCAAGGGATTCTCAAAAGTCTTCTCCAACACCACAGTTCAAAAGCATCAATTCTTTAGTGCTCAGCTTTCTTTATACTCCAGCTCTCCCATCCGTACATGACTATTAGAAAAACTATAGCTTTGACTATACAGACATTTGACTATATGATACCTACTGATATCATTGCATTAAATGGTACAGCTTCAACATATGACTTTTGGAGTGACATAAACATTCAATCCATAGCAAGTGCTTATAGGGAGGAGCAAACTTTGCCTCCAGCCAAGACTAGTAAGGTGTGAATTCCTCACAGAGACATAAGGTTTAGATTCTGGGCTCCCTTATCCCCCTAGAGAAGACAAGCGTACTGAATCTTTCAAACCTTCATGTATTCTTGAGTTCTGGAATGGTTTTTAAAGCTAAATTGTTCAGGTCACCCTAGAAAAGGCAACCCAATGAGTCTTGATTTTCTGGTCCAATTTAAAAGATGAGATTCAGACCTTTCCAGAACTGTTGCCAATTTGAGGATCTAGTTAAGCCGCATGCATCACAACTTCTTGGTGTTGAGTGCCAATGTTTTAAATTTTGACATCAAATTCATTCTGTTGTTGGTGACTGTATTTTAAATGGAATAGTTGAAAATAAATCTAGATGTTTGGGGTTTTCCCATGTGTATGCCCGTCTGCGGGCTCCCGGGGAAGCCTCGACAGTGATGCTAGCACGTAAACTGGCCCTTGCAGGTGCCAACTTCACAGGCAGATCACTCTTCATGGGTGCTCCGCCAGCCACCCAGCCCTCTGCACTGCTGCTGCTCTTCTGGACCACTCTTCCTTCTGTCTCCTGATAGTTGACATGCTAGTTACAGACAATCACACCAGGCCACACTCTGGTATGACAGTTGTACAAGCAAGGACATGGAAAGATTATCCAACCAGTTGTTTTCAAAAATTCTTATTCCTGTGTATGTAGTTTAAAGTGATACAAGCTTCTGAAAATGCAGAATAAGAACATAAATAACTCCTGTAAAATTCTATAATATGGGGTTGGGGCCAAATAACCTCTTTATTCCTTTTTAGGAGCATGCACTTCCAAGTCTTTCTAGCCTAAATTTAGAAAGTAAGACTTATATTTGACTTTGGTACCTCTCTGTTATTCCAGGAAGGTTTTTTTTTTTTTTTAAAAGGGATGTTTCAGCATCATTAATGCCACAAAGTATGTGCTGCAAAAAGCTGGATTTCCTCTGCATATCCTTGAAGATAAATCCAGGAAACTCTGTGGGCTTATTTTTTCAATCAGCCCAAGCTAGGCTGAAAAATGTCCAGACATCTGATAATGATGACCCTGAATAAGTTCCAGGAAGGAGCTTCCTGGAATAATATAAAATAAAATAAATATATAAATATAAATGTATATATATGTTTATATATAAATAAATATAAATAAAATAGTATATAATAAAAATAATTTGTTTTTTAGTCTTTTTTTTTTTTTTTTTTTTAGTAGTTGCACATCTTGAGATCTGATTCATTCCTGTCTGTGGGTCTTTGAGTTTCTACTTATTTGCATATGTGCTCAGAACCATGCTAATTTTATTTCAGCATTTTGTGTGTGTGTGTTAAGATAGATTTTTGATAAGCAAATGTTGGCTCAACTGATGAGCTGTAGCTTGTAGCTAGAAAGTTACAGCTTAGTGTAAGTGGAGAAGCAAAAAATCTGATAATTCAGTGATTTAAGTCTTTTTCATTTATAATTTTATAGCTTCTGTAAGAGACAGAGAAACTAAATACACATTTTGTCAAATTGAGAGTAACATTTATCATGAAACAAGTCTTTCTAAGATTTTCATCTATGGCCTAAAATAAGGTGGTAGGTTTTCACTTTATTTCTGAAGAGATTCTTGGAATTCCAGGTTCCACTGAAAAGTGAGATGGAGGGTATGAATTGGAGGTGATGCCAGGCACGATCCCAAAGAGGAAACCAAGGAGCAAAACTCCATGTGGAGTTCTGTTCCTTGGCTGTCCTTCCCCCTACATCTGTTGTAACTTCTTTTCCTCATCATTAGAAGGAAGTAGAAGAAGGAAGGGGAAGACACAGGGAGCTGGCAGTACTGTGATGGCACCAGCTCTCACTCGCTTGGAAGAGCCAACTGTGTGCATCTCTTCCCAGACTTACATTAAAGGAATATGTTGATGGCTTAAAATCAGCCATGGTGGGGATATTTAAACCAGAGAAATTGGCAATGCTGCCAGTCAGGGCTCCGTCTCCCCCAAGAGTAGCTTGTTAACCTTTACTAGCTTTCCGCTGGTGACCTGCTGTTGAAGGGAACATTATTCATCTCAACCTTATGACTATGATCACTTCCTGATTCTGACTTGTCTGTGTAGGTGATATTTCTAACAACCTTGACTACAGTCTGTCTTACCCAGGCCTTTGTGCACTAGAGATATGTAGGACTGGAATAAAGTGTTCCATTTAAAATTAGTTAGGATGGATCTGTTTCCTATGTTTTTACCTCATTGAATTTCTCAATGCATTGTAAGTTATCTCTTCACACCTACTCATCTTTTTTTTTACTCTGTCTTCTATTATCCTGCCTTGATTATTTAGTCTTCTTGGCATAAAAATTTTATGAAGTATTCAGATGCACAGTGCCTAGTTAGTATGATCCAAGCAAAGGATATTATAGACTCATTTAGCAATCACTAATTGAATATCTCCTTTGCCTAAGACATCACAGATGTCTTAGACATTATTAGAGAAAATAAGGCACAATACCTAGTTTCAAACATATAAAATCTAGGGAGAAAATCAGATTTATATATATATATATACACAGTTGAGACTAATGTAGAGAATAATGTTAAAGATGATATTAGAAAAAGCAAAGAAAAATGCAAGCCAGACCACAGAGACTAGAGATTATTTCTGACTGCAGAAATTAGAGAAGACTTCATGGAGACAGAGACTTTTTTAACCAAGTCTTAAAGAACAGATAGGCATTTTAAAGCTCAGCTCTATTTATAGCTTTTATAAGCAGATGACTATAATGTTCACACCAAAGTAATTTGTAAGTTAGTTCATGTTGTTTACCAATCTGCCAAAATTAGCTTACTCTCATGGGAGTCAGGAAAACTTAAAAATAAGATTTTAATGACATAGATGTATGGAATTGTTACTAGATTTAGCAGATGCCAATGCAGAAGATGTGTTCTGGTTATCGGTGTGCCCTCCATAGGTTATATGCAGAGCACTGTTTATAGAAGGTCCTTAATAAACACTGCCAATTACTGAGGACCAGTTACATGTCTGGCACTTTAACATGTATGATATCGTCAAAGACAAAAACCAGAAAAGTAAGAAAACTGATTTTACTCAGTCTATTGCAGTCTGGAGAGGACTCCAGGTCAAATTTGTCTCTGAGAGTGGTTTTCACTTAGTCTTTACAGGAAGGAAGAGACAAGTTAGAGATGGGGGACATACCATTGGGATCTGCAGCCAGGGAAATTGTCAGAATCTTAGTCAGATGAATGGAAAGTGTTTTTCTCTGTGTCTAGCCAGAGTCTAGGGGAAAGCAACTCTAATCTTAGCTAATCAGTCATAAGATGTAGAACAAGAAATTGACTAGCCAAAACCTCATAGTTTACTACTCTGAAATACACTATTATCAGCATTTTTAAAATTCTTTGTTAAAAATCAAAACTGACATTCAGAGAGATTGAGTGACTTGCCAAGACTACATATCTGGTAAATAAAGAACCAGAATTTCATTCCATAGCTTTCTTTTGACTTTCCTTTTATTATGCTGCAATACACATTGTACTCAATTAATGCTTTAATAGTAATTTCTAAGGTTAATGGAACTTTCTTTTTTTTTTCTGTATGTATATTTTCATATGTACTATTTAAAATTTATAGAGGATAGCCTTCAAAGAACCAGGTCTAAATGTTTAGAATTGATAAAAATCTGTTCAAAGTGATTCATAATAAGAGTGTGCCTCCTTCCTTATAAATAAATCTATCTTTCAGGTGAATGAGTAGAGAAAAATTTGAGATTATATCTGGTGGCTCAGATGGTAAAGAATCTGCCTGCAGTGCAGGAGACCCAGTTTCGATCCCCGGGTTGGAAAGATCCCCTGGAGAAGGAAATGGCAACCTACTCCAGGATTCTTGCCTGGAAAATCCCATGGACAGAGGAGCCTGGCGGACTACATGAGCATGGGGTCTCAGAGAGTCAGACATGACTGAATGACTGACAGTTTCACTTGCTTTAAATCAGTGAGGTTGTCACTGCTGTTTTTTCACTTCTGCTTTGTGGGGCCATAACAGTTTGAAGGAGGTGCTTCAAGAGCCTCACAGAGTTCTTGGCTGGATTGAAGGTAGGGACAGAAATGAGGTAAAGCTTGGTTACCCAGCTTCTGCCAGAGTTCCCTTTGGGTTACACACATTGAACATCAGAGTAAAGGTCATTGAAGAATGTAGTTAAAATGTGAAAGCCAAGTGACCTAATAGAATAAATTAGTTCTCTAAAACAAATGCTTAATATATGCTGTTCCTGGAAACCTGTGGGTCTCTGAGTTTCCTGGCTGTTGCCAGCTTTCTGGGACACTTGCTGTGTTTTTCAGACTCACAGCAATGCAGTGTTAAGATGCACCTGAAACATTGCTGGCGCAGCAGGGGATCTAACCTAGCTGGCCTGAATCATTTGGCATCTATTCCACACTCAGATCATTGTAGTAATTATGAGTGTGATGTGATAATTTGTGGTTGAGTTTTGTCCTGGGGCCCAGCCATTCAGTTGTTCTTCTTTTTTTTAATGATGTTTTACTTTCATAATATCTTGTTAATAAACAGACCAGGTGCTGTTTCACACTGGCTACCTGATATATTCTCTGAACAGTGAAGCAAAAATTAAGTATAAAACAAAAGCCACTGCCCTTCTGGCTGGCCTGCTTTTGTGAGCATGGTTATTGTGACCGCTCTAAGAATGAGCGAAGAATGAGCAGGTTACTTTTAGGGTCTGGGGACCAATGAAGCCAACATATTTAGGGGCCTTGTCATGGCCGGCAGTGGGAGTGTGGACTTTGTGACTTAGAGGCAAGAAACTCAAGTCTAGTGCTTTCCTGTGCCCCGACCCACCCCTCTCCCATTCCAGCACAACCTGGCTGTCCCCTGCCCCCCGAGTCCTTTGTAGAGAAGCTCGGGAAATGAAAGGAGATACTATCATTAGTTTTGATTCCCTGTCATCTCCTGGGTCTAGAGGAAGAGTGCCATGGTCAGAGGAAGATAGCAAAATAAAAAATAAGGAGACAAATTGGCCAGAAGATCCTGGAAAATAATAGATAATACATATAGGAGCTATGAGCTGTATTTATCCCCTGGAAAGCAAGTGAATTATTTGTGTGAGTCAACATTTCTAAAGAAAGGTATTTTGCAGCATTGAATCTTAGGGAACTGTTTTAAAAGAAGTTGTGGACATGGAGAGACAGGAAATGACATGACCCTCAGGTCAGTGGAAGCTCCATGTACAAAAGCTTAAGGTAGGAATGAACCACAGATATTGACTATAGAAGGGTATGCTCAGATGATAAATATGTAGGCAAAGGTGCAGAGGTTGGCATCAGGAGAGCTAAATATTACATTTTGCTATTAAAATATTATTATTGGTAAGCTGCTATCAGGCTTCCCAGATGGCTCAGTGGGTAAAGAATTTACGTGCGATGCAGGAGACACAGGAGACGCAGGTTTGATCCCTGGGTTGGGAAGTTCCTCTGGAGGAGGAAAATAGCAACCCACTCCAGTATTCTTGCCTGAAAAATCCAAAGGACAGAGGAGCTTGGTGGGTTACAGTCCAAAGGATCGCAAAAAAATCAGACATAAGGAAGCATGCACACACCTGAAACAAAAAGTCACTTTGCTTCCCTGGTGGCTCAGACAATAAAGAATCTGACTGCAGTGCAGCAGAACTGGGTTTGATCCCTGGGTCAGAAAGATCCCCTGGAGACAGAAATGGCTACCCACTCCAGTATCCTTACCTGGAGAATTCCATGGACAGAGGCTACAGTGCATGGCATGGCATGCATGGACTCAACTGAGTGACTAACCTTTACACTTACTGAAACTGGTATCAGCTTTCTAAGGCAAAGATGAAAAATTTCTATGATTCTTCTTTGATAAGGTTCTCTGGAATTTACTGAGTATCGATAGGACTGTTCACTTTTGCAGGTTGGAGTGGCTCAATCTGAGGAATATTCAGTAAGCAAGAGCAAGAAATAGGGTGACTATCCCTGGTGGCTCAGACAATAAAGAATTTGCCTGCAATGCAGGAGACCTGGGTTTGATCCTTGGATCAGGAAGAACCCCTGGAGAAGGGAATGGCAACCTACTCTAGTATTCTTGCCTGGAGAATCCCATGGACAGAGGAGCCTGGCGGGCTACAGTCCATGAGGTCATAAAGGGTCAGACATGACCAAGTGACTAACATACACAACAGGAGGAAGAAAAGAAAAAGAGAAGCAGAAAAATGTTTTATTAAGTCCTTGTCTTAGTCCATTAGGTCCACTATAACAAAAGTACAATTAGCTAGGTGGCTTTTAAACAAGAGGAATTTATTTCTCACAATTCTGGAGGCTGAGAAGTCCAAGATCACTGGTAGATTCAGTGCCTGGTGAGGGTTCACTTCCTCACAGACTGTAGCCTCACAAGGCAGAAAGGATTGGGAAGCTTCGGGAGTGGGGGAATCTCTCTTATAAGGGCACTAATCCCAGTCAGGAGGGCTCTGTCTTCATGACCTAACCACCCAAAGGCCCTACCTCCTAACACCCTCACCTTAGAGGCTAAGATTTCAAAATATGAATTTGGGGGAAAGGAGGACACAGCATTTAATATATAGCAACCCTCCAGGTGATTCTCCAAAGTTTGAAAACTACTGCCTTAAAGTATTTGTTTTGAATATGAAAAGAACTCAAGAAAGTAGAAGGTTGGTAAATTTCTCTCCTAAACCCCTTTTCTCAGTGATTTACAATTCTCTGATTAACTCTGGGAGAAAATGTCCCAATCAGGGGCTAAGCCTTTGACACATACAAATCTCTGTTTGAAAAAGAGAAGTGTGGCTTTGGCTCTACAGAAAAGCAGCCGCAGGAGCGCCCAGCTGGGCTGCACCACATCAGCCCCTGCCTGCCCTGGACGTACAAACTCAGGAATAATTTTTAAAAAATCAATTCTTAATCCAAGGCTCAGAAATGTTCTATTTGATAGAGTTTCAGAAACCCAAATTGTTATGTCCAGAATGAAAAAAAAATAGCTAGTGATGCTGAACTTTAATAAAATTTAGTAAACATTTATTAAATGCATGGAGATAACTGGCAATTACACCCTTTAGGGGTCAAATAAATTTAACGGTAAAGGTAACAGACACCGTGCTGAAAAGGGAAAAATAGAAACATGAAGATGTTTTGCACTAAATGGAAGAAGAGCTAAGATACAGCTTTTTGTCAAGAGGATGGAGCGTGGGAGATGAGAGTCATGGCAATGGACAAGAGTCAGATGAGAGGAAGGGGAGTCCAGGATGAGGCAGAAGAGTTACTATCCGTGAAGAGGGACATCTTCCACTTGGAGTCATGGTCAGTTTTTTAATTTAAGCATTATAGTAAAAATGTATTAATTGATTAATTGATTAACATGTGAATTAGAGAAAATAGAGCTAAGAATAACTATGAAACATAGACATCCTTGCATTACTAATAGCTAACGGAGTTTTCATTATGTGCTAAGCACTGTACTAAGTATTCTCATTTGATTTTCACAGCAATCCTAGGAAAGAGATACTCTATTACTATCTCATCACAAGAGATGAGGAAGCTAAGGCTTTGGGCCAAAGTTGCACAGCTAATAAGTAAGCCTCTTGGATTTGAACTCAGAAAGTTCTAATTCAGAATCTGAGCTCTTCACTACTCTGATGTATGTAATACAAGGAAAATGTATACATTCCCCAAGTTCTTGGGTCTTCAAGATGACTCAGTGCTATTCTGTTTGCTTCCATCCTTTTTAAATAATTGTCTTGCAATTTTATGATTATAAAAGTAAAATATAATCATTGCATCCAACTCAAAACCTTTAAAAAGTGTTTGAAAATATATATTAGTTTTGGTCCCATCACCTAGAGATTACTGATGTTAGCATAAGCTACACTTGACTCTTGTGTTTATCATACCTGGTGCCAAAGAACTATCTGGCGGGCCCTATAAAAGGCAGTGAGCTCTGACCCAGACACTCTGATTCATTAGATCTGGGTAGGGTTAAGACTTGTGTATTGTTAATAAATCCTCTCCCATGGTACTGTATATAGTATAATCTCACTTCTAAAAATACTATTCTATACCATTGATTTTAAAATATCCCTAAGTAGAACATCACTTATTCTGTTTACCTCTGAATTCTTGAGTACTTTTGTATTTCTCATCAAAACTATCTTTTAGAGACAGGAAGATCGCTAGTAGAGAAATGGTTCTCAAACCCCAGCATGTATTGTAAACACCTGAAGTATTTGTTAAAACACAGAGTTTCTGATGTAATGGTCCTGGGATGGGGCTTCTATTAGTCAGGGTTCTCCAAAAAATTAGAACCAATAGGATATATATGGATCTATTTGAGGAGATTTATTATAGGAATTGGCTCACAGAGTTATGGAGACTAAGAAATCCCACAATCTGCCATCTTCAAGCTGGAAAACCAGGACAGCTGGTGGTATAATTCAGTCCAAGTCTGAAAACCTGAGAAGCAGGAGCTCTAGTGTCCAAGACTAGGAGAGGATGAATGTCCCAGCTCAGGAAGAGAGAAAGAATTCTCCATCCCTCCAGCTTTTGTTCTGTGTAGGCTCTCAGCAGATTGGATGATGCCTGCCCATACTGATGAAGGCAGATTTTCTTTACTCAGTCTGCTGATTCAAATGCTAATCTCTTGTAGAAACACCCTCACAGATACACCTCAAAATAATGTTTTGCCAGCTGACTGGGCTGGTGAAACATTACCAGGCTCCAAAATTTTCTAACAAATTCAAGCATGATGCAAATGCCACTGGTTCAGGACCACACTTTGAGAACTACTGTAATAGAGAGTACTTCCAAACCAGAGTTCCTGGTTAAAAAAAAAAAAACTCTCATGGTCTCTGGAAATTCCTTAAAATTCAAGGGCAAGAATCTAACTTTGCCGGTTTAGAAACAAATTCAGTGACATATAGTAGCCTGCTTAGTATCACCCCTTCATCAGGAATTTCATATATGAAAACTATTCAGCTGTTTCTGTGCCTCTATGACAACAGTAAAAGTGTAACACGAAAATAATAATTGCTGAGGTTGTCAGCTAAAAAATCTTAAATGTCTAAATGACTGTTGGTAGCCACAGAAGGGACAGTCGGACAAGGACAGTTACATCCAATAATAGGCATCACACCTATCACTGAAGGCTAATGTCTGACATTTCTTAAGTAGGACAAAGACCAGAGGAGGATGTTGATGCTACTGGAAGTTTTTATGAATTATACATGATGCACCATTTTAAAATTCGGTGGAAAACTGCCATTTACCCTCTCTAATAGAACGCATTGTATGAAAAGTGAAGTGCTGGGTGAGTAAACACGAGAAGCAACCAACATAATGGATCTTAAGCACACTTCTCTTTGCACTCTAGCACCTGACGGAAGACAATCAGGCTTTTAAAGGAAGGCTGGCCTCTGGGAACCCAAGAGAAGCTTTCCTGAACTGGATACCTCAGTACTGTCCATCCAGGCTTCCAAATCAGCAACCAGTTTCTGATATGTACCTCTTAGATTTCATGGCTTTTAGTTTTAACCCCTTGATGCTGGAGCAGTATAAGTGTATATCTGTATTTGGCATTCAACATTGCCTTGGTCCATTTGAGCTGTTAGAATACCACAGAACACCGTGTAACTTTTAGCAGTAAGACAAATTTATTTCTCACAGTTCTAGAAGCCAGGAAGTTCAGGATCAAGGTGCTTGCAGATCCTGTGTCCTAAGTGGCTGTCTTTTTGCTATAATCTCACATGGTTGAAGGAGCAAGGGATGTCTCTGGGGTCCCTTTGATAAGGGTACTAATCCCATTCATGAGGGCTTTACCCTCATGACCTATTCACCTCCCAAAGGCCCCATCTCCTAACACTATTACCTGCATTCCAGGGTATATAAAAATTCATTTGTCAGTAACCAGAAATACAGAAAACCACTGCCAGACAATGTAATCTACCCTAGAATTTGGCACGTCAAAACTAGAAATTTTTACCATAATTGGGAATTACTAAAGTCACCTGGGAGAATTCATTCATTTATTACTCAGTCAATAGATACCTATTGAGCACTTCCTATATCCCAGCCATTGTCGTAGGTTCAGGGGATAAAACAATGAAAAGAAAGAGACAGAGAGACAGAGCTTTGACCACCAAGGAGTGTCCTTTATAGTTGTGATGAGTTTGGTTTTACTCTCTGTCTTCTAGAACCTTTGCTATGTAAAGGACCAACAGAGCGGGTGTCGCTTGAGAAGTGCTGAGAAACGCAGCTTCTCTGTCTACACCCCAAACCTCCTAACACAGAATCTGTATTTTATTTTACAAAATCCCCAAGTGATTTGTATCCACATTAAAATTCTAGAATCACTGCTCTAGAAAACAGAGCCTGAGGCAAGGATTAAAGTTCTGATTTTATTTGAGAGTTCAAGCCCAGGGGAGTACAAGAAGGGGAAAGAGAAGACAGGCAAGGGTGGCTGCAAAGCTGTGGGATGCCGTGCTGGCTGGCTGTGTCAAAATGAGTCTGGGAGGGGCACGGCAGCCCAGTCAGCAGGTATTATAGGTTTACTTGGCATGTGCATGTGGAATTTCTTCTCCAGAAAGATTCACAGCAGGATCCCTCCTGACTCTTGCTTTCTTCCGATTGAGGTTCACGCTACTGGGCTTCCCAGGTGGTGCTGGTGATAAAGTACCCACCTGCCTGCATCAGGAAGACCCCCTAGAGGAGGCCGTCACAACCCACTCCAGTGTTCTGGCCTGGAGCATCCCATGGACAGAGGAGCCGGGTGGGCTATGGTCCACAGGGTCCCAAAGAGTCAGACACGACTGAAGTGATCTAGCATGCATGCAGCCCTGGCAGGTGCCACACCTGTACTTCTTGGTTACAGTGTTCAAGCCTGAAAGGGGAGGCATGAACACAGACCAAGAGAGAGAAAAAAGAAAGGCACGGTTAAGTTTTAATAAGACATGAAGTTGGTGTCTTAAGACAATGCATTTGGAAAATTCAGTCATAGAAGAGAATAGAAGTGACATTGTCAGTCAGGAGAAACACAGCAGCTGGAATGCTGGAGGTTTGAATGTCAGATTTTGTCATCGTGAGTAGCAGTTACTGAAGTCTTTTTTAACGTTGACTAGTCACTCTCTGCTTCCCTGTTTTATGACCTTCTATTGCTCTGGCAGCACTCATGGATCTCCACATACCTATTATTTTATTAGTTCCTTCCTCTCCCTGGATTTTTGGTCATTCTTCTCCACGTTTTTTGATCCTTGTGGTTCGTTTATCAATACCTTCTGGGTCTCAGATATTCAGGTCTATTGCTTCTCATCTGGCATATTGGCCCACACCACATATATGTCTGTTTGATATCACTGTGCTCATATCCTCATCCTTGAACAAGCTATAAATCAAGTCCAGATAGAACCAAATAATCTGGGCCAGTATATCTAGAATAGGTATCAAAGGAGAAACCACAGACCCCAGGGTAAGACAGACCCAAGACCCATAAGACACCCGGGTGCCTGGTGCACATGCTGTGAGGGGTGTGTGCCTTCCATAAGTGCTTCCAATATGGGAAACTTTCATTCGGGTCAACCAGATTCTACTCTGTCTGGAACCTATGTAGATTGTGAAAACATGGCCAGTACCTAAATGCCATAGGTAGTTATCCCAAGTAATGGAAATATAAATTTTCATTTTTATCATTTCTTATGCTTTTCAAATTTTCTCTGATAAAGTTGTATTGCTGTTATAATAAGAAAGAAACTCTTCAATTATTTTTATAAATTAATCTATTTTGTCAAGGCAACTCTTTTAAGAACAGATTAACGAAAAACCAGAATGACACAGCAGCCATTAAATTTTAAATTATTTGCATATTTTATAGACATTCAGTAAATCTCCTTAAACTCCAGTCTAGAGTTTAAAGCAATCTAGATTCCACAGCTCTCAAAATCCATAGAAGGAATGTCTTTTTCTCACCACAAAAAAGAAGAAATAGATGAAGACTCAGAGAGCAGAAATTGTCCTTCCTAAAGGCAATATTGAACTGCCAAATGACTAATGAAGCATTTCTTAAATGTCTGTGACTCTCATGTCCTGGTGAAAATACTGCCCAGTCCTACAGTAAGGAGAAGAGCCTTAAAAAAAGTCAGGGTGTGATGGTGGTCAGCGCTAAAGTCCAAACACCTTTTAAGGAGGTGCCCAGTGTCACAGGATCCTCTTAACCGTTTTATTTGTTTTTTGCTTTTTTTTTTTTTTTGAGCAAGAAGAGTCCTTATCAAATTTCTGCTTCACACTCTAACTTCAACTTATAGGCTCCACAATTAGCTGAAATATGCTTTCTACTAGTTGAACATTTGATCAGTTTTGATCAGCACATCAGAAGTAATTTTGTATAAATGTAAACAAATATGATTGTGCTTAATTACTCACTTGTGTCTGACTCTGCAGCCCCATGGACTGCAGTCCACCAGGCTCCTCTGTCCATGGGATTTTCCAGGCAAGACTACTGGAGTGAGTTGCCATTTCCTTCTCCAGCAGATCTTCCCAACCTGAGGATCAAACCCATGTCTCCCACAATGCAGACAGATTCTTCACCAACTCTGTCATCAGCAAAGCCCTTAACAGATATATTAGTTTATTTCTAAGAATTTATTGACTCCCAGCTACTACTTATACTTCTTATGCTATTACAAAAAACTATTGTCTCTACTCAGACTTACAAAGTAATAGATCCTTATTTTGCAAAGGGGATTTACAAATCAGTTCAAAATTCATTGGTACTAAAAAGCCTCCTGACCCAAATATCAATGTTCTCTTCAGAAGATTTCACAGATCTTGAGCTGAAATTCCTGTGGAGAAGAAGGAAAAGTTGACTTTCTCACTGTGTTTGCTGCCCTTGTTTACTGGGACACTAGAGGCTTCAGGCCTCTAATACTGTTGATGTTTACTAGGTATAAACAGTTATTCCTCTTGAGAATACTATACTTAAGGACATAAATTTGTAACGGCCATTTATACCCCCTGTAATAATTAAGCTTATTTAATAATGTATGAAAATAAATGCATCTTAAGGGATAAGGAGTAGATTCCTGATTTTTCACATCAAACCAAATCACTCGATAAGTATTTATATAGGTACTTGCCAGTGCACACATTTTTTAAGCATGGGGACCAGCTGTCACCCTAGTTAAAAAATGGAGTATGATATCCCACCTTCATGCCTGACTGCCCATAAATACACTTCAAATCCAAGACCATTTCTTGGTCTCTTCCATTTGGGGGGAAAAAAAGCTACTTACTAACAATTGGTTGTCTGAGGAGGCCTTACAAATAGCTGAGAAGTGAAAACAAAGGAGAAAAGGAAAGATATACTCATCTGAATGCAGAGTTCAAAAGAATAGCAAGGAGAGATCTTCCTAAGTGAAAAATGCAAAGAAACAGGAAAACAATAGAATGAGAAAGACTAGAGATCTCTTCAAGAAAATTAAAGATACCAAGGGAATATTTCAAGCAAAGATGGACACAATAAAGGACAGAAACAGTAGGGACCTAACAGAAGCAGAAGATAATAAGAAGAGGTAGCAAGAATACACAGAAGAACTATGCAAAAAAGATCTTAATGACCCAGATAACCACAATGGTGTGATCACTTACCTAGCGCCAGACATCCTGGAGTCTGAAGTCTAGTGGGCCTTAAGAAGCATCACTACAAACAAAGCTAGAGGAGAAGATGGAATTCTAGCTGAGCTATTTCAAATCCTAAAAGATGATGCTGTGAAAGGGCTGCATTCAATATGCCAGCAAAATTGGAAAACTCAGCACTGGTCACAGGACTCGAAAAGGTCAGTTTTCATTCCAATTCCAAAGAAAGGCAACAGCAAAGAATGTTCAAACTACCACGCAATTGCACTCATTTCACATGCTAGCAAGGAAATGCTCAAAATTCTTCAGGGTAGGCTTTAACAATATGTGAACCAAGAACTTCCAATGTACAAGCTGGATTTAGAAAAGTCAGAGGAACCAGAGATCAAATTGCCAACATCCTCTGGATCACAGAAAAAGCAAGAGAATTCCAGAAAAACATCTACTTCTGCTTCATTGACTATGCTAAAGCCTTTGACTGTGTGGATCACAACAGACTGTGGAAAATTCTGATAGAGATGGGAATACCAGACCACCTGACCTGCCTCCTGAGAAATCTGTATGCAGGTCAAGAAGCAACAGTTAGAACCATACATAGAACAACGGACTGGTTCCAAATTGGTAAAGGAGTACCTCAAGGCTGTATATTGTCCCCCTGCTTCTTTAACTTATATGTAGACTACATCATGTGAAATGCCAGGCTGGATAAAGCTCAAGCTGGAATAAAGAGTGCTGGGAGAAATATCAGTAACTTCAGATATGCAGATGATGCCACCCAAATGGCAGAAAGTGAAGAGGAACTAAAAAGCTAAAGAGCCTCTGGATGAAGGTCAAAGAGGAGAGTGAAAAAGCTGGCTTAAAACTCAGCATTCAGAAAACTTAGATCATGGCATCCAGTCCTATCACTCCATGGCAAATAGATGGGAAATCAATGGGAATAGTGACAGACTATTTTCTTGGGCTCCAAAATCACTGCAGTTAGTGACTGCAGCCATGAAATTAAAAGATGCTTGCTCCTTGGAAGAAAAGGAATGTCAAACCGTAACAGCATATTAAAAAGCAGAGACATTATTACTTTGCCAACAGAGGTCCATCTAGTCAAAGCTATGGTTTTTCCAATAGTCATGTATGGATGTGAAAGTTGGATCATAAAGATGGTTGAGAGCCGAAGAATTGATTCTTTTGAACTGTGGTGTTGAAGAAGACTCTTGAGAGTCCCTTGAAGGACAAGGAGATCAGACCAGTTAATCCTAAAGGAAATCAACCCTGAATATTCATTGGAAGGACTGATGCTGAAGCTGAAGCTCCAATACTTTTGCCACTTGATGCAAAGAGCCGACTCATTGAAAAAGACCCTGATACTGGAAAGATTGAAGGCAGGACAAGGGGATGACAGAAGACGAGATGGTTGGTTGGACATGTCCTTCCCTGAAGGACAGGGAAGCCTGGTACACTGCAGCCCATGAGGTCATAAAGAGTCAGACACTACTTAGCAACCGAAAAGCACTACCAATTGGTGATTCTAATGAAATTTTCAGTTGTTTCATGTTTAGAAAATATCTCTTCAATAGGTAGTTAACTTGAGTTGTTTTATAAGCCAAAGCACCATGACAGATGAAAAAGCACAGGAAGAGTCTGTCTTGATGTCCTATTTTAATCAGAATTAAAAAGAGAAATAAATGGAAAGTAGACACTGCAGAATTAAGAATCATAAAGTATTTCTAGCCTGCCTAAGGGTGGTAAGTAAAGTGGTATGTGCTGGAATTAAAAGACTTATATATTTGAAATAACTATGTCCAACATGTCAAAATAGATTGTATTTTTAAAAAATCATACTGTGTGCTTTAAACATGCTTCTATCAGGCACTTGCATGGGGAAGGGGCTTTGTTATATAAAAGATATAAAGAACACTGTTCCAACAGATATGGAGTTGGAAACAGAATATGATTACTTCTTAAAATATGCAATGTAGAAAACAAATCACTTCACAATTATGTACCTTGTCCAAGAAGAAAATATTATTTCCCTTTTGCTGCAGAATATAAACTGCTTTGGATTGAGTTTTAAAATGTGTGCAGGCTCAGTGACATTTTACAATTTTAAATGTTAGAATACTCTTTGGAAATTTTGAGACATTCCCTCCAGAAACCACTTTGACAAGGAGAGCAGACAAGAAAAGTTTCCTCAAAAACATTCTTGCTGTTTTACTTTTCAACAAATTAAAATATGTATAGAATAAACCCTATAGTATAGTTATATATTTTTCATATATAGAATAGTTATAGTAATAAATTTCTACAACATATAATAATGTTTAATTTGTAAAAACTCTCTGGATGCTATGACTTACTGGAGGAGAAGAGGGCAACAGAGGATTAGATGATTGGATGTCATCACTGACTCAGTGGACGTGAGTTTGAGCAGACTCCAGGAGATAGTGAAGGAAAGGAAGCCTGGTGTACTGCCATCCCTGGGGTCACAAAGAGTCGGACACAACTGAATGACTGAACAACAGCTGGTTTATTATTTGCATTTGAATTTATATGATGAACAGAATTCAGAAATTTTTACCATCATAAATGCTTTTTAGTTATAGGAAGAGTTGATGGATGTGGATTCTAACTAGTTATTTCTTGTCAATTAATTCAAAATTTCTAGCTAATAGGGCAGTTTTTTTATTGGGATAGAATTACTTTTATTTTTTCTTTCAGTTCCACCCTTTATTTAGATTACATCTTTTTCCTAGTCATAATTAACCCCTTCTTAGAAATCCACTTTTTTAATGTACATTTTTATAATCTGCGCTACACCTTTAGGATTTTCTTTTTTTTGTTGTTGTTCTTTGGCAATTTTTCCAGTTGATTTTTAAACTTAAAAGTCTCTGTGAGCTCACATTGATATCTCCCACAGTGCCAATCCTTACAGAAAGCTTTCAATAAAAGAGTTCTGAATGGACTCAGCTTTAAAATGGATCACAAATTACCAAAGAGGCATTTTCTGAAGAAAGACTCGCATTTAGCTTCTGATAAATATTGGTGTATATTGTAGAATTTTTAAAAGAGAGTTGTTGTAGTTCAGGAAGGGAGGGAGGAAGGAAGAAGTACCGGACTAAGAAGAGCTGAACTCCAGTAGGCTCCATCAGAAAATAGTCCTGTGAGCTTTCCCAAGGAACCAACTGCTGTCATCCTGCCTCTGCTTGGCCTGCTTCATGGGGTTGTTGCTTACAGTCGCATGAGATAATGTATGAGATAACACAGTGAGTACTAAAACGTACCGTGAAAATAGGCAGTATGGTTACACTATGTCTTAACCACGGCACACTGCACATTATAAAATAATATTTTCGTTCTAAGGTCCTTGGCCATTCATTATGTTGGAATGGAAAAAATTTTTTTCTTTAGAAAGATTGAGACCCTAGAAAAAAATTTTTTTTAAAATAAAAGATCTAGGATTTACCAGTGCTTATACTTTGATCTGTGGGCTTCCCTGGTGGCTCAGTGGTATAGAATTCACCTGGCAATGTAGGAGACACAGGTTTGATCCTTGGGTCAGGAAGATCCCTTGGAGAAGGAAAAGGCAACCCACTCTAGTATTCTTGCCTGGGAAATCCCACAGACAGAGGAACCTGGTGAGCTGCAGTCCCTGGGGTCACAAAAGAGTTGGACACGACTTAGCTACTGCTGCCGCTGCTGCTGAGTCATTTCAGTCGTGTCCGACTCTGTGCGACCCCATAGACAGCAGCCCACCAGGCTCCTCTGTCCCTGGGATTCTCCAGGCAAGAACACTGGAGTGGGATGCCATTTCCTTCTCCAAGGCATGCATGCATGCTAAGTCACTTCAGTCGTGTCTGACTCTGTGTGACCCCCATGGAAAGCAGCCCACCAGGCTCCTCTGTCCACAGGATGCTCCAGGCATGAATACTGGAGTGGGTTGCCATTTCCTTCTCTGACTTAGCTACTAAACAACAACAAACTTTGAACAGACCACAGCATACCCAGATTGTTTTAGGAGGGTGCTTTGGAAGATTGTACTAACATCAGCTAACACATACGGAGTATGTGCACTCTGTCAAGCCCTGGGTTGACAGCTTAGGGCACATTGTCTCATTTAATCCTCAACACTGCCCTATAAAGGTGAGCAGTACTATGAATTCAATTTGTAGGTGAGGAAATTGTAGCTTAGATAGACTAATGTGTCTAAGGCTATAAGATCAAAAGGTGCAGAACCAAACCTGAATCCACATTTGTTTTACTACCAAACCAATGCTCATTTGTTCTTTTTTGGCCTGGCAATGCTATTAGCTAAAGCCCAACCAATTTTCCAGCAATCCAGATCCATGAGGAAGAAAATTAAATAGTAGGAATTATATTATTTAATATCAAATTAATTTGAAGATACCTATGGAATCACATGGATCTTTAGAGGTAGTTAAGGAAAATTTTGGCATCTTTCAAATAAAGAGTTTTAAAAATAATAATGAGGAAAATTAAATAGCAACATAAACTTATCTAATGAGTTATTGCTTAAGACATGCCTGTTAGCAATGCATGAATTTTCCAAATGTGTAACTTATGTCATATCATCAGGATTTTGTTCTCTAATGTAACATTTGAATTATGATAACTTCCATTAAGAAAATAATAATACTCCAGTTGAAAAATCATTCTTGTTTTCCAGACTATCATATATTGGCAATATGTATGATATTTTCTCTTGAAAAATTGCAGAGCAGTTATCATTATAGAGAAGGCAAAAATTTTAATTTACAACTAGGTGGGCTAAAAGAGAAATGTATTCTAACATTTAAAATTGCAAGTCCAATTTGGTAGCCAGGTGATTTGCTAAGTAGAATATTTATAATTATTATAACACTTTTAAAAAATATGAAAAAGCTTGCATGTTTTATTTTGGCTAATGAGACTGAATACATAATTGTTCAATGTCTTAACAATAAGCACATAAAAATGGTGTGATCCTAATTGCTCATTTTATTAGTGGACATTTTTAAGTATTGCATAAATATCTTCTCAGGATGTTTCCTAATGAAGCCTCTTACAGTTTACAAAATAAAATAACTACTACTAAAGTGAACCTAAGCAATATGTCAGTGGTCAGTAATCTTCTAAATCCTTATATACAATACTTGTGTTATATCTCTTCTTTGTTTTAGAACTTACTGTAAAGACATTTCATTTTATTTGTTGCTATAGACTTTATGTATACCTCTCATCAATGCGATGAGAACTGTAGGTGAAAAAAAAAGTGGTAAAAATGGGAATCATTTGGATCCTGCCCTGCAATCTGTTTCTTATTGACTCCTTGGACCTTGTCATCATAACAGATATAGCAGTTCATAGCTTTAAATGGAGAAATAGATAATGAAAAAGCAAACTGTCCTAATAACATATTTGGGAGACAAAATGTTTAAAAACTTTTTTCTTTTGATCATGACATTTTAGTATAATAATATTAATGGCTCTGTTGATTCTAAGGGACCTTGTAGCAATTGACCCCAAGAAATATTTGTAATGGATGTATTTCAATTAATACAACATTTCAAGTAACTCAGAATTATGCACATCTGTCATAACTGTCATAAATTCAAGTGGTGAATGCAAGTTTGAAAGAAGATTCTTCAGATCACTTAGACACAAGGCAAAATTACATTTCTACATCAGATTCTTTTTTTCACGTAATGCCAGAGCTTTTAAAAAAACAGAATCAGCAATATAAAACTGTTATCATACATAGATTTAGAAACTTTATGTACAACTTATGTTAGAAGTCAGAAAATTGTTTATTCCATACCTGTTATCTAGTTTCATAAAGGCTTAAAAATGGCAATCCTAGATAATAACCAAGAATTTTATACATGGAATGAATATTTTATTATTGCTTTGGGATAGTTTCAGAATTTACTTAGTGAACTTCAAAATCTTTTTCTTTATCCAGACTAAAACCTAACCCTTCCTCAGCACAAAGTTATCAAATGAGCTAGCAGCATCCCCAAACCTAAATGTAGTTTCTAAATGTTGGCAAAGAATTATACCCAGAATCTCTAATGCTCTCAAAGGACCGTAACACTGTGCCATTATATCTTGTGTATTCAAAGAAAATGGTGCTGACTGGAATACCCAAATGGGTTATATGCCTTCATTCGTCCAAGAATGTCTGTGTTTATAATTTACCTTCACCTTGTCATTTATTTTTTTTCTTTCTATCCACATACAGTCATGAATCTTTTGAGAAACTTAGCTGCACTTCAGCATTTCCTTCTCCAGTGGGAGTTTAAATGCTGTTATTATGTAGGGAAAGTGAAAGTTGGAAACATTTTCCCTAAATGGAATGTGGGTCTTTTCTATGAGAGTGGTATAATTCTGAAAACTTTTGTTGGGCATTCTCCACATGCTGGTTTCAGTGATGGAGGAAGAAAAAGAAATAATACAAGATTGGTTCTTGCCTTCAAGTATCTCCTGGTGTAGTCATCAAGATTGCTATAAAAACAAGCAGCATCCTACAAAACAAGAAATGCAAGATAGTCACTTTAGTTAAGCAATTTAAATGGCTCTGCCCCTTTGTAGAACCAACATAAAGAATTATGTTACTGATGCTTTCAGTTTAAAGGAGTATTCCTGGGCAAAGATTCAAGAGAGAAAATGTTTGATCCAAAAGATATAGAAATAGATACATAATTCACCAGACTCCCATATTCAGAGAAATATTTTTCTCATCAGAGTAGCTACCTGAGGAAGCTATGCAATACTCCTTTGATTAGAACATTTTAGAATTTCCTCTGGTTGACTTTTCTTTAATTTCATATTAAAATAGTATTTTAAAGGAATGCCACATAGTTTTCAAGTGCTGTGTTTGGTTTCTGATATGTGGAGTTAGTTTCTTTCTTGAGATCATTGTTAGAGTTCAGAATGGATCTGTTATTCCTTGATCCTTAGGTTGGAAGGCATTCATTAGTGACAGTGGCTGGGTCCTGCAATAAATCTGGTCTAGGATGGAAGACTGGCACAAATAAAGACAGATTCTGTTTAGAATTGTTTTCACTCAGGGTTTCTAATGAACCAGCAAACCGCACAACAAACGTGAGACTGAGGTACAGGTAAGTGGAGACGTTTTCTGATGCTCCCTTCCTTGGGAGGGGAGGCGCATTCAAAGAGGTCAGGGTGGTCCACACACCATGGGGAATCTGCTTGGACAGACCAAGTCAGAACTTCTCTCACAGGCTGTGAGGCTAGG